>NC_135182.1:34116133-34436758 GCF_041146795.1 Maylandia zebra
CTAGGTTTCATGAAATATTTGCAATTTTCTTGACAGGTTAATTACTTTTTATTTTATTATATTTTGTTTTTATTGACAACTCTTTTGACTGTTTATTGAGTTGCAGTGAAAAGATCCCAAATGCAACACCCACAACTCCACAGCTGGCTTAACTTGTCATAAAATAACGAGGTAGCTGCCCTCACCTGATTGTGAAACTGCTCGTCATAGACTTGTCCAATTACTTTTGAGCCCCTGACAACAGGGAACTATGTACAAAAATGGCTCTTATTTCTAAACAGCTAATACAATACTTTTGTTAAGCCCCTGGATGTTTGACTTCAATCACATCTTGATTGTTTGTTTTAAAAGCCATCTGGCATGACTGGTTGGAGGCTGATGGGGAAAGAGAAAAGAAAGGAAAAGCGTAGAGACCAAGGACAAGATAAAAGTGTGTGTGAGAGAGAGGAGATGAAAGTTGATGACATACAGTGGTGGCACAAACTAAGCTGGCAATTTGACTCAGAGGGCTTTTGAAAATATTACTTTTATATATTTAAACGTGTTAAATGGTGTGATTTTTAACAAAGAAAAAAATTAAAAAGGAAAAAAGGAACTCTTGTTGGCGTTTTATTCACTTTGCTCACCCATGGTGAGGAAATGCTGCTGCACTGATACTAATAACTTATCAGGCAAAATCCTGTAGTGGGAATGTTTTAATGAATAGAGCTTTGTGAGTCCTCTGAAAAGGAGATTATTTGTAAAGATCTAACCTTCATCTGTAATTAGTTTTAAATCATCTAAATCAGCAGGGCAAAACATCAGAAAATCACCTTTCAGATAAAGTCCTTGACAGTCACATATAATAGATCTGTAGGTCATTCTGGGAATTAAGCTGTATTACTATTCACTGTTCTTTCTCATATTTTTAGTAAACAATTACTTGTAAAAACATTTTTTGAGCAGCTCAAATCATCTCATACATATCACACAAAGTAAACGACACAAAACCAAATTAAGAACACATGAATACTCATCAAAGGAAACATAGCTGGTGCTGGATTGGCTTCCCAGATCTAATTGAAACAAGGCAGGTGGTAGACAACACATTAGTTAGGTCTGTTGTTATTTAGTTGGAATGTCTGTGTACTTTTGTTTCTTTTCCCATGAAACACTCTGTGCTGTGACCCCGTGCTCTTAGACCCCTCAGTTTCTGAGGAATGGGGACACCAGCAACACGACGGGGTGAACGCATTCTCACATGTCACTGTTATTATTATTAGAACTACAATGATGAGAGAAAATTGATGTACCAATCGCCTTGTCTTTGTGCTGCATGGAAGCATAATTACAGTATTGTAATGCCCATTGTTGCTGCGTACAAAGTGTATGCGCAAGCCTGGAAGTGTGACTAAAGTTTGAATAAAGTAAAAGGGCCCAATCTTGATACAAAGTCAATTTTAAACATTTATTATGCTTTTCTAATTCGTTGCTAACTTCACTCACTTTTTGTTGCAGCCACGTCTTCAGATTTAGCCTCAGAATCACCACAGTTGGGTTTTTGTGTTTTCTGTTCTGTGATTTTTGGTTGTTAAGATGCTTGCCAGTGTTTGTTCCTTCCTGCTGTGAAGTTATTAGACTGATAAACACGGAGAACAAAAGTCCCAGCTAAGAGAGCAGTGAGAGGTGCTGTAGAGTAAACAACTGTTGTTTTTTTCCTGCTGAGACATGACCATAAGGAAGCTACAGCAGCTGCATAGTCATCAGAAGTTCAGTGATGTCCAGCTTGTGCACAGCTTTAAGTGGCGCCAGAACCATCTATAGTTTGGTGTCGCAAAGTGTCGCTCTGCTTTTCAGCATATTTTGAGTCATAGTCTCGTTCTTCGTATTACTATATTTATTTTATTTATTTATTTTTTACCGTCAGGTTTTCAACATTTAGATGATCCGTGTTTATGTCCTGTTTAAAATGCCTTTCAGTAAAACGGTAATTATCTGTAAACACAGACATGCACTGCAGAGATCACTTTTCCACACGCCGCCTTCCTAGGGGGAAAATCACAAATACAATAATTCGTCCGGGTAGGGCAATAAATTTTATGCTGCAATCAGCGAGTCAGAGGCTGTTGATCCCAATAAGGGTTGAATATTTGTATTGAGTAGGATACTCGGTGTGAAGGGCAAAGCAGACCGACCATGATGAAGGGCTGAGCTTTGTATCCCTTATTTAAATGTTAAGCTGTTTCTTGATGTAGGAAGAAAGCAATCTTCTCAGTGCCCTAAACAGGCAATAAGCAATATACATAATTATGTTAAATCATGTGATAATCATGGTTTACAGAAATTTGGAGTTCAGCTGTGAGATTATTTGTTTTAGTGTTCATGAGAAGTGTTTAGTCACAACAAATACTGATTGTTCCTGTGTACTGGAGACAGTCATGAATTATTTATGACCTCTGACTGCAGCTGTTAGAAAAAAAAAAATTCTGACTGTCATATTCTTACTCTTGTTTTTATGGGAGGCTGTGTGTTTAAAAAAAAAAAAAAAAAAAAAAAAATCTTTTTGTTACTTTGCCTTGTTGGTTTTGATTCCTTAGCTTTTTCTTTCTTTACTCCTTGCTAATGTTGAAGCTGCGTTTCTCTATGTCAGTTTCTCTGTTTGTGTCTTTTACCTTTTTAAAATACAGAGGAGGTTGTTTGCCGTCTAATTAAATTGCACCGCATTGTTGCATTGAATAGAATTTAACAATGTAATAATGTTTGAATAGAAACAAGTGATAAAAACTCTGTAAATAAAGCCAGACATGTTGACTATACTGATTTTTAGGAAGTATATTTCAGATCTCTCTTTGTTAGAATTGCATTGGGAAGGAAACTTATTGCTGATTACGTTTCTGGAACATCCCTAATTGTATTACAGTGGAGCTGATCCACAATATCAGAAAATCTTGAGTACACACACACACGCACACGCACACACACGGATCATTTAATGGTCAGTTACCAAGGGTTTTTTCCATCCCTTCTCTCTCTTACCTTAATTTCAGCAGGTTGTCAGGAGTGACAAGTCCACCTTTGTGACAGGCTCAGTAGCCATTTCTTTTTTTCTTTTTTTTCCCTTTTGTCTTTTTCCTTTTTCTTTTTTTTTTAAATTTTTTTTTATAACTTTGAATCTGACCCATGTCTCCATTTTTTTTTTTTTTTTTTTTCTCCTGTGATCCGTGATGGTACCATATTTAGTGCCTATCCTTTTCAAAGCATCTGGCCCCATAAGGTGAGAGCAGAAATGTAAATGTCATCCGGCTAATTAAAGACCCTTTAAACAGACCCTATGTCTGAACAAGCCTTTAATGAGCTTTGAAGGCTACATGAGGATGTGAGAGTGTGTGGAAAACTGGACCAAAAACTTTCCCCACCGTAGACCTCCCTGCATGTAGCTCAACTATATTTCACAGTAATTGGTCTTCCAAGAAGAAAAATCAGAATCAGAATACTCTATTGATCCCTGGGGGAAATTATTTTTTGTTACAGTGCTCCATTTTAAACCAACATTAAGACAAGACAGACAATACGCTAACTAAGAATAGTACAATATATACATATATATACATACATATATACATAAGTCACTTATAAATAAGTGTGAGATAAAGACATATGGGGAAGAAGAGCAGTGGAGTGAAAGATTGGGGGTGAAAGAGCCAAACTAAAGCAAAAGTGGACCTGGAATGTTAAACGCAGTGTGATTGCAGTCCAGGGGGTCGTGGAGGCATTCATGTGTTTCCACTGCTAAAGCTGGCATGCCCAGTATGAGGATGACCTAAGCGACTTTGAACGAGGGTTCATTGTAAGGGCATGGTTGAAATGAGCTTCAGTCATAAAAACTACTCGGCTGGATAGTTTTTCCATTAGCAGCTGTGACCGCAGAGGCCTCTGTATTTAGATTTACAGGAAGGATGTCAGTAAATGTGAACCAACTCCTATTTTTTTTGATGACCGTACCTAATTGATGTCAGAAATTGTGGTTTGGCACTGTGATCACATGTACACTGTGTCTGTGTGATGTGTTGAGGTCAGTGCAGTACGCTTCAGCAAAACTAGCCATCAAGAGTTAAATAGAGAAGGATATTTAATAAGGCTGCAATGCATAAACGTCTCATTACAAAGACAAATGCACATGTAAGAGTTTACTCCTCAGTGGAGATGTGGGGAAAGGAGATGTGGTCAGATACGTCATCCTTCACTGTGGTCCAGCATGTTTGGCCCCTACAGTGACGGGATGCTGATGGTATTTTGCTGCCATGTTTTAGTTTCCACTTGTCTCTTCAGAGAGAAGAGGTCACAGCAAATCGATACAGAGTTGCCCTGGGTGATCACCTTTATCCTATGATGAAACATTTCCATCAATGATAACTGTCCTTTTTAAATCTTTTTTTTATCACAAAGATGGTTCTCCCATCTCCAGGGCATCAGGGGTCAGGCAGTGGTTTGATGATAATGGCATGGATTGTTTGCTATATCTTCATGTTTCAAATCTGCCAGTTAAAGGTTAATGAGATTTTAGGCTGGTGTGTCAGGCAGAATTCTTAAGATCATCAAAACACCAAAGAAAGGATGTATTTTTGGAAGAATGGTTTTCTGTTAGCTCCAACCATTTAATGCAACTGTTTAATGCAAACATTGTCATGTTAAGTGTGGGCCTGTGAGAGAGAGAATCAAAATTATATCTCACCATTTCAAGGAAACTTGTGATAATAATATTTCTAATGGTCTAGGAGAAAAATACTGAGGGATTTATTAGTGATGGCAGCTTGCATTTAGCTGCATTTATTAGTGCAGATAGAATGAAGGGCATTTCCATCTTTCTTTTCCACTCCTGTCACTGATGACAGAGTCTAATGTGAAGAATGACATTATCAAGGTGGAGCAACATTAAAGTCCAATAGTACTGACACAGCATCAGTCAAGTGTGAGCACGGTAATCTGGGTAGTGTTATCCCTGGGAATTTGAAGTAAAATTATAAAATAATCGCTTAACAATACCTTACGTATCTTAACCTTAGTCTCTGCAAGAGCTGCTGCACAATATTCTCACATATTGAAATTGAAAAATATTTTTTTCCTGTTGTATTTTGGGTCAATCTTTTTAAACAGGTACTGAAAGCCCTCTTCTTTTTGTTTTTCTATCAGGATTCTCTGTCTGTCTGCTTTCCCTGGCATATGGTGCGCTGCTAGTGATGCTCGGTGGGGTCTTTTGTTTATGTTTGGGTTGCGCATCGCCAGCTGTTAGCATCTTGTTCTCGCATTCCTTCATAACCTGGTTCACTGACGCCACAAAATGTCACATAAAACTGACACTCTTATTATCGTGGACAGTGTGATGTGGCACAGCTCTTGTCACGTGTTTGCTAAAGTTCTTGTTTTCAAGGTCATTTTTACTGAAGTCTTTCTGAATTCAAATACTTCTGTTGTTGTTTTATTTTTAAGTCCTGATCACCAACACTGAATGAATGTGATCTCTTACCAAGAATCAGTATTCATGTAGATGACTGAAAATCTCCTTTCTTGTCATCCTCTTTCCAGATGAGGGTTACTACCAAAGTGGAAGGTTTCAATTTGAAATAGATGTCCCTGAAGCCTATAACATGGTGGTGAGTAGTCAAGTTTCTCTCCTGTGGGCTGGTTTGAAAAGCACATTTCTGTGCCCGTGGGTGTCTCTGTGTTAGCCTGCTCACCTCTTCCTTTTGTTTGTTCTTTCACTCATTCTTTTCCTACCAAGCATTTATTCTGATACTCTTCTGTGTAAGTGTATTTATTCTGTGTTGTTTTTCTCCCTTTGCTCTACATTTTTTCACACAATCATTATTTGCTCCACACAAGTATATGCAGCACTTCATAATAGCTTCACAAATCCTTCTGCATAAAAAAGCAATCATTTTAGATCATTTAGATCTTAATGTAAGGAATGTAGTAATAATAATAATAATGCATTTTATTTATAGGCGCCTTTAAAGACCCTCAAGGTCACCTTACATTAGTGCAACAAAATAAAAACACGAGGTAAATGAAAAATAAAAAATGTATGAAAATATAAAAGCTCAACAAGGTAAAAAGAGAATAAGACGGAATCATCATGAAGGGTATGCAATTTTGAATGGATGGGTTTTAAGAAGTGATTTAAAAGTAGAGAGTTTGTAGTCTGGGGGTCTGGTGGAAGTGCATTCCAACGTCTCAGGGCAGAATAACTAAAGGCTCTGACTCCCATGGTAGTCAGGTAAACAGGTGGAACAGATGGAAGGGAAGCTAAAGAAGAGCGGAGTGTACGAAGTGGTGAGTGCGTATGGAGAAGATCAGATAAATATGGAGGAGCGAGGTTATGAAGCGCTTTGAAAGTAAGAAGCAGGATCTTGAAATCGACACGGAGGTGAATTGGAAGCCAATGGAGTTGTTTAAGTCTAATTCTGAAAATAATACATGCAGCTGTATTTTGAACTAACTGCAGTTTAAGGAGAGATTTATGAGGTAGACCATAGAGAAGTACAGTAATCTAAACAAAATGTGACGAGCATTGGCAAGTATGGCAGTACTGTTTGGAGTGAGTGAAGGTCGAAGGCGGTTAATAATACGAAGATGAAAATAAGTTTTGATTTGGTTCCTGTTAGAATAAATTCTGGGAGCTTTTTGCCATTAAGTTTAAGAAAATTGTGAGTAAACCAAATCGAGATTTCTCTTAAACAATCAGAAATGGATGTGGGTGGGAGAGTAGCTGTGGGTGTGGAAGATAAGTAGAGCTGGGTAGGGCTGCCACAAACAATTATTTTGATCGTCGACTAGTCACCGATTATTTTTGCGATTAGTCGACTAATCAGATCATCATCCATTGGACATAAAACATAC
This sequence comes from Maylandia zebra, assembly GCF_041146795.1. Classification (NCBI taxonomy): domain Eukaryota; kingdom Metazoa; phylum Chordata; class Actinopteri; order Cichliformes; family Cichlidae; genus Maylandia; species Maylandia zebra. The sequence goes on from NC_135182.1 coordinate 34,123,010, forward strand.
AGCTTATTGCACCAGCAGCATCTGCTCTTATATAACTATCATTAGCTTACAGCTTTAAGTGTTTAAGGTCTGTGCTAACTAAAAATAAAGACAAGATGATAGTTTATTAAATTTTAATGACATTTGCAGATTGTTTCGTTGGAGTTTAATAAACTCAGCCGTCTGCTCCTTGCTAACTAAAATATAACAGGACACTGGAGTAAATTCTCGAGTATCTCACACTTCTGATAATCAGTTGTCTGCTTGACGTTTATTTAGCTGTGTAAAAACTATAACTTTAATCTCAGCCAAACAGATTTACTCAGGAACAAATAAAATACTAAAAAAAAGCCAAACAATAACATTTTTCAGTTATCTAAGTGATTTTAATAATTGACATTATCATGACTAGTCGACTAATCGTGGCAGCCCTAGAGCTGGGTGTCGTCTGCATAGCAGTGAAATTGGATGTTATATTTCTTGAAAATATTACCTAAGGGTAGGAGATGGATAATAAAGGGTAAAGGACCCAGGACAGAGCCCTGGGGTACACCAGAGTTAACTGGAGTAGATGGGGATCTGTGAGTGAGTAATTGAACAAACTGTGAACGGAAACAGATATGAGGTAAACTAGGCGACTGTTAAGATGCAAAACTGTTGTTTTTTTTTTTGTTTGTTTGTTTTAAATGCCTACATTTATTACTGGCTTGACTCCAGCAGTTAAACTGAACTATCTTTACAAATGATATGATGCACTAAATTAATAATTGCTGTATCTTAGTAAGGTTAGCTGTGAGTCTGTGCTCGCAGGTTGTAAATATGGCTTTCTCCTCATGGTAGAGCCAGAATAAAGTCGGGGGTTAGAGACGGAATTAATGAACACATAAATACACTCATACATGCTGTTTATGGAGCAAATTACAATTCTCAAATAAAATCTTTACACATCAGTAGTATAAATTTCAAAACTTCTACGTTGCTCATTCTTGAGTTATCATGTTGACAAACTTGCATGTCCGCATCGCCCGCTCGGCAAGCTGACTATAATACTCTGTCAGCCTTTTACGGCTGAGGGCTAAACACCTGTTAATCATGGGGAAAAAAAAGCTTTTAATTTTGACATGTATCTCTGACCTGAAGCGAGGCTTTCTTATGAGCTGTGTAGCTGTAAAATCTTGCTCATGGACAGATCCTTCCTGAATAATCACCAAGAAAAATAATTTCCATGAACAGTTAATCAGATCGACTTTACGACTCAAAATGTCAGCTGTTAGGGGAATAATAAGTGGGTTTATTCATTATCAGACTGACACTCACGTCTTTTTAAAAACAAATTCTTTCTAATCTGAACTGATACAAATGCTCACCTTGCTGTTGAACAAGAAGTTCTTGATTATAGGTTTTTAAATGTAAAAAATAATCTGCTAATTTCAAATGGCCTAAAATGTTACATTAGTTGATCTATTGATAAACTTTAACTGAAACACAATCATAATTAATGGTCAGTCATTAAAGGACAGTCAGTTGCACTGTGCTTTTCTAGTCTTACTGACCAGTTAAACAGTATTACAACACAAGCAAAGAGAAGCATTTTCAATAACTGTTAGATTTGTTCCAGAAATACCCCCTCACTTTACTGTAATCCAGTTCCTGTTAGATGTGAAGTATCAATACTTGTTTATGTTTAATAGCTTTGTCGTCTCCAAATGCAATAGTTGGTTGTCACATGTAGGTACTCAAAATGTCAAGATGGGATTGACATCAGTGTAAGACTTAACTTCATGATATAGAAACAAGTAATTTGAGAAATTAAATCCATATAATTTAATTCTCATCAGAACCACATCACATAGCTGCTGGTATAAAGTTTTGCAGATATCAGGACATCAGAATGACTCTACAAAGACATAATTATAATTATCACTCAAGTCACTCCGACTTATCGGGGTGAAGTGAACAGTGTGTGTCATGCAACAGCGTTTCTTCATTTTCAAGTATTTATGAGTGCAATCTCTTTGTAATAAGCTGTTAGTCATAAAAAGTGCGATAAGAAATATTTCTTTTTTGGCTGTACTTGAAAATAGGGTGTTGTGACTTGCTGGGGGCTACTGTATATTACTCTTTTTTTCATAACAAAATGGCTCCAGACAAATAGCATTATAGGAAAAAGAAAGTAGCCATCAAGTCCAGAATGGGGAAGCTTAAAGCCGTTTAAAAAATCTGATTAGCAAAAAGTTTGTTTTTGTTTTGGACAGAAATAGAATCAACAGCAACATATTATTATTATTATTATTATTATTATTATTATTAACAACAACAACAACAAGTTTAAAAATAAGAACAACTGTGCAGGAGAGGTTAGGAAGACCATAAGGTTTTATAAGGCCACCTCCCCTATAACATTAACAGGTTAGCAGGAGAAACAGATAAGTGACATACAATAATTTACTAATATAATAAATATTCACATCATATACTATTAGAAATTAACATTGGTTTTTATTGTTTTTTGAAAGATTAAAATGCAGTTATCGACTGAAGAGCTGGTGGTGGCTTGTTCTCATATGAAGGTCCTCTGTATTTAAATCTATTTTGCCCAGTTAACGTTGTTCATAAGGGTAAACAAAAACCACCACAATGTCTTGTTGAATAAGTACGTGCATCTGAAGTTGAAAAGTAGACGATAGTGTCACAGGAAATTAGATTTATCTATGTTTTTTCTCATCATGCTGCAGTAGTGGGAGCTCTAAGCTAGAAACCTTCCTTACTGTCTTCTTTGGTTTTACTTACTTAATTCAAACACCATCTTTGAAACCACTCCTGTAAAGCTACAATAAAATTCTAATTACATGATTTTACTGTTTTTACAGTGGCCTATGTCACATTTGCTAACAAAAAAAAGAGGTCAGAAAAGTCAATAATGCTTTACTAGAAACAGCAGGATACGAGGCACGTGCACCAAAGGCTCAGACGCATCCTCGTTGCCCAGAAATGATGACTAGACCATTTTTGGACACTCTGCTGGGTTTTGTGTGCTCTGCTTTTTAACTGCTGTTTGCACAACACGATTCAAAAAAGAAACAATACTCATTTAACATGATTCCTCTGTTTTTATTTTCTGGTTGAGGGTTTTCTTTCTTGGACATTTCTCTGATTAATTAAGTTGGTTTAGAGCGTGTATGAAGTGATGCTCAGGTAACTTGGGAGACTAATAGGAAGTAGAAATGGACTGCTTTTAAAACATCACATAATGTTAAAATAATCAGATAACTTAAATGTGTCTCTTCCTAAATTGTTGGTTTGTTGGTTTCCAGCCTCCTAAAGTGAGATGTCTGACCAGAATATGGCATCCCAATATCACGGAGAATGGAGAAATCTGTTTGAGGTAAATTGTGTGTACCCTTCCCCAATATTACTTCTTCCTAGCGCGTGACATTTTATCTCATGTTGTCATTTTCTATTTAGCCTAGAAATTGATAGAAAACCAAAACTGAAAAATAATTTCTCTGAGCCCTCATTCTTTGAGAATCCTCGACAATGCATGCAAATGCAAAAAAAAATTAGTAGTCTACAGTAAAAAAAAAAACATTGTGCATTAAAAAGCTCACACAAAGCATCTTACATAAAGCGCAAGCGTTTACAGTATTGCAGATACTCTAGCTGTGTATCTCTTTTTTCTTCTGCAGCTTATTGCGGGAGCACTCTATTGATGGCACAGGCTGGGCCCCCACTAGAACATTAAAGGTAAAGTGTAACTTTTTCTTCAGTAGAATTTCCTTTTCTTTGTTTTTGCTGTGTAATTGAACTTTGGGGTCATCATCAGTGTTTTATCTGTGGGCTAGGGGTTCAATTCAAGTCCCGTTACAAAGATGTGGCTCAAAGGTGTGATGAAAGGTGCAGTTTGCTGATGTCGGCAGTCTTACTAGAATTGGACTCTATGATGAAAAAAAGTTTGGACCCTTCTAATTGCTACATCATAATATTTATGAATCTCTCCTTAGCTTTTGATACCATTGCAATGTACCCAAAACTCAACAAACTATCTGGATAACAGGTCAATTTTCTCCGTCAGAGACCAACATGTGGTGGTCATAGTCTGCCAAGCGTGTTTGAAACCCAAAGCTTTTGTTTTGCTCTGTTCCTGCTATGAAGCGCACAGATATCTTAATTTATATGTGAATCAAAATTAAACTTAATGCTATTATTTTTTTCAAGACTATTTCAACTAACTATATAACTTATATCGTGCTGAACCCTTGGAGGGAAATATTGATGCAATGCTAATTTTTAAGAAATGTGGACACTGTAACATGTAAATTAAAGCAAAATACAGTGATTTGCAAATCTCATAAAACCCATATTTTACTCGCAGTGAAATGTAGAAAACATCAGATGTTTAAACTGAAATAATGTCCCATTTTCAGAAAAAAATAAAGTCATTTTGAACTCTATGGGAGAATCGTGCGTCAAACATTAGGACGGACCCAGCATGTCTTTTTTTATTTAACAGTCTGTAAACATCTGGGAACTGAGGAGGGGCGCTGCTAGACTTTGGGGAGAAGGAGGTTGACGCAGTCTGAGCGAGGATTCTTGCTGCTCAGCCGTCCCTGGTCGTCCTTGTCCAATTTTATTTTTTTCATTTCATGACGAGCTAAATGTTTTTAAAAGGTAAAATGTCTGGAATGTAAGTTGGCCAGTTCATCGCCCAGACTCTTCTGTGAAGCCATGTTGTTGTAATAGATGTAATGCGCAGTTCTGCTTCCTCTTGCTGATTATCCTGAGTATGAATATGTAAGGTTTTGCTTAGATAAATGGGAGCATATGTTCCTCTAAAACCCATGTCACCCTATATCATCAAAGATCAAGAGTTTTGAACTGCAAGCCAGATGCCGTCAATTAATTTCAAGTCGCTTGACCACAGAACAGTTTTCCACTTTTCTTCAGTTCATTTTAAAAAGCCTTGTCCCAGAGAACATGGTAGTGTTTCTGGATCACGTTCACACATGGCTCCTTCTTTGTATCATAGAGCTTTAACCTGCATTTGTGGATTGCACGGTAAACTGTGTCCTGGACGTGTTCCTGAGCCCAGGCAGTAATTTCCATGACAGAATCAAGCCTGTTTTTAATGCAGTGCTGCCTGAGGGCCTGAAGACCACGTGTTTGCACGCAGATATTTCTTTTGAAGGCGTTACGTACTGCAGATAATAAGATATTCAAAGTCATCACAAATTTAAGTGGAGCATCGTTATTCTGAAATTGTTCTTCTATTTGTAGACACTGTGTTTTTACAGACTTGCAGACTGGTGAACCTCTGCCCATCTTTTCATAAACATGTTTTCTGTGCTCTATTGGGAGTAAAATATGGGTTCATGAGTTTTGCAAGTGATTGTTTTCTGTTTTTATTTACTTTACACAGGAGTTGGGGTTGTACATGATTTCAAACACAAAAGACACGAGCATCACACTCCTTGACACACGAGCATCACACTCCTTGACACACAGTGTCTTTCACTTTCTTAAACTAACAAAGAGGCAGAAAAAATACAGCTCAGAGCTTTGGCATTCTCTCAGGACACAATAAAGTGTTGCAGGGCCGTGGAAGATAAACTCCACAATAAAAAAGCTTTTCAGCTGCATGTAAAAGAAAGCCTTGACTTTTCATGCTTCACCCTTCACTCAATTTAGATTTTTTTTTTTTTTTTTTTTAATCTCTTAAGAAAGAGTTACTGAAGACTCGAGCAAGGACGTCCTCCTCTAGCCCAATTCAAGATTGTCTGAAATAATGTCTGATAGAAACTATGGACTGAAACATAATGTAGTTGTACTTTCTACGTTAAATAAGATTTCTCTGCAGAGATTCAAGAGTATATAAAAATTGCTGTCACAAACTGCATTGGTATGCTCTTGTAGCTTTAGAAATATGCAAATGTATGCATTTGAAGTACTGGGTGGGCTTTCTTCCTCCAGTGCAGGATTTCCGAGTTTAGAGGGTCATTCACTAAATCCTCTTTGAATACCCTCGAGTTTCCTGCAAAGGCGCTTGTCGGAAGTTACTGTCAGGATTTGTCTTACCCTTTATTCCTGTTTTAGGTTTTGTGTGTGTGTGTGTGTGTGTGTGTGTGTCAATCCAGACTAGCTGCCTTCCTTTGCCTTTTGTTTTGTTTTTTGCAGACATTGCTTTTATTCTTTACCTTCCTTCAAAGAAGACACATTCCTTTATTCTTGTACAAACACTTTGTTCATACTATTTGTCCTTGTACAATATGTCTCACATAGTTGAAACTCTCAGGCTGGTTATGTTTTCTTTTATTGGGTGATCATCATTACAGGTTTAGTATCCCCAGAGCATTGAATAAATGATGTTACATTATTTAGCATGCTCTCAGTCACAGTCGGTTAGGGGGGAAAATGTATAATGGGGTCCAATGACTGTTATGTGTCTGCAATCAGGTTTCTACTAAGGATTCATAAAGGGAAATTATAGAAATGTAGGCTTATAACTTGGAGAAAAATAACTGTACAAAAGAACTGAATTATCTACTATTCTTCCGTGTACAACATGATTGTACAAGAATTAAAGAATGTGTCAAATCTACTTTTAACATCTACGAAACAATGTACACTTTGGAAAAAAATGTGCATTATTTTATTTTATTTTTTTAGCTGCTTTTATGGCAGTAAAAGTCTGGTGGCCACCGCTGCTGTGATCCAAAAATGTCCAATGTTGATTTGCGGACAGCAGGACATCTTTAACTCCCACAATCTTAAATGAGCTGGGTCCAATAAATCCTTGTCATTGTTTCTTTGTAGAGTTATTACCTTGAATCCGTGAATGTCGTTCACTGAAAATAGTTAGCAGGATTCCTGAAAAGAGTTTCTGAGCGCACAGAGTGATTTCACCAACCACATCTTTTCCTTTTTTTTTCCCTTTATTGTAAATGCAGTGCTGCCTGAAGGCCTGGAGATCATGGCTATTCAACATTGGTTTTGTCCCTTATAACCAGGCATTTCTGTTGAATTTCTAAAACTTGAATTAGATTAGGTACCACAGTCAGTGAATTACTTGCAGTTTTAATGTTGCTTAACAATTTGAATATCTAATTCAATATTCCAGAAAGTAGTGAACACTTTCCATTCTTTACCTCTTCATATGCAGCCGTGTTACTTATGACCTGTGGTTGGTTTTAAAAAATGTTTCAGGTATTTTTTTCCACATTTGATAAAAAATAAACGTTGGGTCAGTTTTTCCACAAGCCCCGCTGGTTTAGAGACTTATTCATCATGAAGAAAACAAGACAGTCAGCGATCGATCGATTTACTTGCAAGGGAGGCCTCGTCGGTGTCTACCACGAAAATGACCCCAATGACGGCCTCCTCTCACTGCCTTTTATTGGGAAAGCAGTTCACACAATGCACATCACAGCAAGGCAACGCCCACATGTTTCTAAGACAAGGCATTGTATGTATATGTGTGAACTAGGGCTGCTCGATTATGGCAAAAATTATAATCACGATTATTTTCACGGAAATTGAGATCTCGATTATTCGACGATATTTATTTAACAACAACAATGTATTGAATAATGACTTTAAAGATTGTCAAAAAATAATATAAAATAGTGTGCAAATACTGATAACAGTGCAAATGTTTACAATATAAAAAATAAATGAAAAATGTAAACATCTGTGACAGCACTGAGCAGCTCCTTCAGTGGGAGACTGCGGCACCCACGGTGTGGGACGGAGAGATTTCGCAGGTCTTTCCTCCCCACTGCTGTCAGACTCCATAATAAAGACTTTAACTGATCAAGCACACACATCCATACATATGCAATAATACTTTCTGTCATCATTGTATTTTTACTCAGTTGTATATAGTATTTGTATTCTATTTTTATCTTATTGTATATTTATTTTATTTTATTCTACTGTATATAGTATTTTATTTTATTCTATTCTGTACAGTTGTGTACTGTATTTATTCTTATTGTATTCTAATTTTTGCCTCATAACTTTTGCACTGTCCACTTCCTGCTGTGACAAAACAAATTTCCCACGTGTGGGACTAATAAAGGTTATCTTATCTTATCTTATCTTATCTTATCTATGTTTAGTGAACTTTGCAGTGTTGCTCTGTGGAGCAGCTACAACACTGTGGCAAAGTTTACACACTATGTCTACTTGATCCACGTCTGACTCCGCGAACCCATAATGTTTCCACACCACTGAAGGTTTTTTTTACCTCCCTTTTCAACCAACGGCAGTCACTCTCCTCTCCAAATAACTTTGCTTAGCTTTCCGAGCTTCCCTCGGGTCCTCTTAATTGTTGTGACGCGAGTTCGAAATGCAGAGAGGTGCGCTCGATTTGCCACACGGAGCAGCGCGAGAGTAAAGCACGAGGGAGGTGCTAATAATCGGCGCAGTCATTTTTAATGATCGTTGAAAGCCCAGATCATAATTTAGATTAAAATTCGATTAATTGAGCAGCCCTAGTGTGAACATCTGTATGCATGTGTGTGTGTGTGTGTGTGTGTGTGTGTGTGTGTGTGTGTGTGTGTGTGTGACCTCCTGCTGACCAAAGGGGTCATAAAAGCAGGAGCAACATCACAAGAAACAGATCTTCCAGATAGGATGTATCTGCAATAAAACACTACAGCCCCCCCAGAACCTCGAGAGGCTGGGGAGGGGGACAAAAGAATGAATTCCTTTCATCACAGAGTTAAAACAATGTAGAAATGGTAAGCATAAAAATGACAACATTTAACAATTCACTCTAACATTTCCCTCCTGTTTTGTCATTTTTATGCTCCAAATTATTCCTGTGTAGTATATTCTAGCAATGCACCTCTTGCTTGACATTTTCAGCGCAGGCGTCATTTATACACAGGCTTCTCTCATGTCATTCATTTCAGTCATTTCATATTGTTGTAAAAGTACATAATTAACAAATGTATTAGACATCATTTTAGTTAGCATTGATCTTATACACGGTAAAATGCATCCTATACATAAGCAAATCAATGTCAACAGTCCAAAAACAGGAGTTAATATTTTCAAAAGAAGATGCCACCAAGGACCAGACAGTAACCAAGCTATCCAGCCTTGTGGTGCATCTACTCCTGTCGTGCGATTCATCATGCATTCCTGCAAGTAAACAACTGAATGTCAACAGTCAAACAAGAAGAATCAACATTCTCAAAAATCATATGTCACTACAATCCAACTGTATACAGACATAGGCATTCAAACATATCAGTTGACTTTATTGTCTGTCCATGTGGCTCTCAGCTAACTTTCAAAGCTGTAGCCTGGTCAACACCCTTCTTTATGACTCCTATCAACCCCCCAAATCTTCTCACTGTAGGCATCCTGTGGGGGTTAGAGTCAACTGGTGAATTATCTGCATTTACAACTCTTCTCCTGTCCTGTTGTCACCGCAGAAAAAGCTTTGTAAAGGAAATTGGATCAAGGTGTTTTGATCTTCTTGGCTCAAAACTCAAGTGTTCATGATGTAAATGTAGACAAAAGGCTTCTCTGTTTACATCCTTCTTGCAGAGGACAAAAAGAATAGGTGATGTCGCACAAATTCCATGATAAATCTCCAACTTGGACTAATCCACCAGAGCAGTTCACCTTCCCAGCTACTGGTGAATCAACCGTCCATTCAGGTTCAGAGGAGTTGAAAAGTTGGCAGTGTTCCAAGTACGTTTACTCCTGGATGTGTTGCTAAGGCAACCAAACAAACTGTCTCGCTCTCAGTGATGCTATATGGCCACAGTCCAGAAGAATGTGTAGTCAGTGGCATCACAAGCATAACAATTGGTCTCGTTGTTTATGCGAGCGGTTGTGTTCATTAACTGCCACCAGTAGTTGGTTGAAAACCCATGCGGGTACTGGGTGTGGTTTGCTCTGTCCCAGTGCGCTCCTGTCATCCCACTCAGGGTCCACAGGCTCAAGAAGGTGCACAGCACATTCCCAGCCATTCTGATGAGTACCTGTGGCTCAGTTGGTTTCTTCACCGGATTGAGACGAGGGGCCCTGGAGGCTCTCCCCCCCTTTGTACCCGGTCTTCCTGCCACTTACTCCGAGCTGGCCTTGATGTGTGTCACCTTTTAATAGTGCGCTTGATGTATCCAAGTGTTTCTTTCAGTAATCTTCACTGCTGTGGGTGTCGTCAGCAGCACCTGATAGGGACAGTATATCTCAAACTTTATTCATTTCTCCCCTGTAACATTCACATTTTCTCCAACATTACCTCAACAACACAGTGTAATTTCATCATCAACATATATCCTGTAACCACAGTTTTCTTCACACAATATCTCAGTAATCCTGTGGTAGAAAAACATCATTAAGTTGTGTCCTGCTCTAAATCACATGATCAAATCAATTGATTAACCATCTGCTGTAAAAAAAAGAAATGTAATTGTTAGCGCTGCGCAGGTGTATACACTCTTTTTCACAGTAATCTCTGTGAGCAACACAAGGTAGTGAATAACACACCCATGGTAAATTCACAGACACAGAAAATGTTAAACTAAAAAGGTTAAATTTGCATGTAGTTTTTGTATTATTTTCTAATAAATGTAGAATTGAAATAATTTCCAAATCCCTAAGTCAGTTTTTGATTACATTTTAGATGTTGTCACAATTTGTTAAGGTTATAGAGCTCATGAGTTGCTCAGCCTGTATATGCTGTGGTTATAAGCAGTTTTTCTTGTTGTGGTTTGGTGTACAATCACAGTTGATGTAGCGGACATGCACACATAGTCTTATTTTCATTTACCTTCCTCTGATTACTTCTATGGAACCCCACAAATCCTCCTCCGAAGCTCAAATCAATTACGTTACATTCGACTTTAATCTCATGTTGCTTGTTGGCACTAGTTTCCAGAACACAGTGGAAATGTATAAAGTATAAAAAATAAAACAAATCCTAATCTGTGCTGATTTTAAAAAAGCATTTTTATTTCTATAAAATGAAACTTAAAATGTTGAAAATCTGAGAAATGGAGAACACTTTACTCTGAAACCTCTTTGATAAAGTACTTCAGCTGCGGTTCCTCTGTCGTTTTCTTTTCCATGACTTTGATTATAAGAAGGCACTGCACAGAAAGCAACTTTGTATCCAGTGTGAGGACATAATTGGTTTTCTCTTTATCGTAATGTTAAAAAAAACAAGTCGTGGACAAATACATTTTTGCATATGTATTCCTTACACAATGTAATTTTTTTTTTTGAGAAGAGTATTTGAATGAATCATACAAATGGGATTTACCAAAGTTTGTGGCAGACTTGCATTTATTATACTTTAATTTGCATCTAAGGTGGTTTTGATAGTTGCTGCTCAGACTGTTAATTTACTTTGAATGACAGGAGATGTTATTAGAATGAGCCCATAATACGTATGGGTTACAGTCCTGTGGCTCCGTTCAGAACAATTAGAGGCTACTCTCACACAATCAGTCCTGTGAAAAACTTCACAAAGCTTCACAAAAATGCAGTAGAAGTGTGTGTGCAAAAAACGAGTACATCCCACAATTCGACTACTTGTAGAACTTTAAGAGTAATAACTTGAGATGATTGTTTGAGTCCACAGGGTTTCTCTCGACTTGAGGTCTGATCTTTGACTGGGCTGTTGCAACACCTCGATTCTTTTCTTTTGCAGCCATTCTGTTAGAGGTTTGCTGCTGTGTTTGGGATCATTGTCGAGATCAATTTCCTGATTTTGCCCAAGCTTTAGCTGTCAGACCTATTATACAGTAAGTAGTAGTGCTTGTTATTGACAAAAACATAATATAAGAATTAGGGCTGCCACAAACGATTATTTTGATAGTCGACTAGTCACCGATTATTTTTGCGATTAGTCGACTAATCAGATCATCATCCATTGGACGTACAGCATACAGCTTATTGCACCAACATGCATCTGCTCTTATATAACTATCAATAGCTTACAGCTTTAAGTGTTTAAGGTATGTGCTAAGTAAAAATAAAGACAAGATGATAGTTTATTAAATTTTAATGAAATTTGCAGATTGTTTCGGTGAAGTTTAATAAACTCCTTGCTATCTAAAATATAAAAGGACACCGGAGTAAATTCTCGAGCATCTCACATTTCTGATAATCAGCTGTCTGCTTGACGTTTATTCAGCTGTGTAAAAACTATAACTTTAATCTCAGCCAAACCGATTTACTCAGGAACAAATAAAACACTGAAAAAAGCCAAATAATAACATTTTTAAGTTATCTAAGTGACTTATATATCATGTTTAACCTGAGAAGTGAAAGACGGCGGTGGGTTTGAAAATGATTTGCCGGGGGTCCGGTGTTCTCACGGGCTCTAGTGAGCCTAGCCCCCGGCTAGCTATCGAGCTAGTGGGTAACAGACGTCTCCAAAAACGTCTGAGCGCTTTTGAAAATATGTGGTGTCTTGATAAACTGAGTTTATTTTGTGACCCAGAAAGAATAATAAGAGTAATATTAAGACTAACTAGCTGCCGCCATTGTTGGAAACTGAGCAGGGCCGCGCTATGAATTCTGGGACACAGCTACTTCTTCTTCGGGGTTTAACGGCAGCTGGCATCCTTGTACATGCAGTGCTGCCATCTTCTGTTTCAGTCCGTTATTACACTGTTAAATCCTGCTACTTATTCCTGCGTCTTTTGTGATCTTATAAAGCTTCAAACAACGCGTCGACTATTAAATCAGTCGTCGACGATTTTGATAGTCGACGATTTTTCGTGACTAGTCGACTAATCGTGGCAGCACTAATAAGAATAGAGAAAAATCAAGAGAATTCTGATTTAAAATAAATTTAAAAGCATAGATGTTAATGATTGCTGAATGTGTGATGATGTCTGTGCAAAGTTTCATATTGGCCCAGCTGCTAAGGAGGAGAGAGCGTACATGCCAAAGTACAAATGATTATAGTAAAATGCATAACTTTGTAATGAATAACCCCCAACACTGCTTTGGCCTTAAACTGGCTCTAAATCTGTCCAAATTACGATTGTACTTTGCATATCCAAAGCTAAGTGGTTGCTAGAACAGCTATTATAATTAAAAATGGCAACATTTAAACAGCCTTTCACTGATTATCTGGTGGAACGATTTATGAAGGACATAAAAGGCTTCGAGTGATGCTCACAGTCATATTGTTTAAGGTTTTTTGTGGCTGTCCCTTTCTATTCCTGGCCTGTCTCTCTGTGTGACCCCAGCTCAAGTTAAAACGTGGCCTGTGTTTGTTTACCTAAAGGTAGGTGTGAGTGTGATCATATGTGTGAGAGTGGTTGACTTTGGGTTGATGTGCGTCAGCAAGTGTCATCAGGTTCACAAAAGTGAAAAGAAAACACAACAAAAGGATTGTTGGTCACCGCTCTTCTGTACTTCAGCCCACACACTGCTACGTGAAATATCTTTGCTGTGTGTATTTGTATATAGTCATGCCATATTCAATATTTCATTGCTTTAAGGTTTATTTCAGCAGAAATATTGTGCCTACATGTATTTATTTTCAACTTATTCTATGTAAGTGTTTCTAATAGGTGCTTTATAGTCAGGTCCTATATCAGTAGTTCCAGTACTGAGAATCATCTTTGTGGTTTTATGAATTCACTTCAAACAAAACTATTTGCTGACTAATCAGAAATGCTGCCAGAGGTTCTTTTTGTTAAAGGATTAGAAAAAAAGCAATGTTTGTTTCACAGTTTAAATCCGATGTTTGTTTTTAAGGTGCACCATAGCTTTTAGAAAATTCTGGAAATGTTGATTGGAAAGGCGTCGTGACACTTTTCAAAGTCGTCCTTTCTCTTTTACTGACTTTTGCTGACTTCTGCTCACACTCGTGGCTCTGAGCACTGGGCTGCCGGGGTGTCCTTGCAGTGAAGTATGTAAAGTAAGTCAGTAGAGTGTAGTTTTTTGCTTCTAGGTTGATTGGAGTGGTAATAACATTGTTTTTGTTTTTCTTCAGGTAACCAGTTTCCTCACATTTTTTCCTTCTGTGTTTTGCGGATGTTTTCTCTAAAATGGTTTTTACCTACCTAACTTCTAGTTCACTCGGAGCTTGTGTTGACTTGTCTTTTTCCCTTTCTTTTTCTTGTTGCTCATAAACTTTCTTCTGCTTAGAAGGGCATATCACTGGCTGCAGTGCCTTACAGCTTTAAGAAAAAGTAAAGCAAAGTAAAAAATAATCTCTTACTTTAGACTGGCTTTAATAAAAGCTGGAAGGGATTTAGTTTTAGCTCACCATGATTTGGAAGAGAAAACTTTTGGTTTTAATATCATGAACATTGTACAACGAGAAGGCTTTGTGTTTACTTTTCTCACAAAGCATCCAGTGCACACCTTCAGAACTTTGAAAGACAAGCTAGTTGTTTGTCTTTTAAAATAATCATTACTCAGAACTTCATGTAATTATGTAAATTAACAAAATATTTTCTTATGGCATGAATGAAGGTAAACGAAACCTCTGAAAGCATTCAGTTAAATCAAAGTAATCCTTTAAAATGATCAGTATTGCAAGTTGTATTTAGCAAGTGAATGAAATGAAGATTATTTAGTCTTTTTGGTCTCTCACAATTTCTTCTGATGTACTTGTTGTCATTTCTAACTGTCTTTTTTTTCTTTACTGTAGCTATTGTGGGTGAAGATCACCCTTCAACCTTTTTACTGTGCATAATCCCAACATGAGACGGCACTGAAAAACATCTTTTTGCTTTTGAGGAAATTACTAGACGTGTAAAAATGTGTTTATGTAACAGGTTATGTATAAAAATGTTTGCTGTTTTTGACATTCTGGTCAAGGAAACAGTTTATCTTTAACGTGTTTTCAGATAGGGGAAATACACTTACACCAAAACAAAGAAAGGCTGGCCTTTAAGTGTTTTATTCAACAAACGTGTTGTTAGATGTCAGCTATTGAGGAATTCTCACGTTCTCTGCTAGTTTTGAGCACTTCAGCAGAAAATGACTTCTTATAAAAGTTTTGCATTGTGTTATAGATCTTATACATGTTGTGTTGAGCTGTTCATCAGTCTCTGACATCTGCTTGCCAAAAAGTTTGCCAGACTTATAAGATGTTTTTGTGCTGTCGTTTTGTACGTCATCTTTCATTCGCTTTTATAGAATTTAATAAATAAACAAAAATGTTTTTCTTCATTATCAGAAGTCAAAAATCAGAATGTTTTTAAAAACATAGTATAAATATGTTCATAGTATGCATATAATGTAGTAAGTGTAGTGTTTTTGTTAATGTTCTTTCATTTGTTTTTGTCTTCTAGGATGTGGTCTGGGGATTGAACTCCTTGTTTACTGTAAGTTTTTGCTAGTTTATGACCTAACGCGTGAACACATGCACAGTTTCATTGGAGAATTTTGTCATCTAAATCGGGGAAATCCAACGAAAGAGCTTCCTAAAGCCCTCCCTGAATTAAATCCCTTAACTGGAGAGTAAACCTTCACAAAGACATTCACACTATTGAAGCTGCTCGCTGTATGTAGGTTATACTAATGACATTACTCTTAATTCACATCAAATTAAACAAGGTCCTTGTTTT
The DNA here is from genome assembly GCF_041146795.1 of Maylandia zebra. NCBI lineage: Eukaryota > Metazoa > Chordata > Actinopteri > Cichliformes > Cichlidae > Maylandia > Maylandia zebra. Next base: position 34,138,546 of record NC_135182.1, read on the forward strand.
TTTTTTTTTATCCGCTTCTGCAGCGTAGAGAAATTATCTTTCTCCTCATGATGAACGCTTTGAGTTGATGGGGAATAAAAGCAGGAAAATTGGATTACGTATTACTTATCGAGATCCTGGGCCAGCTGGCTCTGGATGTCTCCTAGTTCCAGGTCTTATATGGAAAGATAAGGACTAATTGATTATAAATTCTTTAGGAAATGAATGAAATTGATAAGTAATCGAATTGAGGGTTATATTGAGGAAAAACATACAGTTATCTGAATGTCCTTTCAGAATTATGTTAAATGTTTAATTTTGTGAATCTAAACGTGAATTTTAAGTATGTCTGATTTTTTTTTTTTTTTTTTTTTAAATTAAATAAAAATAACTTTTAAAAAGTTATTTACTGCCATAGTAAGAAGAGATTAAGGAGCTTGAAGCATTTTGAATATTTAGTCCAGTCATTTAATGTGACCTTGAATAACCTCATCACATTTCGAACATGTCTAAACAGCATCTAACATCTTTAAATATCGGTGGCCATGCCCTAAGTCCTACCACTTTATAAGGAAACCACTTCCCAGGCGTCTGTTTTAGCTCAATTTTCTTTCTGTTTATCACAGTTGCTGCTTTCAGGGTGTCAATACAGAAAGGAAGTAATGTGAATGTGGGTTGTATTTCCCACACCAAAGTTTACAGAATTAACACATGTAGCTGATACTGAAATAAATGCCAGTTTTGAAGATGTGTGTGGTTTGATCCATCGAACGATGATGACCCCCTCCTTTGCCTCTTCCACAGGACCTTTTGAACTTTGATGACCCGCTGAACATTGATGCAGCAGAACATCATCTGAGAGACAAGGTGAGACATGTCGTTCAGGTCATCTGGTATAAATTCGGCACACTTGTTAATTATCTGCAGCATCCAAGATGTGCTCGTAGTCCTCATAATACTAGCCTGTGGCTATCGCTCACATATGTAAACACAGACTTTGTACTTTAATTTATCACATTGCCTTTTTAAAATCTTCATTATATCTCTGTATATATGAGACGGCAAAAAAAGCTTATTTACTCTTATTTACTGATATGCATGACAACACATTCCAGTTTAGTTTAACGAAAATGTATGTAAGTTTGCACGTAATGCACACAAAATGTGAACAATGTCTCCATTCATTTGAGATCAGCTACCACACATAACATATAATTCGTAGATGTGTGTTCTAAAAATAATAGTTGCATTGTTATATGTAGATGTTGATAATCCCAGTACGCTAGATTGATCTACGTGTCTTGGAGGAGAAACATACACACATTGCGATCATTACAGTGAGATTCTTACTGCTGCATATCCTGCTGCATATAAGCTATATTTAGAAACAAAATTTCTGCTGCTGTAGGTTCCAGAGGTGCTCTGTGCAAACCATTGCTTTTGTAGCTGGATTATGTGGTAACTCGGTGTGCTTTAATCTGGTATGGTGGGCTGAAGACAAAGAGCACACAGCAACCTTTTTGAGCAGACAGTGACGTTATGACTCCAGAACTGTCTGTACAGAGCAGGTGCATATGGTGTTTTTGTGCAAGACTACTGAATACACTGCCTCTGAAGCACGCTCTGCCATTTGTAAGTCAAATAACACACCATCAAACTGGATGTCTGGGTTTATATATGCTTCACTACCCTGATGGTTTGTAAGCTAATTATGTATTCTGACTATAACTTTAATATATTTAGTCAAGCTTATATTGGTAAGTGCCAGGGATTTACTGGGCTTTTTGCATATTGGGTAAGCTTTGAGCTAACATGAGAACAGTGGAATCCCAATAGAGAATAAATAAATAAATATATACACACAAGATCCCTGAAAAAATATGTTTATCCTGGCTGATTAATCTTTAAATTATTATTCCCGCTGCATCGCCTTACTTCCCTTCCATCTATGTTTAACTTGGCCATCAGTTACCTGCGATTTAGTGTCAAAACTGTTAAAACTGATCATTTGAGTATTTTGGTCACATAAGTTTAATTCATAGATTTCTGGCCAACATCTGCAGGGAGTCTGCTGACTGTTGAAATAATTATAAGGCTCAGCAGGGGCAAGCTGAAAGCATTTTGAAGTACATCACTGACCTTCTGCCCTGTGTACGTACAGTTTCCCGTGTTCACTGGAGTGTATCCAACAGTGTGTGATGATGGTTGCCATGTGAGCCCCCATTAGATATGCAGGTTTGACTGTGCGTGGGGTTTTAAAAGGCTGAGGGTTTAAAAAGTGTTTGTGGCAGAAGTTGCAGCTGTTAGGCTGTTGCAGGTAAATTTGCATGCAAATAGTTCATTTATTGACTGCTGTGTTTTGTCAAGCATCCACTGGATCTTTATTAACTGACTAAATAGGTGGAAACAAACGCCTGTAAACCATGTATAGACTTAATCTGTCATGTGAGTGTGGTTTACAGGTTCATGAAAGCCTTCTTTCTTTGTCTCTTAACTTCCGGTTTTCTATGACAAATATCTAACATGATGTAGCTGATGAATTCGTTCAATATACCCCTCTAAAAACATTATATGCTCTGCTGCCTTAATGGCTGCAGAGTTCCAGACCTCCTCTGGCATTAACAGCAGCACAAGATCTGTGCACCAGGAGCTTCATGGGATGGGCTTGCATGGCTTAGCAGCTCCTGTAGGTATAAATGTTTACTAACTATATGTCATTCTTTTCAGAATATGTGTTTGTGACCTGGGCAATGACCTTTTTAAATGTTTAACTATAAGTTATTAAAAATTCATTTCTGATTACAAAGGTAAAGGTTAATATGAATGATATTTTCTTGCATCCTGTATCACTCTGCACTATTCTCATATATTACTCATTTATTGTGCATTGTAATTTAATGCATTTTAATGCCGTTGGGATGAACACATTTCCACACAGTCTAGCCAGCTTGTGATAGGTAAGAAAATCTACTACTGGAAATGCACTTTTTATTATTCCCAGACCAGCTGACCACATGTGAGACTTAAACATTTAGGTGTCAGTTTAATTGCTAATTAACAGTCACACTAGTGGCAGTGTATGTGGTGCAGAATCTCTATATGAAGGTTTCTTGTAGTTAATGTGGTTGATGTACTGCTGTCTCAACAACCGCATCCTGTGGGGCACAGATAGAATAGCAGAAGCGCCTATGTTTGGCTGTGGCTACTTCATTCATTGCTGTTCACTTACAGCAATGAATGAATATGATAATTACACTGACAGAAAACTCTATGAGCTCACCCCCAACTGTTCCTCACTGAGCCTGTTTCTGCTGGAGGATTTTTCCTGTTAAAAGGGAGTTTTTCCTTCCCACTGTCACCAAGTGCTTGCTGATAGGGGTTGTCCATCTGTTGAGGTTTTCTCTGTGTTCTTTAGAAACTTGACCTTACAGTATATAGCAGTTTGAGGTGACTTGTGATTCGGTGCTTTATAATTAAACAAATAAACAAAATTTATTTCAAATTAAATTTTAAATTCTACTGCCCCAGTCTGTTATTTAGCACCTTTACCCGTTTCAGCTTTATAATGTGGCTTTAGTCAAATCAGTGTTCTTTTTCTAAACTTTGACTGATTACACACATTTATACTGAAACAGACTTTTGGTCGTTGAACTACAGATATATAATCAGATCAGTTGTGAAACTAAAAGCAGTTTGAATTGATAAGACTGACCAAAAGGCAGAATTTGTTTTTGTAGTGTATCCATTTAGTGTTTTCAGTTATAGTTCTGAGTTAACAAAGTTACTAATTTGATACATTAATGATAAAAATCTCTCATTTCGAAATGTGTTTCAGTAAGTTTTAGTGGTGCTTTACCGCCTGTTGTGGCTTTTCAGAGTCACAACATCTGAAAAGTCATCCAACCGTGACCCACTCCCACTGAGTCAAAGCCTGCTGTAATCAACTTCAGCAGCGAGTGGATAGAGATGTGGGAGTGCGAGTGTCAGTACACAAATATGCTTGTGAATGTGGATGCGTGTGCTACTTTGTGTTGAGGCATTTGAAGTGGGGCTCCTCCTGTGGCTGCTCTCTGAATACATTAGCTGGTTAAAGTGGCTAAAAGGAAGCATCCTCATGAGCAATGCAGTATGAGTGTGTGTAAATCTGTGTGTGTGTGTGCGTTGTTGGTTATAATGGTATTGTGCTATTATTAGTTGTGAGTGGGTTTTTGTCTGTGTACATGTGTAGACAGCGGTACAACAAACAGTTCGGAGATAACTCTAAATAGGACAGCAAGATTGTGTTAACATGTCCACTTCTTTAAAAATTATATTTATATATATTGTTCAAACTTTTTTTTTTACATAAACTGCTGTATTTGTAGTAGGTGATCAAAGCGTGGTAGAGTAGCTGACACTGAAAAAAGGAGATCATCCTATGACAGATGTTCAGGAGTCGCTGCCCAGAACAAAAAAAATTGTATTTCTCTGTATGAATCTCTCTGTGATTTATGAAGGAAGTGGATTAATAATGAGCTCTGCAATGCACACAGTCTCTGACATTTGAAGTCTTCAGCAAAGACTTGATCTATAAATACTAATTAGCTCCTTCCAGCTTAAAGAAGTGTGTGAAAGATGAGACTGACTGACTGTAATCCTTCTGAGATCTGTGTTTCAAACCAAGAACAGGGTGATTTGGGCGCTTGTTGTCAGTTACCTGTTTTTCTTGATGTGTAAACATTTTCTGTGCCCTAGTTACATAATACATGCTGACTCGAAGTAGGTTTTGCATGTGAAGAAAAAAGTAAATGTTGAATGGTGGAAAGACTTGAGGAAGGGCTATGGGGCTGGGTTGCATTCGATGATGCACCAACTATATTAGTTACTTTAAGAATATTTTGTACAGTACTGAATCTGTTAGCAAACTGAAAAGCATACAGGTCCACAAGTATCTAAACAATTACACATTTGTATTTTTTAGCTCTGTATGCCACCATGCTGGATTTTAAATAAAGCCATCACCTTGTGATGAAATGCAAATCTTCAGTTTTTAATCAAGGGTTTTAACAAGTTTTTAGGAATTACATTTTTAATTACAGAGTATCAACCAAAGATCCAGGAATCAAAATCATTGCATAAAAGTTATAATTTAAACTTTTAATAAAGTATTTGATTTCCAAGCAAAACATGGCTTAGTACTTGTTGGAGAAGTCCTTGTTGGTGATCACAGCGATAAGACGTTTCTTTAAGTTTGCACCTACAAGAAAGAGAAGTTGGATTCTATCTCATTTCTTTTTACTGAAATGCTTTAATTCAATAGAAGAAATGTAAAAACATCACATTGTTTAAAAATTGTCCTACATCTTACTTGTTCAGTTTTTTTCAACAGCAGTGGTGGAAATGTTCTGGACAGTGTGAACAGTGTACATTGGCTCTTACCATTAACACGCTACCAGAGATCACGAGCATGCTTCTATCATAAAATATCAAATGTTGTTAACATGTCAACAAGCTGAACCGTGAGCGAGCAGAAGGCTCAGAGGACTGTGTTACAGCACGTATACTTCGGTGGATATGAAATACAAACGGGAGCCTGTGTATTTGGGATACAAAGTAGACTCTCTGTCCTAAAGCGCACAGTGACCTTGTACCAGTCAGCCCTTGGAGGGTTCAAAGTTCATTCATACAATGCTAAATGTTCTGCACCTCCACTTATTGTTACTGACCAATTAAAGGGACTAACTCTCTCTAACTCTCCCAGATGCTCACTCCTGGGTCTCTCAAGTGGCTTTGCTTCTTCAGTCAATAGTCAGACGTGTCAAGTACAGACACACACTCTCTCACCTTTTGCTGCATCTCGATTGGGCTTCTCTTCTCCTCATCAGCTTTCTGTCCATGAATGACCCACAGGGTCTCGTTAAAGCACAAAAGGAGACCACATATCAAGGTTGTTTATTCTTGAGTCTCTCTTAAAAGAAGCAGTGTTCACTTCTTGTTTATAAAATACTAATATTTTTCTACTTTGTCACCCACTGAATGTCCTGAATTATCGGTACCATCCCAGTAGGCTTCAGCAGATGTTATTGCCCCTATATCTGACATGTAATAAGGTATTCCCTAAATTTGTCAAACTGCGGCACAGAAACAGAAAAAGATAAAATAACTGTCTCAACATATAAAGAACTGAATGACTGATGGATTTAGCTTGGAGTGAGTTCCATGCATAGACACGATTTCTCACTGTCTTTCAGTCCACAGTACAGGAAGTTGGGGATATGAGTGCATGTGGGAGTGTGTGGTGTAGAACAGGATCCCAAAATAATACCCCAACAACCTCTATAACAGTGAACAGTCCACTCATTTTGTGCCATCGACGTACACAACAGACTAGGTTTACTGGGGGGGGTTTAATGTCCACTCCCAAAGTCTTACAGGGGAGACTGTCCTTTGGATTTACACTGCAGGCTCTTACACGGGTTAACAAGCACACTGTCAGAGCCTTCAGCAGCTCCAGTCACCTTATTGTGTTGTGTACCTGTTCTATCAGTTTAGTGTCAGAGCTCTGCAGTGGCAGCCAGGCAGTGAACGACAACAGCATTGGACATGTCTGCTCTCTGCTGCTGTCTGTGTTTAGTCAGACCAAGTGCTGACTTAACAAGCATGTGATGTAAAGTGGTCTATAAAGGTCTTTAACTCCATTTGTTGTCATCTGAAAAGATGGTGCGTCCGGAGTGGCCAGACAAAGCGTAGGCCCTGCCTGTAGACACTGATGAACTGTAGCTGAAGTGGAAGCAAAGATTTGTGCAAATAATCAGAAAACAGTCACTGGAAGATAAAGTGAGGCACAAGTTGGCTCTAAATTTCAAAGTCAAAGCAGCAGTTGTATAATGAGCAGCCTGGCCTTTCTTAAGGTGAAAAAGCCGAGGGAATCCAGAGTGGTGACGAGTTCAGTGCTGCATGAGCCACGATGTCATCCATCGTGAGCGGCCAGAGCCTCCACCTCCTCCTTTCAGACTGTAGCAGAGTTGCTTTTGCATAGTGACACCTCCAGTATAGGTTTTTCAAACAAAAGGCTGTGGCCTCAGTATACCACTCTATGCACTCAATTAATGCAGAGCTATTCACCCGCAGCAGTGCTAATTAAGTTTCAGCTGAGCTGAGTAGGTGCAGAGAGAGGGGGGGGGATACCTGGGAGTTTATTTCACACTTCCAGGTTTTACCAGCGAGATATCAAATCACATTTACATGCAGCAAAGAATGATCCAGGGTACTGAAATCCTTGATTAGTGGACACAAGTGGATTGACTACAGAAGCTTAGAGCATGATTTTAACACGTGCCTGGTTCTTCATTCTGCTTTTCTTTCGTCTTTTTTGTATGTTTAAAAAGACGACTGGGAACAGTTGGCTAATTCGATGGATGTCATTTCTGTTTGCTGTCCTTTCTTTACTTTCCTGTTCACATCGCTCCTTACGCCGACATATTTTCCCTTCATAGTCTGCTTACCTGATATATCCCGAGGCCCTCAGTTGCTCAGTTTTTATATTTTAGCCGATTTTAAACCAACCATTTGAACCCACAGGGTTTAATTTACATTCCCCTCCCACTGATGGTGGTGCATATTTTGAGTACCTGTGCAGATCACTGGAGGAACAGAGTTAATTGCTTTCTCTAGGTGAAGCCAAGAAAAGTAAGCACCAGTCCAACAAACTTTTTAATCGACTGCAGAGTTCACTTGCAATATTAAATCTAATGAATCTCAGAGTAATTTGCAGTTCAGCCAATTTTCTTTTGTAAGAGAAAAATCGAGAACAAAGGAAGAGAAACGTATATGATCAAAGTATGTAAATGTACCCGTACTATTTTTTTGTGAGTCGTCTTTAATAGTTGCTGCTCTTATCCTGTTTCTCCTCATAGTTGTGTGATAGCTTAATTAAGGTTTTTTTGTTTTCTTATTCTGCCACTGAGAAACTTCCTAGTCTGTATTGACATCTTAATTGGACCCAATTGACAAAGAGTTTCTAGCTTAAAATCTGTGTGCACTCTATTGGTGTTTACTTCCACAGTTAATGTGTCATTTTGTCACCACATATTTGCCTTTTTTAATTCCCTCTGTGATGTCACGTCATCTGCCAAATGAGGAAGAAGAGCCACTAAGTGTCACAGGCAGGGTTTTATTATAACAGTAGTCAGAAGATGAACTGTGAGCTTAAAATTTTCAGCCTTTAGTGAATTCTCTCAGCAGTTCTTGGATAGATTGACATACTAATGTCTATACGCACGTCACTGGCCACTTCATTAAGTATATCTTACAGTACAGAGTTTGCCCCATCCTTTTTCCTTCAGAACTGTCTGAACTCTTTGTGGTACAGATTCAGCAAGATGCTGGAAACATCCCTCTGAGATTTTGAGATGATATTGACACAGTGGTGTCACACAGTTGCTGTCAGCTGCTCATCAGTGATGCAAACCTTCTATTCCACCACATCCCAAAGGTGCACTATTAGATCTGTTGACTGAGGGGGTCACAATGAACTCACGATGAGCTTTGTCCTGAAAGATGGGTACACTGAGGTCATAAAGGGGTGGACATGGTCAGTAACAACACTCGGACAGGCTGTGGTGTTTAGGCGCTGCCCAGCTGGTACTAAGGGGCCCAACGTGTGTAAATAAAATATCCCCCACAGGATTTCACCTCTACTACCAGCCCTAACAGTTTAAGTAGTTTAAGTACCATATTTTCTGCACTATGAGGCGCACTGAAAATCCTTTAATTTTCTCAAAAATCAACAGTGCGCCTTATGTATTCTGGTTGTGATACAGACCTCAAACCGATTTTATTTGGTACACGGCGCTCAAAAATCTGTCAAAAAATGCTTTAGTACGACTTTGGTAAGCTACGAAGCCGCACCGCTTTATGGATTGTCGGAGAATTACGGTTACTGTAGTCAAGAGCCTCGTGGAGTAATCTGGGTCCTAAATTCAGTTACTTCAGGTCCCAAAGTCAAACGAACACTGCAGCATCACTGAGAGTTAAAAACTGTCTAAATTCTTTCATCTTTAATAAGATGATCAGCGTTGCTGCTTTACCAGGTGTAACAATTAAGTTTAACATCCAGGCATCCATGAAAACAGAATTTATTAAATTTAACAGAGTTAGAAGTTAGCAGGAAGTTAGCTCGCTAGTTAGCTAAACATGATATAGCATGTTCTGACTGAGAGATTTGTTAAAAAATTCAAACGTACAGCTCTGCTGTCACTTCCAACATAAATGAAGACAGAAAACTAAACAGCAGTGACGTTTGTAGGGTTACTGAAGTTGGACTTGCTGGTATATAATGATGTGCTACGTGGTGGCTAGCGACACAGCTATGTTAGCATAACAAACACAGTGAAGCTGGAGGATGAACGCTAACTTTTTTCTACTCGTTAACTTGAGGGTTTCCAATGGTTAGAGACAAATGCAATCGCATGGCAGGATGCTGTAAACGGACCAAACTTCAGTCAGGAGAACAACTGAGATAATCCATCCACAATAGAAGGTTAGTCATTAATATACTGCAACAACATGGAAATAGAGCAGCTGTGAGAGAATTCAACATTAATGAATCAATGGTACGGAAGTGGAGGAAGCAAGAAGAATGAGTTGAGTAAAGTTTGACTTCTCTGACTGCTTTGTTTTGCTTAATGCGCCTTATAATCCGGTGCGCCTTATGGTCCGAAAAATACGATGCTTTCATATTATTTACACCAAATTCTGGCCCCATCATCCAAGCTCCTGCTCTTAGCTGACCAGAGTGCTGTCCAGTGAGGTCTTCTGCTGTTGTGGCCCATCTGCTTCGAGGTTTGGCATCCTGTGCAGTCTGAGCTGCTCTTAAACACCACAGCCCGTCCGAGTGCTGTTACTGACCATGTCCACCCATTTATGGCCTCAATGTACCAATATTTCAGGACAAAGCTCATTATGAGTTCATTGTGACCTCCACTCACCAGGTTGTACACCTTAGTTATAATGAGTACTACTTTGAGTTACTCTTGCCTTCATATTAGCCTGAAACAGTCCAGCACTTATCCTCTGACCTCTACCAGTGAACGGCCGCAAACTGGATATTTTCCCCTTTTCAGACCATTCTCTGTAAACACCAGTGATGGTTGTGTGGGAAAGTCCGAGCAGATCGGGAGTTTCTGGAATACTCAGATGAGCCCATTTGGCATCAACAACCATGTCACCTTCAACGTCTGTGGTGCTGTTTGGTTTTAACTTCTCCAGGCTGTCTTGACTGTGTCTACATGCCTCAATGTGCTGAATGGGACTGACTGGTTAAATAATTGCATTTAGCAAGTAGTTGATTAGGTATACTTGATGAAGCCTGGATCAAGCTGTTCAAATTTAATTAATGGAAGAGAAAAAGTTGTTTATAATTATTGTGCAGTAATTCTTCAAGTTACACCTTTTGTAATAGCAGCTTTGAAATATATTTGGCCCATTTTGATTTCCTCTTGGCTCAGTGTGTTTTGCCAGTTTTTTTTCTAATAACCAGAACTAAAAAAAAATCAAGAAAACATCAACGTTTCATGCAAAATACAAAACAGACACGAGGCTGAACAGATGTTCACCAATCAAGGATGATTCTGATCCCTGACTCATTGATTTGTGCATCACTAGGTGTATGTCTTCAGTTTCACCATTTTTACTGTAGTCTTGTCCATTCTCAGTAGCTCTCTTTGCTTTTTTTAAGCTGAGGTCACAAGCCAAGCAGTGTGACTGGCTGAGTATGTTAGTCAGTACGGTCTGATCTCTCTCTATATATATATCAATATAATAAACCAAAATAGTAGGTTCACTTAGAAACAAGCAGTTTGGGTACCCAGACTCCAGCACACTGCGCTCATTCCTCTTCTAGCATTAATTAAAGTCTTAAGGGAGTAATCTCTCAACAGAGAATAGCTGATCCATCATCCCTCCATGGACCAATTCTCAGACCGCTGTCATCAATTCTTTTATGGTTGCTGGCAACTTTTCAGCATTAATGCCGTCTCCCCTGTTTGTGCACAGACTCTCTCTTTCTCTTTCCCATTTACTCTTTATTTTCTCATGCTCTCCATTTCTTGTTCGTACTCCAGCGACCTCAGAGAAATGTGTGCGTAACCAACAGGCCGCTCGACCTGACGCATAAATAAGGGCGTTGTTGTCAATGCACGGCACATTTATGTGAAAGGTTGGACAAGAGGGGGGGACTCTGTGACAAGGGCAGGACCCTGTGGTAGTGGATGGGTTTTAAAAAAAAAAAAAAAAAAAAAAAGCAGAGGTATATTAAGAAGTGGGTCGACAGACGAGGATGCTTAGGAACCAAGGGTGCACAAATATTAATTTAGTCACAAATAAGCTAGCTAAATATTTATAGCAAAAAAAAAAAAGGCCAGTTGAAAGCACAGATGGATTAAATCCATCTGTTTGGAATGATTTGTGTGCTGTTCTTTGGGGAAAAGATCATTTACTCAAAATACATTCAGCAGAAGACCATGTGAGCCTGTAGCACATAGTTTCTCATTAGAAATTTAAATAAACAGAGTAGGATTAACCTGCTATTTAGGGCCTAAGTCAGATTCAACTCTTTTTGGGGGGCCTAACTTCTACCCCATGTCCGCATACTTGGGAAATGCTAGCAATCTGTGCAGAGTCATACCTGCATCATCATTAATACTAGTAAAAAATGTCCCCTGTGTTGTTGTTATGTGTGAGCAGCAACCTCAGTTACAGCACTTTCTATGATTTATAATGTGTGTAGCTAACAGCCTGACCTTGCATTTTCTAGTGTAGACCAAATAAAGGAAACCTTTTCACAACAGAGTAAAGCTGCTGCAGCTCAAATTAATAGCCTGTAGCCTCAAAGTGTGTGTGTGAGTGTGTGTGTGTATGTGAGAGAGTGTGTGAGTCTTGTAATGTCTCTGGACTGTCACAAAGTGCTTGCTGAAACATCTTTCTGTAATATTATAAGGTTTTTACTCTACAATGTAAAGCAAGTATAAGCTATCTGAATAAAATTGAATTGAAACAGTGTTTAAAGGAATAATGGGATTAAAAAGAAGTTAAGATGAAAAGGATGTTGGCAAGAAAAGCCAAATGGTTTTAAAAGATGGAAAACTTAAACCGTGACTAAAACTAGCGGGTAGCGGAGGAGGGGGAAAAAAGAGGATGGAAAGTGGAGGTCACACACAGCTTGGTTGGACCAGATGCCACCAGGAGATATGAGTCGAAGTAACGACAGAGGGGCGTTTACAGGACTCGTGCATGGTGGGTGGGGGTGGAACGATGTCAAGCATAACCTGAAGGGGCATGATCGAGTAGGGGGGGGGGGGGGGGGGGGACACATGGTAAGGAAAGAGGAAGACACTAAGGACCAGAAGGGATATGGCCAAGGAACGTCGACTCGATACAGACGTCGTTATTATCAAGATGTCAAGCACTCCACGTCTCGGGCACTAGATGTGCCCCGAGTGAGAAAAACTTGAAGAATTTCATTTTTAAACTATCAGACGTAAGAATTTAAACGTTTGTCTTTTTGTTTTGGGTTTTTGTGCTTGTAGATTTTACGTACATTTACTTGCAGTGTAACATCTGCATAGGACTGATACTGTGCATAGTACAGTTAAAAGAGATGTAATATTTGGTGAAATTAATATTCTAGTTTTGCAACAGTGGCTGTTATTTATCTTGTTGTTGTTGCTTGTTTAACAGTGTTTATGCATCATACTGTACCCCTATACATGTTGCATTTTTAGCAGGGTGCCTTCACTGTACATCAAGAAATTAATTGACAAATCTGCCGAAGGTCATTTGCATATTTTCAGTGTAGTAAAATTCAAATGACCCTTGATTTTTCTGGATCTACATTTGTGTAGTGTCGCCTCAGATTAGCCTAGTCCTCGTGCATACTTCTTACACTTGTTTGTCTTTTTGTTTTGTTTGTTTTGCTTCCAATTATTTGGCAAGAAGTTAACATGTGGAATGAAAAAGTGCCTTACAGCGTCTAATATGTCCAAAACTAGCATAGCGACCTAAAAAGTACATTAAAATATCTTCAGTTAGATCAGTGTTTGTGTTTTTTTGCCATTTTTGGTTTTAAATGGGGAAAAAGCAACACAGCAACATTTTTACTTCTAGTTTTCCCATCTAACTCTTTTCTTCTCTTTACCTTCTCTGTCCTCAGGAGGACTTTCGGAATAAGGTTCAAGATTACATCAAGCATTACGCCAGATGATAAAAGCATTGGTGACCCGCTGCAGCCTGCACCAACTAACCAAACTGCTCTACCTTGCCTCTGCTTCTCTTGGCCAACTCCCCTCCCACATGTGTGAATCAGCAGCTGACTCTTTGACTCGTACCACTCCCCTCCCTCTCGACACCACAGCTCTGGCGACGCCCCGCCTCTTCTGTTCACCCAATTGCAATAAACTTCACATCGCAGGAATGAAATAAAAAAAAAAAAAAAGTCACACGTTGAAGAGAGGACTTACATACACAAGAAAATAACGCTTTAGTTAATCGGCCGAGGGTTACAGTGACCACAGTGTCTGTCTGTTGTGGCAAGACACACGAATGACGCCACCCCGCTGACGAGCCCGTCGGACACGAGCCACGTGGCGATGGAATTGGATGCGATGTTTAACTGAAGAAGACAACAAGTCACGCTTGGCTATTTTTAAATTTGATGACTCAAGAGGAAGATTATCTGTTACTGTCAGTTCTCTGTTCCAGTGCCTGCCATGTTTGTGTCACTAAAGTGAAAATGCATGTGAGTTCACACACACACACACACGCAGTCACAGCCTGCAGTAAAAGGTGAGCACATGGAAAAACACACATTGGTTGGAAGTTGGAAAGCCTGCAGCCCCCAGCCCCATTAGACAGCATGTGAATGACCACACTGACCCATTTTAATGTCATTCTCTCTGCATGTGTACACACACACACACACACACACACACACACATGCACGCAGACACACACACACACACACACACACACACATGCACGCAGACACAGCTGTGTGTTTTCAGTTCCAGTGACATAAAATACTGCCACAAAAACAGCCAAATGCACCGTTCATTTTTCAACTTCATCTCTTGTCTCTGCACCACTGCCCTCTTCACTTCTTTGTCTTTTTTACTGCATCTGTCTCTGTTACGCACGCACGCGCACACACACAGCACAGGTGAGCGCACATGTGAAGTTCTGTGTTGCAGATGGAGAGGTTAAAACAGTACAGTCAAAACTTCTGGCATGCTGGCTCTTCATGTAAGCGAAACAACGACTGGTTTTAAAGAAGTGATGACATAAGAGTCTGATAACAGCACTAAGCAACAAAGTGCTAAACACGGTAAAGAATCTGTCAAAGAAAGAAAAGTTGGAGGAAACCTTAAACACGACTCCAAATGACCTCCTGGATGTACGTAGGCAACACTTGAAGAACGATCTTGAGTCATTTTGTCATCAACCACGTGCACTGCAGCTCCGAACTGTTCCAAAGATTATTGAGAGACGTGCAGCCACCTTTCAATGATCTTTAAAGTGAGCTGCGAAAAGAACAGGTGACTGTCAGGTGAATTCACAGCAAGCACTCCCTCCTGCCTGCTCTGGTAGCTGCAGAGTGTATCGTATCCCACCAGACAGTCCTGACATTCTCCAGAGTTCATGTGTGAAAATGTCTCCAATGAAGATCAATAGGTGCAAAGAAAGCCTTACAACTTTTAAACTCAGTCATTTTTTTTACTTTATAGTCACTGTTCAGTGCTGAGCCAAACTGATATTGAGGTTTTTGACTGATCTGCACAAACCCCCTCGTTCTGCTCCCTTAGGGAGATTTCCGAGCTGACTGTATCTTTCTAAAAATGGCGCTATTTCAGTCTCTCCCCCTTTGTAAGCAGACTGTATGATTTCACTATCTGAATGTGTGTGGAGAAAACAATAGCAGAGGTTCATAAAGACCACTCTGTAAATGATATCTGCATACAGACGTGCAGAGTCTGCTGTTATTGTTTGTAGCCAGAGTTCAACTGATCGGTGAGCAGGCTGTAGTTGCATGCAGGTGTAAGTCATAACTGGCCAAAAGAATATGAAAACTTGGCCCAAATATATCTCCACTGGGTGCATCAGAAGCCCAGAAGACTTGAACGCTGGTTCAAGCAGCTACTTTAAAAGGCAGGTTTCCAGATTGCATGAAAACAGATGGCAAGATGACATGCTAGCAGGATTACTAGCTAGCTAATGTAAGTGGCTTTAGATCTGTTAGAGACTGCAGGAAGGCGTCATTCTGGACATCTATGAAATCTATGAAAGTGCAGTACTTAACAAAGCCATTGGAACGCCTGTCATAAAAACAAGAATCACAAATATTTGAGAATTCTGTCAAAAATATGTTTTTTTTCTTTGTTTATGCAAAAACAAACCGATTTTACATTTTTATAGGTGAATTTGATCTGCAGCACTTCTCTGAGACATCACATTCAACAACTAAAACGAATTTTTCTATTCAGTAATGCAAGTTAACATGTAATTTGGCATCTTAATAAAAATAATAACAATAATTGCTAATAATTGTGATTTACTTTTTCAGCGTTTTTGTGAAACAGGAAATTTAAAATGTCAGGGATCATAACAATAACTATATTTTACCATTTAAAAATCCAATTTTGATTAAGAGCTTGTGTGTACTGCAGGATTAAGCATTACAGAAACATAAACAATGATTTTGGTCATTACTAATACTTTTGATTTAGGGCAGCAGTGGGGTAAACCTTACCCTGGGGGTGGGGGGATGGGGGGGTCTAATAAATGTGTGGAGCTCTGCAGGCTCGGTCACAGTCAAACACTGGGGAAAAGGGGAGGTTAAAAAAACTGCACAGATTTGGTGGGAAACACTCTTGAGGCAGTTGACATGTTTGACACTGGATTAAATTGCTACCTCGAGTGCTAGTTAACTAGTTAAACTATATTTGCGCCTCTCGGTTGACTAGAGCAGATTATGCTTTGTGGGATGGCCGCTAGGAATTCTGGACTAACTAGATAATGTCTCCATGAACCTCTGCTGCTGTGGGTTTTGGCTAGTGATTGTGTTTTTATGTGTGTGTGTGTGTGTGTGAGCGTGTGTCGTTTGCCCGGCCCTGGCTATTGCTGTGCCTCCGGTTTGAGTCTGTAAGTATCGCCTGTTTTCACCTGTTCAGCTTTGTTTTCACGTCTGCATGAGGAAAACGTCTGTGTGCGAGTGTTGCAGTCTACCGAGGATGTGGAAATGTAGAGGCAGAAGATTGAATTTTTGTGTAGGAAGTGTGCGTGTAAGATTAACAAAAATGACAGTTTGTGCTCCTGGAGTGTGTCTGTGTGTGTGTGGGCAGTTACAGTGTGACTTGTGGAGACGATGTGACTTGTTAGCATGCTCTGGTTTCCTCTTTCTTTTTTAAAATCTGGATTCATCAGCTCAGATCATTTTTATTTTCTTAGCAAACACAACAACACAAAGCACCCGACTCTGCCAAAATAAAAGACCCAGGACTTTAAAAACAGAGTGACAGCAGTCCCAGATCTGGCTACACGACACTTCATTAATTGGCAACAAATTGTCTCGGTAGTTTTTGCCTCAGCCCAACACTCAGTGCTTTTTCTTGGCCTTAATAATACTTTTGCTTGCTGTTGGAGATCTTGTTATCGGTGTCCTTTAGTTTGGCAGTTTGTGTTGTTGGAGGTAATTTGTTTTGTTTTCTCCTCTTCTTCGGATGTTTCTCTGGAAATGTCTTCGCTTCAGTTAAACTCCAGGGCCAGAGGAACGAGATTAACAATCTGTTCTTCTTCAGATCCTCGACATTTTCTTTCTCAGATTGTATATCCATTTTTTAAGATATATTAAAGAGTATATAAATGAAACTAACGTGTCTTGTTTCTTGTGTTGATCGAGCGTTTGGTGACGTGTGCTGTGTCTGTGTCACTTCACAAAGGATGATTATTTTAACTGTCTGCTGCCGCGCTGCTGTCTCCAACCATTGACTGTGACACTAGTTAAGTGGCTGCTTGAGGCTGACCGTTAACAAAGTAATTATATATGTACATAACAGCTTCTGTGTAGCGCCCATTCTGTGGTTGTAGTTCTGTTATCAGACTAATCCAAACTGAGCATGTCTGGAAATAAAGGAAGCTCTGAGGTGAGCTAAAACCAGGCTGAGAGTAGAAATTATGAGACACGGGTATCACAAGTAATTCTTCACTTTACCAATATGCAATTTTTTTTAAAGCATTGAAAGGTACTTTAAATGACTTTAAATAAAAATGTGGAGTAAATGATTAAAAGGAGTAACAAAATTTTTTGAGTGTTTACAAAAAATATTAAATGTTTGCTGCTTTTCTCCTTCTGTGCATTTGCTTCTCACACATTTGTGCATACGTGCACACGAAGTGTACATTCAGCACACAACCGTCAGCCTTTCAAAGCTTTGACTTGAATGGAAAAGGGACGCAGACAGTGCTGACGTCTGTCAGTCATCCCCACAGCCTGTCATTACGGCGGGTTTTGGAGGATGCGCAGTCGCACTGTTCCCGTGCCCTGTGGCTATGCAGCCTCGTGGATTTCCTGTGTGTGCAGTGACAGCTGACAGCCTCAACCAAATAATGAGAAGGCTGAGTGCTATAAATCATATTTCTCCAGTTCCCTGGGTATTCCAGGCCCCGCTCACCTACAGTGACTGTTCAGCCTGAATATAATCTAACCAATCGAGTCCTCTCCACCCACACTCAATTATCTTTAAGCAGATGTTTCCATATCCTTTAAAAGCAGGCTGTAAATAAATAAATACTAATGCAATAAAAACATAATGGGGAACTTGAAACCATGTGGACTCCACACCTGTCTGCTGCGTTAGGGAAGAGATTAATGGGCTCCAGTGATTGGTCGGTCTGATTCTTATTCAAAATACACTCACTGGACACTTTAACACTTTAACAGTGGTGGTAAAGTCCACAAGCAGCAGTTCTCTGGGAGAAAATGCCTTGTTGATGCCAGAGGTCAGAGGATGATGGTCAGCCTGCTTCGAGCTGGAATGCAACAGTAACTCAAATAACTGCTCATTACCACCAAGGTGCAACAAACCTTCAACAGATGGGCAAAAGCAGCAGAGGATCGCACCGGGTGCCGCTCCTGTCAGCTAAGAACAGGAAGCTGAGGCTACAATTTGTACAGGCTCACCAATTTTTGCTCCAACATTCGGATGGCAGGATCACAGTTAGGTCAGAACACCATAAAAGCACAGCTCCATCCTGTCTTACCTCAACAGTTCAGGCTGGTGGTATGGGGAAATGTTTCATTTGCACACTTTGGGGTCCTTAGTACCAACTGAGCATCACTGCTGATCATGTGCGCCTTTTATGACCACAGTGTGCCTGTCTTCTAATGGCTGATTGCAGGATAAAGCCACAAAGTGAACTCCTATCAAACTGGTTTAATTAACATGATAGGTTCACTGTACCTAAAATGCAGTAAAGCATGTGCATCAAATCAAAAATAAAGCATTACTAAGTACTGTCTGACTAAAATATCCTATAATATAACTTAACTGTACTAATTATAATTCAGTTTCAATCATTATCTCTTCCACAGTGCATCTTTTGTCCTGTCTTCCTCCCTTCAACCCAGAGATTCCTGTTAAATGGGAGTTTTTCATTCCCACTTTCACCAAGTATTTGCTCATAGGGAGGTCGTCTGATTGCTGCGGTTTTCTGTATTATTATTATTATTGCGGGGTCTTTACCTGATAACATTACCTGATATTGTGATTAAGTTCTATATAAATAAAATTATGTTGAATTAAATTTAAATACCTAACGTTTTATGAGGAAGTGAGTCGTAAAAGAACAACAAATCGGTTAATCAGCGTATAGGAAAATATATATTAATATAAATGTACACTACGTGTGAAATGAAATTCCAAATCAGAAATAATTTGTGCAGTTACTCTACTTTTAAAGATTAGAGATAACTTAAAGGATTAAACTGCATGCGTTCACTCCAGATCCAGATAATTTATAATTATCATCAATGTCTCTGTGGTACATTGGAGCGTTAAATCATTTTAGACACTTTTGAAATTATTTGTTTTTTACTCTGTGGCTTTTCAGCTGAGTGATGCTGTTGCATGTTATGTAATTGAACCTCACTACCTGAGCAGCAACTGTAGTTTTAAGGGCATTACATATTACCTAACAACTGCTCCATTTATAGTTAAAACCAGCACTGTAGAATTAAAAAGAAAAAAAAAACTTTGTCGGATGATCAGCAGTTAAACCAAGCGTCCATCACCCTTGTGTGTCTGAAGTAATTCACGCGTAAAGCCAGGAGTGCTCATGTTTATCTAAACTGAAAATCCTGTCAGAGCTTAAGTTTGATACCCTCTCTTTTCCTCCTCATCTTCAGGCATCTCTCACCCACACACACAATTACTTCCCATCTCTCCTCTTTTCCCCCTCTTCCAAACAACAACAACAGATGCAGCGATCCGATCCCGAGATGTGCAGTGAAACCAGTGTAGCAGACAAGATAATCAGAGGATGTAAATTGTATTTGCGCCCATCAGCATCCAGTGTGAGTTTCCTGTGTGTGCATTCGCTGAAGGGCACGGGAGGTTCAGGGGTTACATCAGAGCAACAGTGGTTTTTATTTTTAGGCACTCACTGAAGAACAGTCTGAACAGGATCATTATCTACCTACAGTATGTGCGCTCTCACTTCCTGCTGACATGCACATCAGGTTATCTTATGGTGGCTGTTACAGAACAAAATATCATGTTTCTCCCCTTTCAGTGGCAGTACCATTATTTTTTTACTTTTTGTTTTTTTTACCTTCTCATTTTTCTGGCTATCTGCAGCACATTACGTGCAGCAGAGTAAAAGTTTTGTCTAAATATGGAAGGCAGGTCAGTGCGGACACACTCGTATAGAGTGCGGGGAGAAAATTGCAGGTTATTGGAAATGTCAGTCAGCACCAACGCTGGAGATTAAGAGCCGATGTCAGAGAGTTGTGCAATTTTCTTTGTGTCTTAATTCTCTGTAAATGTGAGTGTTGTGCGTGTTTGTTTTCTCTGTCCATCTGTCTATTTGTGCGTTTGTGTTGGTGCCCTGGTGGGCGTTCGATGTCAGCTGCTTATTTCTCTGCTGCTTCTCTGTCTTTCCATCACTCAGCTGCGTGCAAACTTCCGTTCGTCGGCCACGCTCGCTGCTTCTAGCTGTTTCCAAGCTGTATCTCATTTCTTCAGCTATTTACCGCTCACTGGTTCTGAACAAAATTGCAGCGCTGGGCTGGAGCACTGTGAGGAAAACTCAAGTAAAAAGTCTCTGTGGCACAGACAGCCGTGATCCTCCACACCCATTAACACCCTATGTGACTTATTAGCAGTGTTGGTCAAGTTACTTGAAAAAAGTAATCAGTAGCTAATTACTGATTACTTCCCGGAAAAGTAATCCCGTTACTTTACTGATAACTTATTTTCAAAAGTAATTAGTTACTTAGTTACTTTTTAAAACATGATTTACACCCTGAATAGGTGATAAAGTGATAGATCTTTCATCCCAATTTTAATTTTTCTGCATAATCCATCATACAAAATGTAATCAAATGGAAAAGTCTCTTTTTAAAACTTGTTTTATTAGTTTTAATCTTTTAACTTTATGCATCAAGCAAAAATTAAATTATATGCAACATTCTCTGACTGGAAGAAATTTGTTTAACATTTAAACCTATTTTCTTCATATTCCATCACATAAAATAGTTCAGTTCATTTTTATTTCAAACATTTCAAACATGTGCCTTCACAATCATTACAAAATATCATTCCATTATTTGTTTGAAAAGGAGTAGGCAGAAGTATTTACTTATTTGTCCCTACCCCCTCAAGTTTTACCTCTCATTCATTTATTTTTTTTGTCTTAAATTAAACAAACAACATATGAAACATATGAAGTAAAGCAAATAAAATAGTTTTTTGTGTTTACACTCACTCTTTCAAATAGATGCAAGTAAAACAGAGCAGAAAATAAATAAAATCAAAGACTCAGCGGTCCTGTTGCTCTGTTTTCACCTGTTTAGCAGGAGTGGGGCAGGCGGAGGTTTGCCCTGGTGCAGGTGTGTCGCAGCGGTCAGTAGAAGGATCTGGGAGTTTCTCTATGAATTTCACATTCCAGCGATTATTATAGCTTTAGTAATAATAACTTGAAGTGATTTTCTGGTTGACTTGTTTATGGAAACCCTTCCTTAAAGTCCCACCACAGCATTTCAGGTGAGTCGTGTTATGAACTTTAGATCAGCAAACGTCACTTTAACACTTACCAACGATCAGTTAATCAGTCATCTGGCTGTTACTTTCCCTCCTCCTTAATATAGAAACAGTAAGGGGTGTGCTTAGTTTTTCACACATGAAAACAACAACTGTTTATCACAGCTGGTAATGAGAGAAAAAAACTGAAAGTTGCAGAGGTTTTACTTTCGACTTCCATCTTTGGGTTGAGAAGTTAACATGACAGACTGTGTTTGTGATGGAGGTCCTGTGTGAGCAAATGCATAATCCCAGTCTGAATATTAGTTAGGCTCTCATGTAGTGCTTGAGCTGAGGTCTGCATTTTCTTTCCTACTTTTCCTTTTTTAGATCAGGAATTTCCGCTTTTCTTAAGTCACACATGTTTCTGTAACTCCTGTCTCAGTAGTTTGAGCTGAGCTCGTTTTTATAAGTTGGAGGAATGACGTTCTCTGCGAAACGACATGCAGATAATACCGCATATTAATTATATGTTGCATTAGTATGTTTTTCAGTCTAGCAAATAACATACCATGCAAATCTAATTAAAGTGTAGATATAGAGTCACTGTCAAAAAAATGCATGGCTTTATTAGGCACGCTAGTACATTTTGTTATCAAGTTCAACATAGCCAGCCTCTTTTTGTATGATCTGTCTTACAAAACCTAAAACCCATCAGAGATGGTGTGAGAAAGTGTTTGCCCCCTTTCTGATTTCCTATATTTTTGTATGTTTGTCACACTTAAATGTTTCAGATCATCAAACAAAGTTAAATATGAGACAAAGATAACACAAGTAAACTCAAAATGCAGTTTCTAAATGAAAGTGTTTATGATTAAACCTAATAACCGATTGGGCCACCATTAGCAGTGTTACGGCCCTGGCCATAATTTGGATCAAGGTGGCTGTTTGGATTGTTTCACCCAGGCGCTCCTGTACCCCTAGACCAGGCTGTAACAACCAGCAACTGAGCAGCATGCTCTCATAAAAAGGACTTTTTGGCTCTTCTTTCATGCAAAATGGACCAATGGAGGGCTGCCTACTCCCATCACAGACCGATCAGATGAACAGGTGATGAAGGGCCTAGATAAAGAATATTAAAGAAATATAACAGTAAAACAGAACAGGGATGTTGCATGAAAGAACTGTTAATCCTGTGAATCCATAATCATTATAAGTGAAATGAGCTGAAAAGAAGGATGCTATATTTCTTTTACCGCTCTGCGCTGCTGTTTATTCAAACGTGACAGCTGAACATCAGGGCTCTGAAACCTTTGGCACATTTCAACGTGTTCACTGCTTACACTCTCCAACAGGCTGATGAAGGAGATGTGGAAAACACTTTCGTTTGTTGATGGCTCGAGTGTATGAATGATATATAGCTTACAAATGTAACTGATCGGTTTTCCAATCTGCGATCTATCAGCGGCAGTCCCAGCAAGTGAGAAAAACATTTTTTGTATTTCTACCTGCATACATTTAAATTCCAGTGATAACACAATGCAGTCAGGTTGTGCTGCTACAGTTTTTCAGCTGCCTTTAATGCACTGATTTTAATATGATGTGAAGTTGAATATAGAATAGAATAGAATAGAATAGAATAATCCTTTAATTGTCAAACAGGGGGAAATTTGGTTGTAACAGCAGAAAAAAAACACAAATACAAACAGAACAGGACATAGAACATCTTAAGCAGAAAATGTATTTAATATAAGCTAATTGTAAATAAAACAGCCCATTTAAAACCCAAATCTGAGCTCTGGAGTAGGTTATGTGCTCAGCAGTTGTTACCATGGTGATTTTGGTCCCAGTCACACACAGGTCTAAAAACCGGTTGGCAACCATTTGGAAACCACTGTCGTATTCGGTGACCAACTTGCAAGTGGATGCTGGTGGTTTGCTGTAAAATCAGTTGCTGAAGCATAAAGTCTGGTCAGTTACCCCGGTAACCACTGTTTGCAAGGGAAAAGCGTTTTTATTCCACAAGTGGCAGGAGAGCAGGGGAGGGGTTTCTGGAGGTTGCTGGCAGCTTGCTTTGTTAGCAGGTTGCCATGGTCACCAGTAGGTTGCATTGAAGAAATCAACTTATCCGCAAATGCAAACTACTCATCAAGCAGTACTGGGACTCTGAAAGATACAACGTGAACTGGAAACAAAGAACCTTCAATGTAAAAGTTGCAACTTTGGAAACGTGCTGTTTGCAGCAGTAACTTTGATTTGATAGTGATGTTCTCCATTTCAAGTTTGTGTCACACTTTTTTAACTTTCACTATACTTTAAAGAGTAAACAGTGAGTGTTTTTAATGCAAACTGTGGGCAGCTACGGAAATCTGCTAGCAACCAAAACAATCACAAAGAGGATTTTGGTGCAGTCGATTGCATCTGGAAAATGCCGGCAACCTCCAGCAACCACTCGCCAACTGGCCAGAGTACACAGATTTTTCCTGGAGATTCCCGTTTGTGTTGCTGACAACTCTGATTTTAATCTCAGCATAACCCACTAATGCATTAATCTTGCTTCTGCATGTAATCTGACAGGCAAAAAATCAGCAGAAAACAACATTTCACAGAATAAACTTGAACCTAAATAGGCGTGCAATCAATATGACTGATTCTGATTATAGATCAGATTATACATGAAGGAACTTGAGCTTCTCTTGATTGTAGAGTTGCAGTCACAGGGCAAATTGTTGTTGCTGCACAATCACACATTTGTGTCTAAAATGTGTGAATGGCACACATTTTAGACACCTTTGTTACACAGAGCAGTTTTCAGTGTCTGAGAAACGTCATGAAAGAACTGCATCTATTTTGAATGTAATTATGCACGTCCAGGTGTGTGTGTGTGTGTGTGTGTGTGTGTGTGAATGAGCAGATGCATATGGAGTCACACGTGTCTATGTGTGCTTCACAGTGTGTCTAAGAGTAAGTGCCTCTCTATTTCCTTTTGTTCTGTTTCAAAAGCTGCCCACACACTTGCTCCAGCTGTGGGAGGCATTTCATTGTGCTGTGAGATTAGCTTGGCAGACTGCAAAGAGTAATACATACAGCCATGCCAATTTAAACAGAAACAATGAACACATCACTGTAATTAAATAAAGCGCTATATCTCTGCTGCTTTGCTGAATCGGGACAACATTAATGTCAGATGAGCATGTACTTTTCACATTAGTGCTTAACTGCAGCTTTACAGTGATTTCCTGATCATGCAGATGCTTAAGTCATAAAAAACTGCAAAACTGATCCACTTAGTACAGGTTCATGAAATGCTGTCACACAAATGCACATCAAAGTGCTTTGTGCAGTGGGAGAAGATCAAAAAGTATGTGCCAACAAAACAAATCTGTGCAACAGCACCCACAAGCTGCACATGTGTTTATACCCATATGTGTGTTTTTTTCCGACACTGAATCATTAACTTCAGTGAGCACTGTGCAGGATTTTACATCTCTAACAAAGTATAATGATCACCCACAACATCATTAGGATCAAGCCAAACCACACTGCACACATGCTGCAGCGTGATGTGAAACCGACTGAGCTTATCTCTTGTAGGAAAAATGACTTTCAGCTGTCATTTAAATAAATCCAAACACAAAAGCTCCAGTCACAAAAACAAAATGAATCATGCCACATCGCCTGTATCTGCAGCTTGAATGCAATGTCTTTCTAATGCCGGGATATCGAGGGAGTATAATCTAAACTTTAAAGGCTGTCTGTCACTGACGTGTGCTGGAATTACAGGAATCAAGCATGTGCTCATAATTGCGTGAGCACAGCAGTTCCTATCAAGCAACGTAAATGTGAGGACAGAAAATGGCGTTATGACGGTGTCTCAAGTGAGAACACATTTCTTTCTTTACATATACATATAATTATACCATTAATTTGACTGTGCAGGGCTCAGTGAACTGTTATTATATTGTCAGCTTTAATATAAGGAAGCATAAAAAACTGTTCCTGTATTTTCTGGACTCTCTGTAAAACAGTGTTTTGCCTCAGTAAACATAATGTGGATAAACTGAAAAACCTCCCACTCTTCGCTGTTGTGTAAATTGTCAAAGACTGAAATATTTCTGCCAAGACTTTTCTTGCAAGTAGCATCCTACACCACTGACCTCAAGCATTTTCTGAATTTTCCTGTAATGTTTGGCTGCTAATTAGTTTCAAAGGGCACAAAGTTGTCTCAGCAGGTTTCTGTAAATGCAGGTGTTCATGCAGACTGGAGAAAATAAATGGATGCTAAGACGTTAGACTTATTAATTCTGTTCTCTACTACATTTTATTTCCCTGCTTCAGTTTTTGCAGTTAATTCAACCTCATCATAGAGAGTTAACCTAAAATAGAAATTAGGGGGGAACTTTAGAGGATGCCAGATAAAAATTAATGTGTCTTAAGGTGTACTCACACTGGCCAGTCTGCACCCCCTTTTCACCCCCAAAGCCCAGTTTGTGTGACTAGTGTGATGTTTGCCCCAAATAAGCCACAAAATGCATGAAATCATGAAACGTTTGCGCTGCAAGAGCGCTTTTCAAACCAGTGTTTAAAACATAGAAAGGGTAAACACGAGAGAGGAACTGAGATGTTGGAGCGTAGATCGTTAAGGGCAACATGAGCGCAGACGAGTGGTGAGGGGGACAGTGACGCTCAAGCAATCCCTGGTGTTAGCACTGCCTCACCCACAGAAAGATTTGGTGCTAATGACCGAGATGTTAAAAATGTGTTCTTCTTAATTTAAAATTCATTTTTTAAGTGATATAGTTCTCCAGGCTTGCTGAAGGTCTGTCAAAGTTTTCCTTTGGACGTTGGCTGTTTTATCCTCATTTTCTGTCCAGTCCTTGTCCCTGACAGAGGAATGTTAACTGACGTCTGAATCACTGAAGGATAAAAAAGGAGCCTAAATGATGAACCACTGTTATGTCTACACATAAGAGACAACTTAGACAAGAACTAGTTTGAAATCATGTCTTGAATTTACAAAAGAAATGCCAAAAATAACAGTTTGACAGGAAGAAAAGAGTATGAAACATGATGTATCTTTGCACAGCGTGTCATTAATAAGTTTTGAGGAACCTGGAGGACAATAAAACTAGCAGGCCTAAAAAACGATCTGCAGCAGTTGATAAATGCTGCTGTTTACTGATTCTGATCAGAAATGGTGTGCGGAGGAGTGACTCATTTTATAGCACGACAATGATGCCAATCACTGCTAATGCATTAAAAGCATAACTGGATAGAAAAACACACAGTGGAAGAATACCAGTGATGGACTGGCCTCCCCAGAGCAGCAGCATTACTGAAGCACTTTGGGAGCAAAATGCAGAAACATCCAAAGAAAACTTTGACTTTAACTTCATGAACTATTCCTGAAGATACTTGGGCAGCTTTCTGTAGTCTTTAACTCTAAGAAGGCTGAAGAATAAAGGTAGTCATACCAAATAAAGGGTGGCTCAATACTTATATATACATATACATCCTGTTTCACTTCCTCTCTCCCACCATTTTTCCTGTGCTCTACATCCGCCTTGCTGTCTCCTGCATCTCTAGAGACAGAACAGTGTAAGGCTTCAGAGAGCGGAGCGTGAGACTCGTATGATAACACTACTTAATCTTATGAGAAGACAAATTGGCAACGCATGACTTGCAGATGTACACATCAAGACCCCTACACCGAGAACACGCATTTACTGTTTCGTGTTTTCACGTTTTTCACAGCACATTCCAGATGGAGTAATTGCATCATGTACGGATTTTATACTACAGTACCCCAAGAAGTTAATTTCTTTCTTTTAGGCAGTGCTTTGTTAGGTTCAAATCTCCCAAGCTGCCTGCTGGCAGACTGAAACGTTGTATGAGGTTCCACTGGGAGGTTGCGAACAAGACAGAAATACACCAGAGCCACTTGGGAACAGACGAGCTGAGCTCCGAGCCATGAAAATGACATGCATTAACATCTCCAGCAGACATCTGTGAATGACATTAGGTGGTCTATTATCAACATGCGGGGACATCAGGAGGAGGCGAGTTGGAGCACTTCCTGACATGAGGCACTTATATACTTTTCTTTCCATCATTTCTCCTCCACGGTTCTCTTTTTCTTCTCGTTTCCTGTCCCACAGATATTTACTGGAATGGCTGCAGGAAAGTTTCTAATGAAACTGTGTTTGGCTCGAAGATGGAGAGATTCTTTGTGGTGTCATTATTTAAATGTTCGAAGCTCTGTTTGACTGGCGTTCACAACAAACCATAGTTCAGGTTCGATTACAGAGAAGTTTAATGACTGTTGACACAGTATTTCATAACTAGCACTGCCTGTGGTCACCTGCATGGCCACATGTAACTTGGTAGACTGGTACCAGTTTGGGGATGGTTTTGTTTGTGCCTCCACAGTAGCTGTGAGACACTGGATGTGACTGCACTGGCTTAGTTGAATTCAAGTGTACTTGATTACATTCATACTCAAGTCTAGTCAGTAGTTTTACTTTCTCTGCCTTGTTTGTGTCGCCGGTTCCTCGTGTTTGGTGTCTCTGACAACTGAAGCTTAAATAGCTTCAGTTGTCCTTAGTTCTTCAAACACCAGATGGATAAAAGGAAAAAAGCATCAAACAAACACGTTTTTTTTTCTTAGGGAGTTCAACCACAATCAGCTAGAAGAAAAATGGTGGAGCGGTCTCCAGCGGAGAGACCGGCGTCTACTTTTATTTTTACCAGAGCGTAACAGTAAAGTCAACTGTGTCCAGGACAGAAACATAACTTAGTAGAAACACGAAGAGTAGAATCAATTGTTTTAACGTCTGTCAACTTTTGTTCATACGTAAGTACTAAAAGAAAGCTTGTATGTGTGTCCTCATTAGGACAGGGCTTTGTGTGTGTGAGTGTGATGTAATAAGTAGTGTAATAAATTACTTTCTCCTTTTTTAATGTATCCTCTTTCATGACTGTATTTGGGTCCGCCTTCACGCTTGGTGTTGTTGTTGGTGCTTGGTGTGAAAACTGATAAAGCTCTAACATGAACAAAAAAACAAATGTGGTGAGAAACGTCTTTTTTTTATTTAGCTGAGGCAGCTCTCTAAACTTAAACTTTTATCTCTTTTAATAATAATAATGGATTGCATTTATATAGCGCTTTTCGAGACCCTCAAAGCGCTTTACAATTCCACTATTCATTCACTCTCACATTCACACACTGGTGGAGGCAGCTACAGTTGTAGCCACAGCTGCCCTGGGGCAGACTGACAGAAGCGAGGCTGTCATATCGCGCCATCGGCCCCTCTGGCCAACACCAGTAGGCGGTAGGTGAAGTGTCTTGCCCAAGGACACAACGACCGAGACTGTCCGAGCCGGGGCTCGAACTGGTAACCTTCTGATTACAAGATGAACTGCCAACTCTTGAGCCACGATCGCCCACATTTGACATGCATTAATGAACCAATTGCTTTCCAGGACCCCGAAAAGGTGAGCTTTCACCAAATTCACACGTCTTTATAAAGGCCACGTCTGTCTGACTTGGCAGGATGTTTTTATAAATACACCAATGGATATTTTCCTGTTTGTTACCTTCTGTGATGATGACAATGAGGTTTCAAGCATAGTTTTCTTGTTAATTAGTTTCAGCAGGCGCAGAAGTCCCACTTGGCGCCTAACAGCATCCTCCTATTGTACCCCTGCTCGTCAAGCATCCTGAAGTAGAAATAATGTTTCTGTGAGGAAATGAAATGGGCTGCTGAAGTCACTCAAGAGGAGGTGTCTAATATTTTCCCCAGTTTGATGACAAGGTTCACAGAAAGTCAAGGAAATAAGTTGGACTTTAGATGTCAGATAGTGATACCAGCATCGACTCAGGCTTTTTTACACACACAGTTCATTTTGCAGGGCAGAAAAACTGTTAGTTTGATCATTAGTATAATTAGTCTCGTACTATAAATGAAAGCTACAGAGTAATTTTTAATTACAGAATTAAAAGGAATAAATGAAGCTCTTCACTACAGTTATGAGAAACATCATGCATAGAAAAGCTATTCACAGTTATAGGAAGCACCTTTGCTCTCAGTGTGTTTACTTGAAATTCTTCACAGTAGCTCTCTTTCACATTTCCATGCTCATCTGCAATCGTGAATAATTGCAGGTGACATAAATGAATCGGGCATTCGGGAAGCATTCATGTCTTCATTCAAAACCTGCACCTGTTAAGTATTTACGTGCATTAAAATGTTTTTTGCAAGAAATCAGACCTAGATCTGTCTTCTTGAAAGGGTTACACAAATCTGATCTTTCTCTTCCACCTACAGCAGGTCAGCCACTCGCACTTCATTCGTGACGTTTCACTGTCCTGCAGTTACATATCTAAGTTAAAAAATGAAAGCTTTCGTGATCTGTATCAAAGACGAATGAAAATAACAAGAGAAAACTTTCACATATCACTGACATTAACTTTTAATGCTCATTTCAGCAATAGATGTACCTCAAACTCAAAAAATTGCTAGAGACCAGGTCCCTGCAGCATTCCTCGGCCAGCAGATTAACCCCAGCAGGACAGAAACAGCACAAGGAACACTTTGATACAGCTTCCACAGTCCCCAGATCCCAATCCAATCAAGAATTTGTGGGATGTGCCGGAAAAAGCCCAATCCACACGAGCTGAGGTGTGCTGCCAAACCCCCCCCCCCCCCCCCCCCCGAGGTTTCCCGTCCATGGCCCGACAAATGATGGGGACGAGGGGGAACCTGCACAATATTAGGCGGGTGGTTTTAATGTTGTGGCTGCTGGATATATGTTCCCCTCCAAGCAGAGCAATTTAACTGCAGACAGATGTTTACGTTCACCCAAACACCACACATCATGCTCAGCAGCAAACACAGAACGTTGTGTGGAGCTGTAATTTTCATCTACTGTAGATCGATTGTGTCCCGTCTTTGAAATACAGTCCACAGATCTCTAACCTCGTGGCTCATGTGCTTCTTTCTTTTGCAGCCACTCTGTTGTTGGAGTGCAAAATGTCTCTGCTGCAATTCACAAGAGCAGTTCTGTTTATATCAGGACAAGGAAAGTAAACGGAAGCCTCTCCAGCGTTGCACGTCTCTGGAGAGCAACTAAACTTTCTTGACAGAAGAGTGGCCCGAAGACTGAAGAGTGGCAAGCCCTCGTGAACTTTCAATATTTCCAGTAAGAGTTCAAACACGTCTTTTCTTTGCAACATCTGCTGGAAGACAAACCAATTTTGCAACTTTGAATATGAGCCTTCTGACCTCAACCCACTCAGTGTCCTTGGTCATTAAATAATCAAATCTGCACAGTACACATTTGTTAATGTAAGTGTATCTGCTGCTGTTGCACTCACGTGGATTTTGCACTTGAATCTCCTCAGGTTGCTATTCTCCTCCATAAATTATTCACCAGGGAGCTTTAACTCATTAATAAGGTCAGCTAGAGTGGGCGGAGAAGGTTATGTCTGATAGTGAGTCCTTGAAACTCTTAAACACATTTAAGTTTGTATTCCTGCATTATTCCATAAGAATGCACATTTGTTTGAATGTGTTTTAAAGTTAGCTTGCTAGCATTGGTTTCCTGGATCAGTATTAAATAATGCAGTAAACAAGCACAGATCCCTGTGAGACAGGAAAACAGCAGCTGCTGCAACAATGATTTCTTGGACCACACCATAAAGCTACCTCATTACAAATACATTACATATAAAGATTATAAGCCGGGGCTTTTGGTGCTCCTGCACTCGAGGATTTAACCATATCCATTTCTTCTTCCTGATTTCAATTAACCACTGACCGCATGACTACATCTCAGCACGATAATGAGCCACTCTGACAGACAGACTGCAGTTAAAAACGCACTCTCAACTACTTCATGTTTAATACAAGTGGAAGGATGCTGGTACATCAAAGAGACTTTACCTGAACACCATGTTTCTCAGTGTTAGATCGCTTAGCCAGAAATGATAATCAGGTGTTAATTAAAATAACAAAGAAGTCCTTTTATTCTTTTATTCCCAGCAACATTCTGGCTGATTAAACCTGGCTCAGGTCGAAGGTGGTTAGAACTAGAACTACTATGTGTAGTCGCTGCGTATGCACAGGGCGAGTCAAAAAGAATCATCTAATTGTAAAAGGCTGTATTTTTAAAGTAATGGACATGAAAGCTTACGAGAAATGTTTAAATACATGGCCGAATATAAAGTTTTACATACAAAACAATAGTCACGAGTGCTCAACGTGTACCCCTCTCACGGATTATGTCCATGCGCAGTCAAACTCCTCCCATACTTTTCCAGCATGTCTGGAGTCACTGCAGCTGCTGCTGGCAGCAGTCAGGTGAAAATGTGCTCTTTGATGTAGTTGCCAATTTAAACTAGTGTAAACCACAGAGATGGGGGGGTGAGAGGGGGACGTTAGCCTAGCTGATGTCCATTAAGGACTGCACTCCTCACCCCCTGCATAGTGCAGACTCTGGAGCTCCTTCAGCTGCAGACTGAGCAGCATCACAGGTCCTTCATCCCGACAGCAGTCAGACTGCACAATGCACGCATGCAAAAGTTACCTGCAACAATATACATGCAAATATTTTATATCAATCATTTATAAATAGTATATATATTACTCTTGCATAGTTTTGGGGTGTTTTCTAGTATTAAAGTCATTTTTTCTTATTTTTTAATTGTTTTTTAATCTTTTAAAGAAGTATACATCTGTAATTCACTTTTTCTCTCTGACCCTTTTGCTGCTTTTTGAATTTCCCTGGTGTGGAATTAACAAAGTCCATATCTATGTCTATGCCACGGAGTGTAGGTCTATAAAGTGTGACAGTTATCTCTCTGTGGCCAATACAGCTGCAGCAAGGAACCAAAAACACATTGTGTGTATTACTGGTGTTACTGGGATCACTTTCTGGACAAGGTCTTCAAAAGTTTCCTGTATAACAACAATGACGGGGGCACGAAGGGGAAAGCTTTTTCTTTTTTTCCCCTGTAAGTGGACAAATGAGATTCATGTGCTATTGTAAGATTCTGCTTACAGTTAAGTCGTGATGTGGCCTTAGCTATTTAGAGACTTGACTCTCAGAAAGTAAAAACTCCTCAGTCCTCACTACATGAAGAAAGCAGTAGTTTGCAGGCACCTGGAGTATTTACTTATCAGACAGAGTTGCAGTGCTAACAACTAACACAGGAAAATATCTTTCAACACTCAAAATTTTGACTTAAAGGCAGTGTGCACTTGAACAACACTCGACTTCCATTTGTCAAGCGTAGTTCAACTCGGTCTTTTGTTGATGAGATTGAATTAAGACTTGACTTGGATTTCTCTTGACCAGGTGTCTGTTATCTAATCAAGTTGCTGGACTGGAGTTGCCGTAGACGTCTCGAAACACTTGAGACTTGATTTGGTCTTTTTGTTAATTATTTGAGACTTGGTGCTGCCTCTAGTTACTCTCATCAAGCAAAAAGCCAAGTAAAGAACAAGATCTTGTGGCTGTCTTATTGGTTGGGCTTCAAGCACGCACCTGTGACAGCACCAATACAAACAATTCATATCTGGCATCTTCACAGGCTCATTTTATGTTTTCCCAGTGGTTTAGTGTGAAAACAAGATCTTGATGATATTTAATTGCTACATTTATCAGTAATTACTGAGTGAAAAACACTCTTTTCTATATAAACAGGAGCTTCTTGCTTTGTTTATACATTATTTAACAGTTTTTCCTTTTTCACGTTTCCTACTTCAGCAAATGACACATGCTTGAACCAAGTGCATTCATTATGACTCAGCATGGTGCACTAAGGCCTGCATATATTAATGCTGGATTCATGATTAATATTTAACACATCCAGGAGCATTTTGCACTATTTACATCTCATAAGAAACACAAGTGCAACTCCCAAGCGTATTAGACACATTAAGCAGACGTTTTATTGAACTTTGCTTCTTGGACATAGATATTTAAAACCAGTCAACAGAAGTCACTCCAACAGAAAATTAGACATTCCACAGGAAGCACCGCCCTTTATTTTTCCAAGAACTTTTGGCACAAGCAACAAGAAAAGATCGTGTCAGGAAAGTGTGGGTGTGTTTCTGACAGGTCAATGAATCTATAAAGGGAAGAGAGCATTCGAAAATATCAATGAGGAAACAGGTTGCACGGCACACTCTGCCACACTTGGAGATCATGAATCGATTGAAGCCTAAGATTCACGATACACAAACTCTGCTTTAGGCTATGGCAACATTTGGCAGGGGTGTTTGTTGGCTAACTTAACCCACTGCTTTATGTTCTCTGTGTAGTTAGAACTGTGAGTTTTCCACTGTGAGTTTGCAAGTCTTTGCTCCTGTTTTCATTTTTTTAATCCATGATGGAAGCTGCAAAACACAACATCATCAAAGTCCTCAACCACTGCAAGCGAAGAAAGACCGAGATGCAGTCCTGACATATGAGTCTGGATGTCTCTGCTCTTAATTGTGTTTCTTTAGCATATGCATGATTAATAAACTGTATATTATATATAAATATAATACACACGTCTGTTAAAGCGACTACAAGAAATCACAAAATTTAATATCTGACAGAAATAAATGTATTGACCTATAATTTGTTGTCTCGGTTATGTTACAAAGACAATCTCACATTGTATATAGTGTATATATTTATGGTATGCTGCATACACACACAGTTCATTTCCCTGGGTTCCCTAACAGAAGTCTAAACTTTGTCTCCTGCTGTATCCTCGTCGTTTGAGTCTCTGTTGATGCGTGAGGTGATGCTCATGGTTTCCAAGAATAGTTGTAAAATTCCTGTTCGCGTGTGTGTGTGTGTGTGTGTGTGTGTGTGTGTGTGTGTGTGTGTGTGTGTGTAAATTGATTAGCATCAGATCCAAAATGATTTGCAAGCAATTTCTCTCAGCAAAGAGATTTTGGTGTTTACGATGTCCTTTTAGCCGTTTCCTGTTCCTGGTCTGATGGAGGTGACCTTTGTGCTCTGTAAACTAAAGAAATGACTTCAATCCATGTGGAAGGAGCAGGAGCTGTAAAGCCTTCACTCTGGTGTGGATACAATGAAGCATCACTGAAGTAGTATATGGTTTTTAGTCTCATTTATTTCCTCTTCTGGGTCCATGATATAGCGATACTGGTCCTTTGTGTTTTACCCAGACACTGACACTCAGGAGAAGAGAGTCTTTGGTCACTGAAGGTGAGAGTGGCGTGACAAAAAGCACCTCTTGTCTTGAGTCTTGTGAACCGCCTCTTTCCTACACAATCCCCTCACTGCGCTTGCTCCTCCACACCACCAGCGCCGTCATGAGAAGGGTGACCAGGATGGGCACGACAATAAACGGACCCAGGATGCGGTTGGGAGGGTCCATGGGAAGCCGTCCGGTCAGAGAGCAGTCGTGAAAGTAGTGCCTGTGGACCCGGATGAAGAACTCATCCACCAGCCGGTTGGGCCAGAAGCAGTCCATCTTCAGCGCTACCAAGTACGTGCAGTTTGTCAGCTCCTCGTAGAGCCTGCAGAACAAAACAAAAAAAGAGAAGGCAGCAAAGTGAGACGCAGAACAAACTCGCTATACACTTACCCAACAGGAAGTGTCGCTACATCCTGTCAACACTCAAACTTCAATCATAAACTTCAGGCAAAAGCAGATCCCGATCATCGGTAGCCAAGCTAGCGCCCAGTTTTCTTGCTAACGTGATAGCTGATGCATGTAGATTTTATTGGCTGTGTCAAGTTAATTCGTTTAGCTAACAGCAGCTGTCACCAGGTTTTATAAAGAATGAGAAGGAAAAAAACGGATGGCATGGCTTTGCAGTGGTTAGCACCATCGCTTCACAGCAAGAAGGCCCAGACTCCAGTCTGGGGTCTCTCTGTGCCTGCCTGAGTACTCCTTCCTCCCACAATTCCTCCCAGTTAAAGAGTCACCAGTTAACCAAAATCCATACACAGTCAGGTTAATTCTGGGTTAACTGGCGATTCTAAATCACCCTACGACAGCTGGATGAAGCTCCACCCCTCTTTTGGATAAGTGGAAGAAAATGGATGGATGGAGAAGAAAAATCAAACTTTTATATTAGAATGTTTTTAATGAAAATGATTTATTATTATTGACTACTATAATTTACTTTGTGATTCAAATGAATTTTCTATAGTTGATTTAATCCAGTATGTTTCATTCATAATCATTTGTGCAAGGCCTGGAGACATCTGAGGATGGCGATGCCCTCAGCGAGGAGACAGGATGGCTAGACAGCCCAGACTGATAGTTAAGAGTGTTTCTACTCAGGAGTGACTCGGGGACATTTCTAGGGTAGAAGGAGGTTGTCATATCAAGTACAAAGCTGTTCTGTCTCTTTGTGCAAGCAGCCGTACTGACGCAGCCGGCCTCCCCACATCTTTGTGGAAATAAAGGAGCCCGTTAAACTTGAAAACAGCACAGCGCTGGTTCTGTGCGGGCTGCTCTGATTCCAAATCCATTACGCTTCTGAAACCACATCTAGGACCACCTTCCACACTGTGGGGAATTTACACAGATAAGATGTGCTGGTTTCTGTGCCAGGCATTTTACAAGATAACCTTCAACCCCCCCCAAGCTAATGGAATTATCCAATGGCATGCTAGCACTCAGGAGAGCCTCCTGTCAGAAGCTGGTTTGGGGAACATCTTTACAGGTGCGGCTTGTGTTAGTGCAGAAAAATATGACTGATCATTTTTTTTCTTACAATCAGAAAAATAGAAAGCACAGGCTAACATCTTTAAATGTTCCTGTCTACTTCTATCACTTTAGCATGTAATAAAATATAAAAACAACCTCTTACTGTATTTAGTCTCGGGAGTCAGGTCTCCTGTAGTTACTTCATTCATGTGTCTTTGTGCTTCCTGTTTAATTATTGCACTTCCTGTTTTACTTTGAAAGTCGCATTTAGTTTAGCTTCCCTTGTCTCATCTTCTGTGATTTGGTCCAGCTGTGTGTGAGACGCTGTCCAGTGTCAGTCTGTTCTTCCTGCCTCGGTTTTTTCTACATGTTTTGGTTTTATCAAATCAAATCAAATCAAATCACTTTTATTGTCACATCACATGTGCAGGCACACTGGCACAGCACATGCGAGTGAAATTCTTGTGTGCGAGCCCCACAAGCAACAGAGATGTGCAAACACAACAACACAATTTCCTGGTCACAATTTTATTTATACTTCTCAGTTTCCCTTTTTGTGTTTTGCCTTTTACCATCAGCCACAATAAACAGCTCGCTTTTAATGCTCCACCTGCTCCACCTTTGACCCCTCAGCGCTGTGAAAAAGCCAAACTGTGTGGCTTTATCTCATAAAGTAACTTTTTCCACTCATATATGAACCAAACCATAATATTTGTGTTTGCACATTTAGCCAACATTAGCATTCACCCAGAGTGGCCACCTTCCACTTTATTCTCCTTTTAGCTCTGTCTTTTAGCCTCCTCCTGAGGGAAACTTGCGGCAGCTTACTATTCCACTTTGTTCACTAACTAGTCGCTCACTGTTATTGCCATTTCATGCTGGGCGGGTAGCGTGCAGCAGCTTTATCTGAGGATTTTGCTGAAAACAGCTGTCGGCTGCGACAAGAAATTTGGTTAATGAGACCTCTGAGACTAAACTAAAAGAGTAAGGACCATAAAACAAGAAAGAGGCTTAAATGCGCTTACAGCTCTGCGGGGAATTAAAAGGTTAGATGATGATTTTCTGTGGATGGATCGCTACTTCTAATCAGCGCATCAAGTACTGAATATGTGCTCTCTGTTTTTAACGTGTTAGTTTAATATTGAAGCGCTTTTGCCGATGCAGCCCCAACACGAGATCTTATTTGTGGAAGGTTTGCTGATGCAAACAGCTCAGGGCAGCTTGGCACGGCACCAGCGCTACAAAGCACTGTGTGCTGCTGTAGGTAGCAAGTTCACTTTTTCTGGGTGTATACCTCCTTCCTCGACTGTTTCCTTGAAGTCCTGCAAATCATTTGCAGCAGAGATTAAAACAAAGAACATTGGTCCTGCTGCTGGCCTAATGAGCACTGGGGTTTTAGGGGATGCTTATGAGTCACTGAGCGAAAGAAAGCACAACAGAGTCGAGGCAGGCGCAGTGCACACACAGAGATGGAAGTGGTTACCAGTTCACCCCGCGTCGCTGAGGTTAGCGTCAAATTAAAGCCGACAGTATGGAGCGTGTGTGTTTGCATGTACGCGCTTCAGCAGGCTGCTAAATGCAGCTCTCGGTGTAATTTCTGTTAGGCACCATTTCATTTGATCATAAAATCTTATGCAACAGAGAAAAGAGTGATTCAGCCTGTGTGTCAGGAGGCCATTTGGCTGCTATACACACTGCACTTTGAAAGTAAATGGTATACTATTTCAGTTTCAGCACTATCTAAACTCGGCATACAGGCTGTGACATTTCAAACTGCTCTAATAGGGTAAGTGCAAGGTAAGTTTTGCAAGGTGCTTTGAACGCATTTATGCTTCTATTGCAGATTAAATGTTTTCCAACTCAAAAGGAAGAAAAGGTTATTATCTTGTGTCCACGGGAGCAGCTTAGGAGCCTCTGTTTTCTTGTAGGACTGACCAAAACTGCAGTTCCCTAGACGACCACTTGAGGCTGACTACAAAGTTAAAGTCTGTGAGGTCAAAGTTAAAATATCTCCATGTCCCCTTTAATCACAACTATACATCAATTTCAATTGTATTTTGAACCATATTAAGATTGTACTAAGATATGCGTTGTATATTGACATGGGCAACTTTCTCTCAATATATATTACTTTTGTGCAATATCTGTAAAAAAAACTGTCACAGAGTGACGCTGAAAAGCTAGTTCATGCATTTATTACTTCCAGGCTGGACGACTGTAATTCATTATTATCAGGATGTCCAAAAAACTCACTGAAAAGCCTTCAGCTAATCCAAAATGCTGCAGCAAGAGTCCTGACAGGGACTAGAAAGAGAGAGCAGATTTCTCCTGTTTTGGCTTCCTGTTAAATCCAGAATTCAAAATCCTGCTCCTCACATACAAGGTCTTAAATAATCAGGCCCCATCTTATCTTAATGACCTTGTAGTACCATATCACCCTATTAGAGCACTTCGCTCTCGCTCTGCAGGCCTACTTGTTGTTCCTAGAGTATTTAAAAGCAGAATGGGAGGCAGAGCCTTCAGTTTTCAGTGGAACCAGCTTCCAGTTTGGATTCAGGAGACAGACACTATCTCTACTTTCAAGATTAGGCTTCAAACTTTCCTTTTTGCTAAAGCATATAGTTAGGGCTGGACCAGGTGACCCTGAATCCTCCCTTAGTTATGCTACAATAGGCGTAGGCTGCTGGGGGACTCCCATGATGCACTGTTTCTCCTGCACTCACTGTGTATTTATACACCTGTCTGCATTTAACCATTAGTTAATATTAATCTCTGTCTCTCTTCCACAGCATGTCTTCTATCCTGTCTTCCTTCTCTCACCCTAACCAGTCGCAGCAGATGGCCCCGCCCCTCCCTGAGCCTGGTTCTGCTGGAGGTTTCTTCCTGTTAAAAGGGAGTTTTTCCTTCCCACTGTCACCAAAGTGCTTGCTCATAGGGGCTGTTCGATTCTGTATTTTTGTGGGATCTTTACAGTATAAAGTGCCTTAAGGCAACTGCTGCTATATAAATAAAATTGAATTTAACTGAACTGAACTGCTCACCTGTGTCTCAGGTGTTGATCATTCTTAATGCGATTATATAGCAAACATTATGGATTACCTTTTGGTTCATTGTAATAACAGTCAGTCCAAGAAGTACTGTGAGTTTCTTTCCTTTCAGTGACTGCAACTTTTGTATTTTCCTTATACATTAACACTAGTTAGCGGGCTCCTAACCTAGCTTGCTTTTACTTTCCCTCTAACCTTTTTTGGTAAATTTTGGTGACCAACCCTGGTCTGCTTTAAATAAAGCTTATGTGTGAGTTCAACATGGAAGATGTGCAATCTCTCATCTTTCTCCTTCCTTGGTGTTCAGCTGCTAATCTTTTCTTTACATCACTTTCATTTTCTTGCCCACTTTCTGCGAGCTAATCAGCCTGTGTGCTTTAACTCTCAGTGCTCCTCCGTCAGTCTGTACCTCCTCCTCATCTCCACCTCACCTGCTCACTCAGAGCTCCATCCAAGCCTCCATCTTCATCTTCACCACCACTGCTGGGATTCTGTTCTGCTGGGTCATCAGAGTGTAATTAGCAAGTAGCCTAATTTAATTCTCAATAAATCATATTCAGTTAGTAAACAGTATTCTTAAGAGTAGTCTAAGTACGGAGACACCGAGCTGAGGGCCTCTCGTCCTGGTCCTTGCTTACAGTGAATCACACATTTAAATTCAACCCAGAAACATAAGCTCCAAAATATGCATGTAAGAGTTTTGTTTTCAACACAGAGCTTAACCAATGTGAGGGTATCGAGTTTACTCAGAAAATTAAGAAACACAAAAATAGTCCGCTTCCTCGAATTCAATTTTCCATTTCAGCATATATCCCAGGACTGAGAGGAGAAGGTTTACAGAGATGGTTTGCCTCATTTAAACAAAGAATTAAGATAGCTTCATGCAAGGCTTGCTATTACAAACAGTAACGAAGCCTCTCGCTCTTGCTGCTATTTAAAAACCGCTTCACAATTGGCACTAATCACATGCTAAACTTGTACAGGCGGCATTTTTCTTTAAAGGTTAAAGTATTCTCTGAAG
Source organism: Maylandia zebra (assembly GCF_041146795.1). Classification (NCBI taxonomy): domain Eukaryota; kingdom Metazoa; phylum Chordata; class Actinopteri; order Cichliformes; family Cichlidae; genus Maylandia; species Maylandia zebra. The sequence goes on from NC_135182.1 coordinate 34,178,548, forward strand.
TCAAACGTGGGGAGGTGGATAAAAGAGAGAATGGAGTTCAGAAAAGGTTGTCACGTTTTATTTGTTGTTGTCTAAGACAAACAGATGATGAGACCGGAGCTTTAGTCGACATGCCTATCAGCAAAAACTGAATTCGTTAATATTGTCATTTAGTTTCTGTAACAACAAATTTCAAACACGGGTTTCCGAGGAGGAGAAATCAGCTTATGTAGGTTATCGACAACCTTTAATTCTTTGTGACGCCTCGAGCACGCGCACCCTCCGCAGCACTGCCACAAGCACAATCCTGCAGATACGACTTTGCTTCCTTTGCCAAACGTTACGCAACTTTTTAACCTCCCTACACATCGGTAAGGGGTTTATGTGGAACACAAACGAAGCACTGCACATCTAGATGTTTCACTTTGATCCGCGCTGTGTAGGTGTTGGTGTGTTGGTGTATAAAACAAGCCAGTTGTTTAGTTCATCAGCATAAATTAAAGTATGCATGGTCAAACCTCAAGTGGTTTTTTAAATTCATTTGATCCATTTGGATCCCCTGAATGTGTGAGACAGAGAGAGAGACAGACAATGTGTCCAATCTCACTCATAACAAAAGGGTGTGAGATTGGAAAAATATGTCTAAATGTACAATAATTTCACAGCTTGTGCTTATGTAACCTGCTTCGGTATGCAGAATCGTATTCTCTGAAACATCCCGCCACCGACCATCTGTGAACCACATGCAGGGAAAGGTGGAGAAAAGGCGAAGGACACAAGATGCAGACGGAGGGTCAGGCTGTTAAACCATGAGGGCGGCTGAATTAGACACGACTCTGCTGTTTCAACTAGTTTGATCCGCTGACAAAAGAGCAGTGTGAATAAATAAAACCAAAGATGATGAATAAGTAAAAAAAAAAAAACACACAGACGCTGCTCCGGTGACTTGCCGGCTCAAAACTGGTCCTTTATTCTGCTGACTGGAATACGAGGAGTCGGGCTGGCAAAATGTCCAGGTACGGCGGCAGATTGATGGGGCGTTTATGAAAAAATAATGGCGCACTGCACGCTTGTATTTTGTGAGGGACTCTGCTGTCATGTTGAGTTATTCACAGTAACTGGAACAACAAACATCGTTATCTCGACCATGGAAGTCATGCTGTCAGTGGAAAATTAATTATTAGCTGAGGAGACTTGTTGGTGGTGCAGATCTAGATGGATTATTAAAAACGAAATAGTGACAAAATAATGACACACAATCCAGGGAAAACCTCCCCTCAGTCTCACAGCGTGAGGTAAGGGGAGGGGTGATGCTTCCTGCAGAAACGCTCTTTTATTCTCTGCTGACTTTCTTTTTTTTTTTTTTTTTATCTCAAACTGAAAATGTCACTTGGGAAATCCAGTTAAAGTAAAAAATATACCCTTGGTTTCCTGTATAATGTTGCACTCCCCATGACCTCCGAGTTATATTATATTTAGGAGTAGTTTATATTTAGTGGCATTAAACCACTCTATGAAATTACAATCAGAGTGGCGAGGGTCCCTGGAGTCTCGCTGCTGTTAGTTCAGGTCGACTGTAACCACGCATGAAAGAAATGCAGCTCCGTTTTTCATGTCTGAAGCGAGTCCGGCCGGCAGTAGGTGTGTCAGCACAGCGGGGAGAAAAATAACTGAATCTGGCTAAACCTTGGCTGCAAATCAACTTGCTTCTCATCACCGAGCCACATGATGAATGGCTCGGCCAATCAAATCTGTAGAAAGGCACTTCCCTGGTATTACTTTGTAATGGGAATGCCATATTCTTTCTGCTTAAATTGCAATCATCACGACAAAAGATATAGCCTAATAACTGCTGAAGAAAATATTATGAAACCCTGTGCAGTGTTCAGCCCTTAAACTATAACAGGAAGTATCAGCCCACACCGCTGCAGCTGTATTAAAACGATGACACATCTCTCATGTGAAAGTCGACTCCTCACGAACAATTTTATAAACTCTAAAGAAAGCTGAATGCAGCTTTCTCACCACCGCAGGATTTGGGACATTTGTCTTAATGCTTGATGCTCCTCCTGATGCAGCTCTGAAGGGATTTTGTCTCCTGGGAATGAACTGAGGATCAGTCACTTGTCAAAACCACTGCACTAAGAAATCATACATTTTTTTAGCACTAAATTATCCAAACATGATCAATGGACACTTTGTTGCCATGCAGCATATCTAAAAAGCCAATCAGATGGCAGCAACTAGGCATGGTGAAGATCAGAATAGGAAAGAAGGTGATTTAATGAGCAGCAGACCAGTTGCCACTCCTGTCAGCGAGGGTCTGGAAACTGAGGCTGCAGTTTGGACCTGCTCACATAAATCGGACATCACAGGTTTGGAAATGTGTTTCTTGGTCTGATTCTGATGGTAGGATCATAATTTGGTGTAAACAGCATGAATGGATCCATCCAGCAGATGTTCAGGCTGTTGGTGTTGGTGTAATAGTGTGGGGAATCTTTTCTTGGCACTCTTTGGGCCTCTTAGTACCAACTGAGCATCATTCAGACTCCACCTCCTGCTTCCAGCAGGACGACGCACCAAGTCACAAAGCTAAAATCAACACAAACTACTTGAACGTTGAGTTCACTGCACTCAAATGGGCTCCACAGTCACCAGATCCCAATCCATTCGAGGCCCTTTGTGATGTGGTGGATAAAGAGATTCGCATTGTGGGCGTGCAGCTGACGAATCTGCAGCATCACGTCAGTGTGAACCAAAATCTCTGAACCATGTGCCACAAAGAATTAATGCAGTTCTAAAGGGAAAACAGTGTACCTAATAAAGTGTCTGGCGATTCAAATGAGACACCGTTCTGACTCCTGCCCTTATTCATCCCTTGCTAATCACATTATGAAAGTATTCAGATGTCGCTTGTGGGCAAAGATGTTAATAAAGTCAAGAATGAGCTTCTCTCTGCTCATCAGAGTCAGGCCGTTACTACGTTTTTAATTATTTATATTCAGAGAGTGTTTATCATCTGTTTCACTTCCATTTTGTGGAGACGAGTTAGTCGAGATGCCGTTGTGTTGTGAGGAGATCAAACAAAAAGAGCACGCTGCTGTAACAGTCTTGATCAACAGCGCCACGGTCACATCTGATGAGATATAAGAGATCCCTTGAAGAAAAACTGGGATGACAAGCATCAAAGAGCTAGAGCTGAAGCTGAGGACGGGGAAATTAAAGGTTTTACACACAGATACAAATCTATGAGGACCTCAAACTGTATAATCTCGGGAAAGGAGTCAGCTGTCAACCAGAAAAACCTCCTCATCACTCACACTCATTGTTGAAAATATTCCTGCTATGAATTCTTGGAGATATTGTCTTAGAGAAAAACGGAAGAAATCCATCCAAACCAAAGAAATCCAAAGAAAACAAGTCAAACACTCTACAAGGACATCTGACAAAAAGTCCTACTTTTTCTTCCTACTTTGTTATTTTGTGGACCTCCAGCGTCTTTCTTCCTCCTCTGTGTGTAATTTCTTTCCCTCCCAAGAGGAAAAGTGATAAATATTTAGCAACGTTTGAAAGGTGTGCTTTGTTCTGGTAGTGCAGTGTTTTCTGTTGCTTTTGGCACCTGAAATGCGCACATGCCGTCACATGGTTTCTCCCTCATTTATATATGTTTTTCACTTTTCTTTTCTCTCACCCGTCGTATACATTTCAAATCAAACATCATATCATGGGGTGAACAGATGGAGCTTTGAGTGTGTGAGGATGTTTATTTTTGACATGTGTGTGTGTGCATTTGTGTGTGCGTGTGTAGATAGAATCGCTGCATTTGTGTTTGTACTTGTGTATGTTTTCTGCTCAAGTATAAATTACTCTGTCAGCTCTGTTTGCGTGAAAGTCTGTGAGTTAACATTTGCATGCGTGCGTGTGTGTGTAGTATGTTTATAAATCTTTGTGGGGACCAAACGTTGGACGTTTACTACACTTGTGGGGACCAACAGCTGTTATGGGGACAAAATCCCCGTCCTCACCAGTGTAAAGGCATTTATGTGACTCCAAATGTGGTTTTAGTGTCAGGGTTACAGTTACGTTATGGTTAGGTTTAGGGTAAGGGTCAGGGTTAGGAATGAATCTTTGATGGTTAGGATAAGCGGCTAGGGAAAGCAATATGTCAATGAGATGTCCCCACAAGGATATGAATACACACATGTGTGTGTGCAGAGGTTCAGACATCACTGCTGGATTTGGACACATAAACAAAGTCAGATGCTACGAAGTGGTCATTGCACTCTGTGAAGTCAAGATACAAAAACCCAAAGAATTATTGCAAACAAGCATGAAACCTGCCGATGGTGCATGTGTTCATACACAGCTTACGCCTCAGGTCCAGTTCAACACTGCATTACAGTGAAGTTAAGCTAAAACACACACATGCAGTATAACCTGGGATTAAAGTGGATGTTTGGGATTGTTTGCTTTTTCAGTGGCAGTTACTGTACGTCCTGCGTTCCACACAGCTCACCAAACATCATCAAACACAGTTTTGTGCAGTTTGACCCCCAAAAATATAAAAAGCTAATCAAAGCTTCAGTTACTGCATTCACAGACTGGACATTTAACCCTTTAAAGGCTGAAATATGATATATAATTATATTTTAAATCTACAAAGTAAACGTCAGCTGATTGCAGCCTGTACACAAAGAGACAAATCTACTAAAGCGCACAACAAAAATGATGTGTTTAGTGAACCTTCTGACAAGTTTTTAAAATAATATTAATTTGCAAATATGAGTTTAATTTGTATTGCTTATAAATGTGCAATTATTTAGGTTTTGCACAGTAGGTCAGGGTCAATTTAAGCAGATGATGTTCTTTTCTAACGCGTGCTAAATTCCACCTTTTCATTTGGACAGAAGCCAAAACGGGTCACATAACATCTGCCTACATGCAGAATATTCCAGGAAGTATTTGGTTAAATCCACAAAGTAAACGTCAGCTGATCGCAGAAACAAATCTACTAAAGCTCACAACAAAAATGATGACATGAGTGAGTCATTTTCTTACACTACACTGCTCTGTCGTCCTTCGGGGTTCCCCCATCTGCCGAGTGCTGCTGAAAATCCTGAATATATCAATATGAAACAGGTTGGGATGGAGAGACACAAGTTCAGAAACAAGATAAATAAAATATATATATATAAAATTTATACTCTGCACCACTTCCACTTCCAGATTCTGTCTTTGTATAGTTCCATATGTGTGCTCACTCATATGGATTTAATCCACTCCTCAGAGGCTTTTTTTCAGCTAAATAAACCTGCAGCCATTGTTCACATGTTATAAATTTGCCATTGGGTTTAGTTTCCGGCAACGTTGCCTAATAAGTAGTCTTGTGATGGGAGGAAGCATCGGAGTTAACACAAAGTGTCAGAAGTCAAATTGGTATTCCAAGCTGAGAGAAGATTTCTCGACACTGAATCAAGACTAGATTGAAGGTTTCTAGGAGGGCGGTGCATGTAATCAAAGCACGTTCAGGCAGGTCAAAACTGAGCACACTGTTCAATACATCAGGCGTTGTTCACAGAAAGATAGAAAGTAACTTCACCACAGATGCAGAACTTATAAAAAACAAAGGAAACAAAAGTCAATCAGCAAAAGATCTGTGAGGAGACGTTTGGTTTGATGTGAGTCTCTGTAAATAAGGATTCTTACTGAAATCAGATCATGTCTCAAAACTCTGAAAGAACTACTTATTTAAACTAAATAAGCTCAAGGTGGCTATCAGATTTCCGTCTTATGGAGGCACTTTGATGATGCTGGGATAACAAATCTCAAGTATATGCTATCAATAAATCAATTTGTAATTACACATATTTACTAGTGAGTATGGAAAGAACTTGAAAATTAGTTACTTTGTTCCTTTGAATAATAGTCTGCAATAGACTGGTGTCTACTCCAGGTGGGTCCAGCCTCCTGTGACCAGCAATCCATCCATTTTATTGTCATAAACTTCTAGATGTCCACATAAAGGTGTGTAGTGATGGTTTATCTTCAGGGAAAGATCGATGTATTGCACTAAGGCCCAGTGCTTCCTCCAGCTTCCTTGCTGTGGATCTACAATTTCACTTTTCCACTCCTGTCACTCACATTTGCCTAAACCCACATGTGGCCGGCGCCACTATGAAATGTGAAAACTATGGACCATAACAAGCTGACTCTTACAGTCCATAGCTCACAGTGAAAAAATACAATACTATGCTTGAGAGCACGCTGTAACGTATTTGCAGTAATGACACAGATAGAGGTGAAGACTTCCTGTCATATAACTGCAATCTGATTTCTTTTTTACCTGCTTTTGTCGCAGGAGCAACAAAGGTAGCAGCAGGTGACCACAGTGAGTACATCAAAGCTTTTCTCCTTATAATGAGGCACAAACTTGTAAAGGCAGACGTGTTATTTATGATACCGTTAGAACGCAGATGAAAAACGTGGCAAATTAATTGATGGGCTGTATAAACAGGCATGGTGTGTTTGTGTTTGCTTATCTGAAAAGATAGTGTATCACTGAACAGCGCTATAACGACAGAACAGAGAGAATGAGAAGCAACGGTGCACAACAGCGGGAGGAAAATATTCTCATCTTTAATTCCTTTCCAGCTTCAGCAGAAACCTGGTGGGACCAGTGAATCGTCAAAGTGAATGTTTGCAGTATTGATGTGAAGGCACAGAACAAGAAGACGGCTCAATTAAAGCAGAAAACACCTTTTGTTGTGTGCTCCTCTAAGGGCTTCTATATATGCACATTATTAGCTTACACTATATTGGCATCTGCACACAGTGCAGTCCTAAGAACTCCTGAAATTACATTTCGAACTAAGCGAAGAAAAAGATTATAAAGATGCTGACTTAGAGCAACAATGGGAGAGAAAATGAAATTCTACGTGGGGTTTTTTTTCGGATTGCAAAGATTTCTTCTTCTCACAGCAAGATTTCTTTCTTCTTTTTTTACAGTGTGGATATGATGTGGTTTGACTTTTTTTCTTTATGGAAAATAAATCAGAGCTTAACAAAATGTAACTGGAGTTTTCTTCCTAAATTACAGTCTGCATAAATGATGCTACTGACAGGCTGCTTCCTGTTCTGTCCGTGTTTGTGTCCAGCTATCACATATCAGGCTAATGCGAATGAAAAACCACCCTTACTGAGGCAAGTATTCGAATCATCGTCCTAACGCTATTAAAGATTTATTGCATAACAGCTGCAATCATGCAGCAACGCAGCCACTGCTGGACGTTATCTAGTCATTAGAGTTATGAAAACATAAGCAATCCATTTCTAATCACCAAGTAATCAGCTGTTTAATCACACAGGTCCACAGAGAGGGAACTTCAGTAAGCTTTCCACACTACTGAGCTCACTAGATTTATCTGGCCCGGGTTTGTGCATAAACCAATATGAACTCAGCTCACCCACAAAAGGGTTTTTAAATTATTACAGACGGCTTACGAACATGCATGACTGACTGACCAAAATATCCTCTAACAAAAACACAGGCGGAAAAATCTCGCAGAATCACAGATGATGGTTATTTTCAAACGTGTGCAGTCTGAAAATGTATTTAAGGTCAAAGGCAGAAAACATCAAATCATTCTTTGTATTCTAACCCTTTACTTGTGTCCAGCTGGATGCTGAGTTCAAATAATGGCTTTTTCACCTGACAAACAGGTAACTGTAGCTGAAATGACACACATCAGATTATTTAGTAATTTTTAAAAAAGTGTTTCAACCCAGCAACTACACCCAAAGGCCATGTTTGATTCTTATAACATATTTCTGTTTACAATTCTCGACCTGGAATGGCTTAAAATGAAGTTTCTTTCATTTGGGATCATTAGCTGTGTCGGTACAGAGAAATTAGCTCCAGCAATCCAAATATTGGCAAGAAATTTTTAATTGAGTGAAGAAAACCAAAGTAACGACAAGCCGTTATTTCTAGTGTGTAGCAAACAAAGTCCAGAAAAACCTTCACAAATGCGGAAGTGGAGAAGTTGATCAAAGCTCCAGAAACCAGTCGTTAAGGGAAGATCAGAGATTTTATGAAATACTGCTGCTAAGAACCAGCAGTGATGGAGACTGATAGGAATAAGAGAACTGCATGAGCCAAGAAAGAGAAAAACTGCCGGCACAATGCACTTTGCTCTCATGCTTTTTGTTTTGAGAGCTGTTTGTGCAGAGAACATCAACATACGGTATCTGCACGCATGGTTCCCAACGTGGGGGAGAGCCCTTCATCCCACGGCCGGACCACCGCAGCCACCTTACCCAAACCCCACTCACATGACTTTGGATGAATTCGACCACAAAGTGAAAGAAAAGCAGTCAACAAGTGCTCAGCATATGTGTCCTGTTAGACTGTCTGACAGGCCAATGCCAAGTGTGCAAAGCTGCTATCATCCTCTGAAGGATCTAGAACACAGTTTTTCATTGTTTCTGGTGCATTTTTCTTTAATGAACAAACAGAAACAAAAAGAATTCCCATTTTTCATCACTAGTATCATTTTACACAGCATTTAAAAACCGAATCATGTGATATAGCATGCTGTAAAAGTAAAAATGAATACCTGTAATGAAAGCATGAATCCAGGCTATAATGATTTCTAATGAATCACCAGAATTGGCCTTTTGGGATTCTTTAAATCAGTTCACCTTTGAGGATTTCTAATTATTTCCTTTTCACAGCAAATCAAGACTAAAACAGAGCAAAGCTTAAGTGGATTTCAGAGCGTTTATGGACTAAAGCTGGAGAAGTGTGTCTGTGCATGTGTCGGGAGCTAGAATAAGCTACTTCCATAATGAGCGCAGTAATGTAATAATGTGCTACAATTAGCTGACTAACCCAACAGACGGTGTAGATAGATGAGCAGACACAGCCCTCAGTGTCTTGTGCTACTGAGGCTGGCAGATGGACTGACTAAAGCGAAAGCGTATCTAATAGACCCCATAAATATTTATAGGCACGCAATTATCTCGAGTTGTTGGTATTTTTAGAGGAAAAGATGCACCCAACAAAACCAAACTTCTCAGGATGATTCGGACTCAGCTTCTTATATCTGGTCACTGATTAGACGTTAGTGGGACTTAATTCACAAACACTGGCATGTTTTATGTCAGCAGTGCCTGAAAGAACCACTTTAAATGTCTTTACATGTTTACAGCAAATAAAGGGATATTAGGCTTTCAATTAGAGAGGAAGGACGTGGTTAGAACTGCGAAGCATTTAATTGAACTTTTCCATGATGTAACCTAGTCCTCACTGAAAGCTGCTACACGAGGAACATAGGAAGGAGTCTGAGTCAGCAAACTGGCTCAGACTTGGCAGTTACATCGATTGAAAAATTGCTAGCATTAGCAGGAAACTGTGGTGACTTTCCAGAGTGAATGTGAGGATGAGCCTGTTATTTCTTCTTGTAAAGGTTGAAAGGGTTTTAAAGTGGAAGCATATATTAAAACTTTCAAACTAGTGTTAATTCATGTTTAGATACTACCTTCGAGGTTTTGCTTTTTCATTAAATATATGTTTTTTCTTTTTAAACATGATTAGAATTCAGTTTATTACTCATTTTATCACAAAACATACACAAAATCCGAAATGCAGGATCCGGGACGCAGACAGCTAAATAAAACTCTAAATGAAAGTGAAGTGAAATGAAAGCAAAGCAAAAAAAATCCAAAGTGACAGGTGTACATGGATGAAAAAAATCTTGGTAAATTAACATACACTGTGACAAAGACAGAGGGAAGGACCATTTATACACATGGGAAAAACACATGTGTATAAATATCTATACACATTGTTTTTTCCCCACCTGTCTCCACTTCCCGATGAGGTGAGGTGATGAAAAATACTCAGCAAAAGCAAGGATGCAAACAATATTGTCAAACACAGGGGAGGAATTAAAACAAAGCAAAACACCAGAGACAGAAACTTTCAAAGTAAAACAGGAACTAAGCTGCAGGAACAGACTACACTGATCCAAAGGAACGCTGGGCAAACTAAACATAAAGGACAAGCTGCATAAAGAATAACTAGAAGTCAAGTAAAAGCTGAAACAAAAACCAACTGGGGTCACACTTATTATTTGGATTGATGCTTTTATGGCATTTCTCTACGCTTGCTGAGTGTACAAAGAGCTTTCTGCTACAAATTTCATATATACAACATTTATTTACCTTTACTGTGAAGCACTTTGTCTAAAATCTGTGCGAAAACATGCAGATGAGACAATCAAACCACTGACCTTCCAATTAGCAGGTGACTCTAGTACAGATTGTGTTTTTGAGCAACTATTACTGAATTTAATTTCATCACATTATCACTGGAAAAATTCACAACTGCCACGAAACACTTTATGGCCGGTATGGGGCTTGAACCCACAACCGTTTTAGTAGTAATAGTTGCATAGCTTCTTCAGCACTTTATTCTATTTAAATAGTTGTAGTCAATCATAAACTGAATCACTGTTTAACATATTTGGTTTGCTAATGTCGCTCAGTCCCAACTAAACATAGCACCATATAGTATGGAACTAGCTCAGTAATGTCTGCTACTCAAAGCAAAACCAGATGAGTGGGTAAAACAATGACTTCTGGTGTAGACAGGAGGATACATTTTTCTTCTTTAAAAACTTACACAGCAGTTTGGCTTAAAGTGCCAAGTTACATTTAAGCCTTCAGGCTAGTCTTAACATGATGATAAGTGTCTGTTTTGGCTGAAAATACAGTTTAACTGTGACAGTGAGCCACACGGATAATGAATTGTGGGCTGTGTAAGCAGTGACGTTCAAGAGTTTACCGGCCTCCCTAAAACCAAACCTTCATCATGCTTTACTTGACAAGGCCTGGAGGCTACATGGTGATTCCTTGATTCCTAGCTGAAGGAAATGAAAGCACTCAGAAATTATATGGTACTTGCAGATGGATTCATAGATGCGCAGTTTAAAAAAACAAGGGTGAGCTCAAAGACGGCCCTTCATATGTTGATTTAGATTAAGAGATAAAAACAGACTGCAGACGACAGATTAATACTTAATACTGCAGGTTGATCATAAACAACATGTTCTGTGTTTTCTACACAGAAAAGAAATATGCTAATCTGTCCTCCTCGTGTAACAGCATGGGCGCATACTTTGTCTTACATTTCAGCAAGCTCGTAAACAAACACATGGCGTCTGCCTCAGGTTGTGATTAATTAACCCTCCCTGCTCAGCTGTCACTCAAAACCATTTACTGTTCTCGCACTTAGACGCTTAGAGGATAAACACACTCGTATTTTTTAATTTGCCGCCAAAAGGCCTTTAAACGGTTCCTTCATTTGGTTTTGGACTGAGAAAAATGAACAGCTAATCCTGAGAGGGATGCTTGCATTCAACAACCAGCATTCTAGAAAACCTGTTATGGCACTCAGATGTCATTTATAAAAAAACGATTACAGTGTTTATACTGAGAAAGTGTGATGTGGATAGACATATACAGCTTCTAACAACACAATCTTGTTGTTAGTGTCTTTATTGCTGTAGTTACATTTCTTATATTGTTGTGAAATTTCCAAAAGGACAAATAAACATAAATTGCTTAAACTGTGTTGTAAAATCACTCTGGTCTTTGGATTAAAACACTTCTGTCATGCCTGCTGAGAAGATCAATGCCAAGTTATAGATGTTTAATAAAGAGTCGTCTGCCTTGTGACATTAAACAGTTCTTCTGTTTTCACTTGAGTAATTTATAACAATCCTATTATCATCGTAGTAACACGTCATTCTGATTAAATTGTTTAGGACGTGACAGACCAAACTCCACTAAATGGCTCTTTGGTGTGAAATACACAGAGTATAATCTGCAGCTTACAGTCCAGCCTTTACAGGTGAAGACCTCGTAGCTGCACATCTCCTCTGTGTAGGCAGTGACCGCTGTCATGTGTATTATTAAGGGGTCTGTGGTACTCTGACCTCACAGAGGCTCCGGGGCTCTAACAGCTATGAGAACTTTAGCGAGAGCTTTCACAGCTGAATGAGATGGAAGTGAAATATGAAAAATAACAGAATAAACCTTCGTGGCTCAGACTGGGCAGCAGTGTGGGATAATTGGAGCACATCTGGCTTTAAAGAGTTATCAGAGCAAACACTTACAAGTAGTGTGAGCTGCTTTCTCGTAGAGCATCTGTGAACAGCTGTTTTAGTTCTCCCGCCAGGAAGTGAAATACTCACCACTTGCATGTTGGATCATCGTGACCTTAAACTGGAGTTTAATTTTAGGGAGGAAGAAAAAGTTGCAGGAAGCAAAGTCTGGCAATTGAAAGATAAAGTTGTGACTAACATAAGCTGCCCTCGTGCGACAGCATGAGCTACAGTCCAGGTGGCTGATACAGCACAACTGTGCGACCCTGAGGGGACGAATCCACTGTGCATACTGTCATGAATGTGGGAAAAACAATGAAGAGGCTCCAAGTTATAATCTCAATTTCATGCAACATCTTTATTACTGCACACTGCAGACCTCCTCCTGTAAAAACAGCTGTTTGGTCTCTGGATGAAAGCCAGAGATCCAGCTCTCATCGCCAGTGACGATCCTCAGCATCAGTGTTTTGATCCGTGGTGAAATTACAGATGCTGACATGTAGGTGGTCAAGATGAGACTTCCATGGAGGGGTCTAAAAATAGCAGCTCTGCTGGAAGCAGTTCCGTGGCACACCGAGAGATGACCTCAAAGAGGCGAAATTTGAATCAGATATGGCTCTCAGTTTTTACAGATGCTGAGCCTTTTGATCGCAGCTCATATGATGGGACTGCTGTAAGTGTTTTCTGTGGAGACACAACAAGCAGCTCCAGCAGGGCCACAGGCTGAATAATTATAAAACGCTGTCATAGCTTTAATTTGATTTTTGTGCAAGGATTAATGAGAGAAAGAACAATGACATATGTAGTTTCATTTATCAGAGCACTCCAAATAATAATCAGAACGATTTGCTTTTTTTTTGCAGTTGTTTATAGCATTTAGAGAATCTTTTAGTGTCTAAATTTTTAAAGTGGTGTCATCAAAGTGTTTGAAAATGGAAAAAACTGAACATGGATGGTGACACGTTATCATTCGTGTCTTCCGCTGGTTGTCTGTCTTCCCATCAGCCTCCCATCTGCAATCGTGGACGTGTCATTTTTTTCCATCTGCTAAGTGTCTCATTCATACCTGAGTGCTGGCAGGCCAAATGATTCATTTCATCAGCATTCTGCTTTTCAGTTTGCCACAAAACCACCATGACAGCGACATGCACAAAACCACAGCAGGGCATCACGTAGCACAATAAGTTGATTAGTTTCAATTAAAGATCCCACTGCTGATAAACTGGCGGTGCCGCTGACACTTCCTCTAGTTGTGGGGACATTAAAAACGCATTGTTGTTTTTGCATCTTCCTGTTGTCGTTCTGGATGTACAAATAAGCATCGGCGTCTTTTCCTCTGCCTCTGAGGAACCAGGTTGCCTACTTTCCTTTTCCAATTCTTTGCTCTGTTTTATGCAAGCTGTAATTCTTTGGGGGCAAAGAGGCGTTACAGTTTTTTTGTTTGTGTTTTTAACTTTCAGCAGTGATGAGATGATTGTGTTCTTTTTCCTGTCCTCGCGCAGCGATGCTGAAAGTGTCTAAACAAGCTCGACAGCGGATGTTAAATGGACTCACTGAGCCACACGTCCTGCACTTAACATTTAAACGTCATTACCGTGCACAGGCTCGACGCTCACATTTGACCTCGTGAATTTCACTCGTGAAACTTGAGCTATAGATTCGATTAAACACGGTGAGCAGATCCAAATTATGAGGCAACATTTAAACTGCTGCACATGAATGCAGCATAGTCAAAAATTAGCACAGGCCCTGACGTACGCTGTGAGAGATTAGACAACTCTAGCAAAATAAATCAATTATCAGAGTGTTGCAGAACAAATGTCTGCACAGTGAAAGAAAGAGAGTGTGTGCACGCTGGGGGCTATGCTAAGCTACACTGAGCACAGCAATGCATCAACGTGTCACGATTAGCTGACTAACCCAAGAAACACAGCAGATGGATGGTAGGAAGAAAAAGAATATTAATGATGCTAAACATTAACAGCATTAATTCAAAAACTGTAAAATATTTACGATTTGCCAGCATGTAGATAAAACTTGTAGTTTTATCTCTAGTACACGGGAAAATCTCTTGAAATGCATGCAGAAGGTTTATCTGAACGCTACGATGCTGGAGGGGAAAAAAAGTAAAGGTCACATCATGCGAGCGCCTCAGATATTTCAATTATCTCGTTCTTTCTTGCAAAGGCTGCAAAAGCATTTTCTTGCTGATTGGCTCTGTGGCAGTGTTGTTATCGTCACTCTCACAGAATCAAACTGGCTCCTGTGGAAAATACGCTTATTTAAGCACACCTCCCTAAAAAGTCTTGTGTCAGGAGGTCATCTTATTTAAAATGATCACACGGTGACTGCTGCATCTCACACACTGCAGACCGATCAGGAATGCAAAGATGTGACTGGATTTTCTGCTGATGAGCTTTACAGCAGCTCGGTGATTAGTGCCGTCACCTGCGAGTCAAACTCATATCGGTGCAATGGATCGTGCAATGCACCTGTTTCCTCCACCAGCCTCAAAATGTCTCTAATTTATGGTGTGTTATTGAGCAATGATGCGGTATCTGCGCAGGGCGTCACTCTGGACGAGATGGGGGACGTTACAACACACTCTCTCGACAGGGGAACAAATAGTGCTGTGACACAAAAATAGCTGCACGAGGGACTCGGGGATACCAAATGTATTTGAGATGTTACTTAACCAAAAGAGGACGTGCAATATAGCATTAGCAACTTTGCAGAGGGAAATAATACAGCAGAGGGGAAAAGGGATGATAGGGAACAACGGAAAACACATTAAAATATGGAGCAGAAGGGATTGTGGAAGAAGCAGGGGAATGAAGGAAATAGAAAAACATTTGACTGTAGTTATGAGGGATAAAAAAAAAAAAAAAAAAAAAAAAAAAAAGAAGCTGTTCCCCTTTCCAGCAGATGAAAGAGGAGATAGCTGTAAAGATAAAATAAAGATGAAATACTGTATTTAATTAAATTTATGCCGTAATGCAGAAATAGATGGGCATGCAAAGTCAGTTAGGCGGCCTTTGAGCCTTTTTTTTTCCTGTGCGAAAGCTTCAGACATCTAATAGAAGTATTGTGAGGAAAATACGCAGAGGCATTTAATAATGTATGCTGCAGTGAACATAAGGACAGTGTTAAGTATTCGATGCGGTGGGAGCCGCGTATAAACCCCGGCTGATGTGATAGTTGTGACAGCAGAGGACAGAAGTGAGACAAGATAGCTGAGGAACGTTACTACTTTTAACAGCTGAGGCACACTGAGTGGTAGGAAGGAGCCCCATGCAACTGCCCCCACACACACACACAAAATGTCATTGGAACTGAATTAGAACTCTCCAGAGGAATCTTTGCCCGAACGCAGCACTTCCTCGAAGGGGAGCGACTGTCCTGATATTTGACCTTTCTTACTCAGCTGGACCGTTTTTGACATTTCGGTCCGTCATTCCCTTTTTTTCCTTTTCCTTTTTTTCTTTTCCCGCTTCCTGTTTTGTTTCAGACCAAAAAATATATATAAATTATGGAGAAATTAAATACTACATACATTTGATAAAACCTTTTTTTATTTGGGATTTACAAAGTTGTCCAGTATTTGTACACAAGCGTCAATGAACTGATAAACTGCACGTGTGGAAGTAACCTTTGAAGTGTATTTCTTGTAGAGCAGCAAGATGATGTTTAAATGAGCTCAGATAGTCTACTAAACACATCATGGTTCTCGAGTATGTGGAACAAGGTCTACAGATTAAAGAAATAAGGTTATTTTTTAACTTAAATTAAATGCTGACATGATATAACACATAAATCATTACTGGCAAATAAACCCTGCGTTTACCCTTGAAGGAAAAGTTATGCACATTTAATCACGACAGAGCAAACCTTTTGAAAAACAGAAGTTTGATAATTACATGCTTTTTATCTGGTTTTTAAGTCTCCCTGAGATCTTTGATAATGCACGCACTTAAACCCTACGGTTTAATGACTTCTACATCCAGATACATTTGACCAAATTTATTGCTAGGACCTTGGAAAGCAGTGATATCACTAAAAAGACCCTGCAGAAGGGTTAAACTAACATTTATCTGAATATATAAACATACAGCACTGCATAAAAGTCACCACGCATTTCTCTAAACTTTGCTAGAAAAGTGGCCAATAGGTGCAGCGATTTATTGAAACATTTGCAAACACATGGAATATAAGGTCAGTAAATATTTGCTGTGACCACTTTTATTGTCAAGTGTTCCTCTGACTGTGAGGTGTCCACACTTGAAAAAGACCAGACTTTGAATTTCACTCAACTTTATTTAGACCAACTAGTTTGATAGCTGGTAGGTAGCAGCAGGTAAAAAACCTTTCAACACAAAAATAAAGAACATTTCATTAACCATTCAGATAAATTACACAGAAGACAGATGAAATAACAAAATACACTTCAGTAAAGCCATTTACCATGTGGTTAACTGTTAATTTAACTGTGGTTCTTAAATAAATATACACAATGTGTCTTCTTTGCATTTAACACTTTTTTATAAACAATTGTATTTTAAAGTATACATTTTAGAGTTCACAAACATTTTAATAGACTTTAACTAAGGATTTTCTTTACAAAGAATTATTTTCTTTAAATCAAAACCAAACATTTATTCACTAGTTTTACGATCCACCCAAGGATTTGGGGTAACTATTTTTAATATTAATTAACATAAATATGTGGGAACACTAACTGCACAAACAATTTATTCAAACTTAAACATTCATTTTTGTCAATATAATTAAACTTAAATGCAGCAACTATTTCCCTAAGCGTAAAACATTTGCACAACTGAGCTTCCATAGTCCCAGATACATCTGCAAAAGCAAAATGTGAACTCAAGAGCTTACCGATAGCCTGTCTTGTTCAAAGTCTTCCTCACAGTGGAAA
This sequence comes from Maylandia zebra, assembly GCF_041146795.1. Lineage (NCBI taxonomy): Eukaryota > Metazoa > Chordata > Actinopteri > Cichliformes > Cichlidae > Maylandia > Maylandia zebra. The sequence goes on from NC_135182.1 coordinate 34,195,627, forward strand.
AGTGCTTTGTTTGCCGTCCTCTCAGTATGTTGCACCCGGGTTAAATGACTGCTGCATGCATTTAAAGGTTTACTCGGCACGCCCACCCTTGATTGCTCTAATGTGGCTCACCTGGCAGGGCGGCGCACACCAGGCCGTGCTTAGTTGTTGATTGCACCCAAGGTCTAATCAGCGGCCATGGGTAAGCAGCAGCACCGAACAGGTAGAGGGCAGGAGGAGGAAAAGAGGAATAACAGCCACACCTACTAGGTCAGCGCGACACCTCCCACTCGATCTTTGCTCAGCACTGTCTGGAAAGATCGCACTCAGGTGGGCTGGTCCCTCGCTTGATCTTCCACCAGTAAAAGGACCACAAGACGCTGGATGTCCCGATGTAAGGTGGTGCCCAGCTCAGGACTTGTGGTAGCAGGTTTTGGACTCTTGATCGCAATGCTGGAACTTGGAGTGACCCTCACATGCACATCTCGAACGATCCCTTTAGAATCAGGATTCATGCTGATGACTTTTGCGAGTCTGAACTGCCCTCTAAGGGCATTTTGGTCGCAGAGCCAAACTATGTCTCCAACAGCAATGTTTCTCTCTGCAGTATGCCATTTACTGCGGATGAACAGGTTTGGTCCAGCGAGTTGGCTCCAGGACCTCCAGAAGTTGTTGACTATGGTTTGTATTTCCTTCAGCCTTTTGAAAGGATAATTTGTGAAGTCAACAGTTTTGAAGTCCCCACTTTGTGTGGCTCGACCAAGCAACAGATTATTCGGCGTGATGTAGTCAATGCGATCTTCTCGGCTCTGAAATCTGGCATCAATGGGTCTCTCATTTGCAAGGTTGGCGGCTAGCTGGAGTGCTGTCAGAAACTCACTAAAGGTAAGAGCCTCTGTATTGCCGAGAGTATGGAGGGCTCTCTTGGTAACTCTGACAGCAGCTTCGGCGGCCCCATTTCGGTGAGGTGAGTCAGCGGGAAGAATCTTCCATGCCCAGATGGTCTCATTTTTGGCAGAGTATTCTTCAAGCGACTCCTTGTTTTGTCGTCTCAGGTAAGCATACATTTCTTCCAAGACAGGTTTGGCGCTGACCTACTAGGTCAGCGCGACATTTATACTTTTTATATGTCCAAAACTCCTTCACAAATCCTGGAGAACTATTACTCAAGACCATCAGAAGAAAGTCTGGCTCCTTGGAAGCAAAATCTAATGAAATGAGGGATTTTTCAAGACGTTTGCACAGTACTGAACATGTTCCTGGATGTGTTTAGTTTATTATTTTAATAAAAAACTACTTACAGCGTCCTGGCACAGTCTTCTCACTACATGTCGTGCAAGTGCAAATGAAAATGCAGCATCAGACACGTACTCAAATGTTATTCGAGATCTAATTGTTTGAAAAGTTTTTCCGTTGTTAAACTAAATTCTATTTCTAAGATGCCAGATCTCAGCAATTACTCAGTGTTATCGCAGGTACAGACGGATGAAGGTATGAAAATAGAGTTTATTTGTGCAAAGTAAGGTCAGACCTGATGGAGACAGCTGACCGTTTTAAATACAAACATGTTCTTAAAACACAGTCAGGTGGGAGGTGTGTGTGTGTGTGTGTGGGGGGGTATTTATGTGATTACTTAATTGTAATTTATGTTCTCAAATTGTAAAAGCAAATCTGAAAAGCTGTGACGATGCTGCCGTTTTTTGCAGCGAGCACAAAGATAATATTTGCTCACGCACAAAAAGATCTGTGTTTATGCCAGAGGCGTGCTGCTTTTGTTCAGACTGTTTCTCTGAATCCCTTCTACCCCCCTTTTTCCAACTCACTGTCTTTCTCTGTAGTCTCTCACTCAGTACATAATCAGCCTTTGGACTCTAACCAAAGCTGAAAAAAATGCAACAGCTCAAGTGAGGGATGAACAAATATACAGATTTTTTATGTAACGATGTATCGCTGCCTTATTGTTTCGATTAAAAAAAAAAACACAGGAGGATTATTAATTTAAAAAAATCATGTGTTTTGTGTGGTGATAACAGAATGAAACCAAGGCTTTTTGGAAGACATCACAGTGACAATTTAAGCATTTTTATTGCTCTAAGTGCATAAAACCTAACAAAAAAAGGATGAAATTGCTTTTTAATGCCTCACCAAAATGTCACCATGTCCTGTTCGTGTTAGTGTGAATATAAAACAGATTTCATTCATGTCTGGCTGCTTCTCTCTCTCTCTTTGTGTGCATGTGTGCATGAGACTGTGATTATCCCACTCACTCGACTGTGTCCTCCCAGTTACACCAGTGTCTCTGATCCAGCTCTTGCATGTCCAGTCTGAACTTGCCCAGGCAGAAATCCTCAATAGCGTATTCGTAGTGAGGTCCGCAGCCCAGCGCTGACACACACTGAGACGCTGCTGAGAGAAAGGGGAGGGAAGAAAAGGGAAGGACGGCGTTAGAATAATGAAGGAAAGTGGGCTGAATGTAAGTTGGATCGCAGCACAATGCATAATTCAGTGCAGGGCTAACAACTTTTTCCAACTTTTAAAAAGTGTAATGCAAAGAGCTCTGGCCGCAGCGGGATGACGGCAGAGGGCAACACTCAAGAGAGTGTCTGTAACTGCTGCCACCTTTTGTGGATCAATGCAAACTGATCCATTTCCCCATCTGTTGAAGATGACAGTCTGCTGACACAGTGTAAGCTTTATCACTGCCGTACAAGACCTCCAAAACCACAAACAGACAGATGAGAGACAGACGAGACAAACTGAACACCAACGTTTCCGGTAAATTCTTGGTGGACATGAGGGAGAGTGCTCCAGATGCTGAGAGGGACACTTTGACATATTAACAGAAGGACTGTGTGACAAATGATGTAACGCAGGTAAGAAAGTATGTGATGGCAAAGATGTTTGGTAACACCCATTCAAGATACAGTAGTATCGGTTAAAAACGACATGTCGTAAAAGAATAATGCGAGAAGACTGCAGCTGTGGTAAGCTCCACATAAAAGCTCTGGGCTTAAGGAAATTGGTAATTTCTCTGCATTCAGAGTATCAGTGCTTTTACACCTCACTAGTTAACTTTTCAACCTTTGTTTATTTCCCTGCCCGTGTGGGTGTAAATGCTCAGATTATTCAGCCAAATTACTCAGAAACAAACAGGGTGAAGAGTCACAAGGTCAAATATAAAACCTCTCCTGCAGTGACACGCTGCATTTCAGAAACGTTAGGCTGAAAATGCAAATGAGATGCTAAATATCAGCATTTTCACAGATTTGTAAATTTTTGTAATGCAAGAGTAAAAAAAAGAGTTTCAATTTGTTGCAACGTTGTTGCAACGTTGAAGCCCTAGCTTTTTATTTTTTTATCAGTCACAACAGAGACGAATAAAACTGGAAGGTTTGTTGAATGTAAGTATTAGGAATTAAAAACAGACTTTAGAGTTCGGGCGTAAAAGTAATTATGTATCGACCAATGAAGGCCATTAAAGGTAAAAAATGTAGAACCGACAATAAATCGATAACTACATTAATTTATAATATTATATTTTTAAGGTGTTCTTCTTACATATCTGACAGCTTCAGCTTTCTTTTTTCATCACAGTCATAAACTTGACAACTTGAACTCTTTCTGACCAGTGTTGTAATAGTAATTAGTTACTTATTACTGATTACTTCTAAAAGAAAGTTATCGTTGCTTTACTGATTTTCAAAAGCAGTTAGTTACTTTATTACTTAGTTGCTTTTTAAAAACATGACACACAACCTCAAGACATTTCAGGCCAATTCTAATTTTTTCAGCATAACCCATCATATAAAGTTGAATCAAAACTTGTTTTATTAGTTTTAATCTTTTAACTTTAAGCATCAAGCAAATTCTGCAAATTTTCCAGCAAACTTTCAAACAGATGCAAATAAAACACAGCAAAAATAAATAAAATCAAAGGCTCAGCAGCACTGAGTCCTGTCACTCTTAAATCTATTTCCACCTGTTTAGCAGGAGTGGGAGGTTTGCCCGGTGCCGCAGCGGTCATGTCAGTGGGGGGATCCGAGGGTTTCTCTGTGAATTTCACATTCCCGTGGCAGCGTGCATGGAGCTTGCTCAGATCTGAAGTTAAATTTTTCGTTGTAGAAAGAAGTTTTCTTCCCACGCAGAGTGAACAGGGGACTAATGTTTTTGTAGTAATGTCAGTACTTCCACACATTCGGCTTCCTCCATATTATCTATTGTTGATCTACACACGTCTGTTGCTGCCACGGACGTTGCACGCTCATACGTCATTGTCATGAGACACTCTCACAAACAACATCACGGTTTTCTAACGCAGCGTGCTTATGGGAGAGTAACAGTAATCTAATTATTTGCAATAGTAATCCCTTACTTTACTCGATACTCAAACGCATTACTTTTAACACGTTACTGCCCATCTCTTTTTCTGACACTCTCTACTGATCTTCCAACCTGTATGTGACACCCACATCACTCTAAAGCACATCTTACTCATAATTACTCATAATACTAATTATTAGTGCTCACTCCCCGAAAATAACAAATGCATAATTTAAACACGATAACCTTCTACTTTGACCAGCATATAGAGACGTCTCTTTTTTAAAGGTAGACACTACCAATGAAGTCATGTCTCAGGACGGAGATTTTCACATTAAAAGGTCTCCCACAAAACTGCACAACTAACTGTTAAAAAAGAGAAAACAATATATATTTCTACAATAAATTCCACGGCGGTATTTTGCTAAAAGGAAATACTGAATTATCACGACACAGAAATCAATCTCTTTCATCATTCTTCCTCTTCCTGTTTCCCTCCAGCGTTTACTCACTCCCTAAGCCTTTTATCACCTTTTGTCTTGTTTTGCGTTCTTATTACAACCGCCTTCATTTCTATTCAGCTGTTTTCCTTTTCCCAGTGAATCTTCTATATTCGTCTCTATTAATCCCTCCTTTGGCAGCTTGCTGAAATCTTATTACTTCTGGAGTCTTCTGGGAGTTTTGTGAAGTGGACAAACCATTTTGTGAATTTTAGTGTACTTATTAGGACTCATTAGTAACAACAATATAGAATCTTGAGATATATGCAAACACTTTTTGATCTTACATCGCTGTGTGCTTCAGAATATCTGAAATTAATAAATGGAAACTATATTAAGGTCAAGTCACAGCTTTAATTTACATCTAGTGTTAAAATATCAGAAAGTATCACAATTAAACACATGATGTTTTTGGGAAGCTGGTTGTTGTTTCGGTGCTAGTTAATGCAAAGGAGAGCCCACAGGTGATTTAGACTGGTGACTGGTTGTATTCTGCTAACACCAGGAGTGAAACTGGTTTATTTGTAAGAGAATAAGTTCCATTTTTTCAAAGCACTCAAACAAACACTGCCACAAAAATGAACAAAAAACATGAAGATGAGCACAAGCCTTGTTGCTTATCTTAAAGAAACACCTTGATGGCAGCACAACAAATCAGGATTGTTCTGTAGGAGAATTCACTGCATGATGCAAACCCCCAGCAACCCACACAAACAAACAGGCCAGTTGTACAGAACGTGTTGTAAAGAGGAACGTTGTGTGTCCTCAGAATATCCTCAAGTGGCAGATCTTTGGGGAAGCATTTGACTCAGCGTTCTCTTAACAAAGTCTCTTTGGAGCGTCTAAAGGTTGGTCACAACAGCGCTGCGAGTCGTCTCAGTATTCACAAATCACACCTTCGCTAATTCAGCTACCCTGGATCCCCATCGAGTTCAGGGTCCACTTTAAGATTCTTTGATTATTTGACTTTTAGAGCTCTGTGTAGCGGTGACAGGCCTGTTGCAACAGAGCCTTTCCCAAAATGTTACTACGGCAGAACAAAAATGTCTTTTTTCAACTATTTCAAGTTCCTTCCATCACAGGAGGAGCTGGGTTGACATGATTTAGTAAGCATCTGCCTCTGTAACAATGTAGGATGCTTTCTGGCTGTCTTTTTCCCAGTATAATATTAGCTCATCATCTGCATGAATGATATGAAGTGAAAATAAAAGAGGCTCAAATAAGAAACCCCTGTATGACTGTTTATCTTTAAAAGCCTTCAAGGTAAAAAGGTCTGATAATGGCAGTAAATACATGCTTTACACAGAGGCGATCTATTCCACAGAATAGCTTCTTCAGAAGAAACTAAGACTTGAGACTTTAATTATTTTCTATCAAAAATGAGCAAGTTTACAAATAAACTTAAAAAGTAAGTCAATTGATTGGTTGATTACTTCTTTGTTGTAACAATACTCTTGGGAATAAATCTTACACTGCTGTAAGGAAAATGCAACTGTGGGTTGCGCGCATGACATTTATTACAACTACACGTGTCAGTGTTTGTCTGTTGGTGCAGAGCAAAGGGACTTTGGGGCACTACACAGTATCATCATTAGGATGGTTTAAAAACAAATCTGTACAAAGTGGAGGAAATATGAGCAAACAGCTTGTGTACATTCACACTAAAAGTCCCGCTGTGAGGAAAGAGGATGAAAAGGCTCACACGACCGGATTCAAAGATGGTGATCAAAGAGTAGGATCAAGTGAACATGTTTGCGAGACAGAAATGGTGTAGAGAGAAGAAACGGAGGCTGAAACAGAGAAATAGAGATTTTTCCATATTTTTTTCTCTATCACATCCTGACAGTAATTCCAACACTTCAAACTGACCAGAACAGAACACAAGCATCAGAATGCAACCATTTCAGTATTTTCTGCACAGAGTTATTGCTAGGTTTATAAAACAAAACCAGTTTGTTATGGTTAAAAATAGATTAAGCACAAATATGCACTGGATCACAAAGTCCTGACTCCCACATGTTGGACTCCCTTATTTTCCACTATGATTAATAAAGGTGGCTCTACTCCCTACTCCCGTTATTAATGATGAATGCTTTCGTTGGCCATAAATTGTGTTTTCCACACTTGCCCAACATCTACATAATTCTTCATGATGCCGTACTGAGGACGGGGTTGCTACTGATTTCCACTGAGGAACTGGCACAACAAGCAAAACTGTGACCATTTACAGTGGCTGCCTTCATTGTTTAAACAAAAGTGAGGTGTGAATCCACACAAGTGCCTGTTGAGGATAACTAGTTTGAGTAAGTGCCCCAAAATGATTCACATCCAAGTGATGGGGAGTTTGAGTGTCTGTAGTAAATATGAAGGGATGAAAGGATGATTTTTGATGATGTTATTGTAGAATCAGGTCTGTGCAGGGAGAAGGGAAAATCATTTTTAATTTACAACACAAAAAATGATCCGTTACATCAGCCATTGGTTGGTTATTGTTTTCATCATAGCTGCCACTGAATTTTGAAACTGAGACAAACTGGACACTCGTGAGCTAAAGATGATGTTCCTTTTCTTCTCTGATGGCAGATGGCCCCGCCCCTCGCTGAGCCTGGTTCTGCCGGAGGTTTCTTCCTGTTTAAAGGAAGAATTTGCTTCTCACTGTCGCCAAGTGCTTGCTCATAGGGGTTCGTCTGATTTTGGGGGTTTTGACGCAACTGTTTTTGTGATTTGGCACCAGTAGCGTTGTATCCTGCAGAGAATGCAGCTTTAAGGGGCTTCTGCATTGGTGTTGTTAGCCTTTTAGCCTTCTCTTACATAAAATGTATGTTTCCACACTCCTCAAACCTTCACCTGAAAGCAAGCGTCTGCAAATACTGAGCACAATAAGCCTCATAGTGCATAAATTGGTTGGTCTCTCTGTTTAAATTTACATCCAGCAATCAGTAGTGGTTGCAAGACCCTAAGACCATGTTCACACGATAAATTCCACAGTGAGTGGGCTAACTGAGCTAACTGATTTGTGAGAAAGCCTAAGAGAAGCAAGAAATTACATACTGATGTGTACTAAATAAATTCTGTATGGATCACAAGTATAGTATGAGGTATTATTTGACCACTACAGCAAAATTAGCCAAATTTGCACACACAGTAAGAAAAGGGCCATATTGCACATTTGTCACATGCAGACTCATTTTCAGCGTAGACCTGTCACGTTTTCGACCCAGTTTTGCTTCATTCTACCAGTTAATTTATCGGGTATTTAAATACAGGAACTGCTGCCAGTATGAGACCTGGGGAGGCAGCAGCACTGTGGCCAAAAACCTTCCATTAGGTTGTCTTCAACCAGAAACAGAGTGGTTGGTAATGTAGCAACAGAAGATATCAGCATTTCCTGGTCGTGTGGAAACTCTACATTTATCTTCCAGTCCAATGGAAAAACAAACTCAACTTGGAATAACATTTATCTGCCTGATCTTTTCTTGGGTAACTTGACAAATAGTTGGACTGAAATATCCCAAAGTGTCTTTGATAAAAAGTTTTTTCTTTAACACGAGATGCCCTGTCCTGTTGCTCTAACATGTACCTCTTCTTGTCAAATCAATTTTATGTTCCAGACACACAGAGCAAAGGCAGAACATGATGAATCTGAAGGAAAGGTCGTGATTGACTGAAGGTTTTCCCATTTTCTCCCGCGACCACGTATTGATTTCGAGCTGCAACTAAAAATAATGCCACCTTTAGACTTTCACATCTGCACCTTATCCTCCATCCTCAGACAAGAAGCAGACGCTGGAGACAAATTTATTTCTAGAAATTGATTTTCTGATTGTAAAAAAGCTTTTTCTTCACCGTGTTGACTTGCCCTTCCTTCCTGTAATTTCCTCCTGTTTGATGGAGGTAATTACTTCCTTCAATCATTCCTCTTGTTTAAGGGGAAAAGTTTGTCTCTTCTGAGTTGGGATTATTTAAAGTGAAGCGGCCTGAAATGTCTTTTCCCATGAATTAAGGATGTTGTTATAGGTGCAAGTATGCTGTTGATCTTAATTAGTAAGGGTAACTAATACATACGAAGATGGCATAGTTTTCCATGTGCATGCCAGTGTCTTTGATCTTTAACACTCCACTATTTCTTCTTTGTCTCTAAGAATCCCATGCTGCTTCAGGAGGCTCTGTTTATGTGTGTTATTATGTGTGCGAGAGAGATAGCATTGAACTATCTATCTATTTATAATCTGTTTTGCGTGCTCATCATCATGCAAGCTAAATAAGTGACTAAATTCAGAAAGACACTAACAACAAGCCTTGCAGCGAGACAAAGGAGCTGCATCTCACAAACTGACTGCTGAAAGAATGTATCTGTTTGTGTTTGTGTTTGCGTGCTTCACAGTTATGATTTTGACCATCAGATTTCCTCAGAGCAGTGAATTTTCACATATGAAATGTTAGTGAATGCCCAAACACACAGGTCCTGACGTCTAGCTTCACAGTTCACAATCTGCTGTTGTTCCATCACACTGCAAAATATTTCAGTGTTTGAAGCTACGCAGAAACAATATGTGAGAATCAAGCAGGAAATTAATGCAACATTAAGGCAGATAGTTTAACACAGAGCAGAACATCAGTGAAAAATTCAGGTACTTCATTCAAAGCAAACACAGAAAGAGGAGTGCAGGAGCAGATGACGATATTCTAGTCAGATGAAGTAAATGTCTAAATATAGATGAAGCCACACTTCAAAACATGTTGTCTGTGGAATTGGACTTTTTTTTATTTCATTTTTCTGCTCTGACTCATTCCCAGAATGTAAAAGATGTTGAAGCTGTGGAAAATTTCCTTTTTGAAACATCTAATGAATGGGAGAAAGTGGAAGACTAGTTTTTCACTGGGATGTGAAAAATCTCCGTGCAGTGCAAGATGTTTCCAGAACATTACACAGAATCCTCTATGATCCCATTTTAGTTTTAGACACAGTTTGCAAATAGTTTTATAACAAACCACATTAGAAACCATGAACACCAGAAACCACCAGCCACGACAAATAAGCATGAATAAAAATGTAATCTGTAGCATTTTGTTAAGTCAGAGGTTGTTTTCTCATGAATTACTAACATGTTCCTCAGCAGCATCCGGCAGTGGTACACACAGCAGCAGAGCTTGGCAGAGGAAGCAGCTCCTGGGAGTAAAATGCAAATTCAGTGCAATGCTTGATGATGGCTTGATGAAGCAGATTGGGGGCATTTTCAAAAGTTTCAGCTGTGGCCTCTGCAGCAGACAATTTGATCTCCTGTGATTGGAAAGCATGCCTGTGAGCGTGGGAGGCAGACAATACTAGCCCCGCAATACTTCCTTCATCTTATCGCCATCCTGTGAATTTTATTTGTGACAGACCAAAAGTTACTTATGTATCTCTGTGTATTTGTCAGTAATAATGTGACTGTCATCATCAGCCTGTTAGAGCTAATGTTTCTGAAACTTTGTCTCAGGCTACGTCCACACGCATCGTTTTCTCTCCGTTTTGGCCTCTCGTCCACACTGAGACGGCGTTTTCCCCAAGGAAAAACGCAGCGTTTTGAAAACGCTCTTGAAAACGCATACATTTGAAGACGGTGCGTTTGTGTTGCAGCGTGGACAGTGAAAACGCAGACTTTCTAAAATGATGACGCATCATGTGATGCAGTCATGTGACCAATTAAAAAAAGATAGCGGAGGACATTATACAGCAGTTGTTTTGTTTGACAGTCCTATTAAAGATTAATATCAGTCTGTACATGCTGCAGAGAGCTTTTCTTCAAACTTATTTAATTCTCACTCACTTTTGCAACTTTGTACTTTTGTGTTACTCGCAGCAACAACTCCACCTCATTGTTAGTCCATTTAAAAAACTCGCTGCATGCTTTTCCTCAACATTCTGCAGCGACGTTTCAAAGAGCCGGAAAGTAAATAAGCAGCAGACAGAAATGAGGCAGGCCGAATCTTCTTGCGTTTCACGCATGCGTAGGACTGGAACGTAAGTGTTTTCGGCTGTTTCAATGTGGACGCACAACTCTCTGAAAACGACTAAAAAAGCGCTAGTGTGGACGCGGAGTGTTTTCAGACGAAAACGCCGTTTTCAAGTCTATCTGGCCTAGTGTGGATGTAGTCTCAGTCACCCCTCAGCTGTTCTGCAAGTTTTAGTAAGTGTTCCCACATGTTTGTGATGCAAATAAGAAACTACAGCTGACAGGAACAGTGCAGGTAAACCTGCGGTGTAAGAAATCAAGAATAATTATGAATTTATGGATTTTTTTTTTTTTTTAAATGAACCAAAACCCCAGTTTGGCTGCAGAAGAAATTTCACAACTGTGAAAGTTGAAGCAAATGGATGGATTAAACCAGCTTGTTTCAGACTCTGAATCAACTGAAAAGCTGCACAAAGGCTTGGTATAAGATAAATAATGATTATTTTTTAACTGTTAACCATGCAAAGCTACTATAAGGGTCAGCATTTTGGTTTTACTTCCAAATAATCTGTGCAAAGAACCTCTATATTTGATAGCTCTGTCACTTAATCGTTGCAGTCATCAATATTTTAAGTGACAGACGTGATGAGCACAGCTACAAGGACACAGGTGGTTTAAAGTCCAGCTAAAGCACTTTGTGAATGATGGACTCTTGATACACCGGCTATAGCAGATGTTCTGCAAAAGATTCCTCGAGGACAGAGTTGAGTCACGGATGAAGCCGTTTTCTTCCCGTGTGGAAGTGACAAACAGGCATGAGAGAGGCAGCCAGATGTTTGCTGTCAACAGCCTGAAGACTAATTAGATCGCGAGAGCTGATGTTCACAAATGGACGGGCATTCTTCTCTCTGTCACTCCTGTCTGCTTCCTCCTGTCTCATTTTCATCATTTTCTCAGCGATGATTCATGGAGAAGGAAGTCTTTATCTTTGGCCTCTGTTCAGAATTTTTGTTTTGACCAATGCTGCTTCATAACCCAGCTTAATAACAAAACACCCACTTCTTTGACTTTAAAGCACATTATATTCATGAATCATCTCAGTTCAAGGAGCAGTGGAGGATAAGAGGAAAACAGAAGCCTGTTTCTCTTCCCACCTATCTGACGGCTCAATTTAGATTTTATAAAGTTAACCAGGTTTTATACATATTTTTATAAAAGCACACACATTCAACGGCTCCTGTGCCTTTGTTCTCACTAGGAAAGTTTAGAGAATGTTTCTGGTAGCACAGTTCAGTAAACTTCTAAGAAAAATCAATGCGTGTTCCCTTTTCTGCAGGCAGAAACATGACCAGAACCACAGTGATACAGCAAATGGAAAAGTAATATTAAAATCACAAGCCAGTTTTTAACAGCTTTGAATGCAGGTCTCTGTATGTGGACGGTGAAAAGAATGTTTGCTGAGAGACTAAAATCCCACAGAGACGTCTCACACGTCACTAATTAGTTGTTTTATGGCCACCGTTCTGACATGCACATATTTTAAAAACAACCAGCTTATTTAATTAAGAATCATGTAAAAACATGTGAGCCCTGCTGTATTTGGACATGGAAGTCATGCATACACGGGTAAATGATAAGTAACCGAAAAAAAACCCCAAAACCTATTTAGTCAACAGTGATTGGGTATTAAAAGATGACTGTGACATCACTGATTAGAAAAGCAAAAATTACAAACTTTGTTTGATGTTTTGCAAAGTTTGAAATAGATGCCACTAATATATCTGGTTTTGCTTTGTTTGTTTTAGTCTCTATGTCTCTCAGTTAGTTACTGACCTCATCACAACTATCTGCAGCAATCTGCAATATGTTTGCACTGAAGCAGCAATTATTTCTCCTCCACTTCTTGATTTTTTTTTTACTTTGCCTGAAATACAGATAGTTGAACAGAAGTAGGCTAGTTTATGAACATGTACATAAACCCCCCCAAAGACAAACAAACATGTTCCCACAGGCCAAACTTGTGGGGGGGAAAAAATCCCCTTCCCAGTCATTAAATTAGCAGTGTGTGTGACAGATAAAGCATTGTATGGGTGGTGTGATGTTGTTGTATTAATGGCAGCCCATCTATAGCTTTACCACGCTTTCATATTTCCATTAAATGAATATGTGATACATCGTATGAAATTATATATACAACTAAGAAGTCCCACAGCTAAACTTACTTATCTCACCTCTACAACAGAAATACAGAAATGATCTACTTGATAATATGTTATACAGAACCAATGACTTGTGGAGTCCACAGTTTCATTACTGTATTCCTGTGATATAAATTATAGGTCTCAGAGAGCAACAATGAAATATGAAAGCAATTTTCCACACGTTGGCCACAGTGATGTGAAAATTCAAAATGCCAACCCTGAAGGTTGTGCGCTTATGTGCTACGAGGTGTGTAATTTCACCTACCACTTTATGTTCGACAGCTGATCAGCGAGTGCTTTTTGAGACCACACAATAGGGCGACAAAGCCAGCGGAGTACTTACATGTATAAAATTGGCTGTTTACCACAGCTGGATACAAATGATCTGGATGAAGTGAGTCATCGCTGCTTGCTTGTTTTCTGGCGAGCAGTGCGTGAAGTATGTGACGAATTAGCAGAAAGGAACGCCGGTAGCGATACATCAGCCGCCGTCATTACATCTTGTTACGGCCTCGCCTCTAGCCCTGTCACTCACACTCGCGTACACACAAATTAGTCCTTTCCTCCACCTCTCTGTCCTAATCAGACAGCTGGAGACCTCGAGGGTAGGAACTAACATCCTGGAAAGTTCTCAGATAATTGAAGTGAGAGACAGAGAGAACAACAGAGGAATGATTTCCTTCAGAGAAACCTCGAGCGTAGCGCAACGTACACACAACCCCATTCACAATGCAGTGACTTGAGATGACCGTGAAGCTCAACAAGCCCCTCTTTCTCTCCCAGGTACTCTTATCGTTATTATCAATGCTTGAAGCTGCCACAGCAGCAAAGAAAAAAAAAGAGCTGAAGAATCAGAAAAATAGATGCATACACACAATCTCACCCACTCCCACACCCTCCTACACACTCACACACACAAAGGCTACAAAAGTGGCTTCGTACAAAGTGCTTTCAATTTTCACATCAAACAATTACAGCTTTTCATGAGTGCTTTCAATTTAGGGGTTTAATAAAGGCTCTGGGTTTTTAACCTAAAGAGGCTGAAGTGCTTTTTTGTTTCTACTCTATTGTTAAGTTTGAAGATAATTTAAGAATTTTACGACTGGTTCTACTCATTATTTTGCATCAGTTGTTACATCATTACTTTATTTTATGCATTTTTATGGTTGTTAAAGTTCTTCTTATAGTATTAATCCAACATTTAGATACGACATTAAACCTGAACGTTTGAATTTAGATAAGAAAACTGACGCCACGATCATGGACGATATGTAGCAAACCAGTTAGCTGAGCATAGGAAAACAGAACATTTATGACAAAGAAAAGAATATAAATGACCATTGTCCATTTCCATATTCATATTTAAACTATTTTTCTGCAAAAGAAACAGGAAATCACTGAAGATCTGTTACTGTTAAGCATCACACTCAGCCTCCAGCTCCAGTAAAACACAGCGTGCTTGTGCTTCTCAGTCACTACTCTGTGTAGAGAGCTAACAGGACCCTACCCCGAACTTACTGTCAGAATAAAAATAAACAGCTCAAACACGTCGCCTGAATATTTTATTGGTGTTCTTTTCGGATGTAATAATACGGCATAAACAGGGGAAAACTAGCAGTAATAAATAAATGAAAATAATCAGACAAATGTGCTTGTTATCGTTACACTCGATGTGATTAATGTGATTAGATAACCCCTGCCTGGAGATCTATATGGATTTGTGGTTCATATGAGCGCCGATATAATGAAGTGGATTCAGGCTAAGCTCTCTGCATCACTGTTTTGAACATCATGAAAAGTGGTCAATAAATTAGATTTATTTGTATTTATGCTCCCTCACTGTAAATAATAGTCCCCCATAGATTTATCAAACCATATTAAATGCCCAGCAACAGGCCAGGCAACAAGGCACGGTGATAAATAACTGCATGGTTTCCCTCATAACAACACGATTTGTGAAGGCTAATGAGATTTTTATCACGGGGATTAGGCTTCAGGAATTGTTATCTATCCCATGTAAGAACCGCTTTGATTGCATTTAAAGTAGTCAGGTGTTGAATAAACACTAATGCGTGTACACACACGCACACACTCAGAGAGATGGAGGGAGAAATTGGTTCATATCCCTCTATCAGAGCAGGCCTTGTACGCTGCTTCCATGAAATGCTTATTGATTTTGCATCTTCTGCTTTTATAGATTTTAACAGTCTTGTTAGAGCATGTTCACAGTCTGCAATCAGGCCTACATCTGACTTCTTTGCCTATGATCATTGTCTTCTTTCATTTTGATGTTGAAATGTGTGATTAGCATCCACAGATGTAAAAAGGTGCTTTAAAACTACCAGATAGCTCCTGCCTGGTCCTTTAGACAGGCTCTGTGACCTGCTGGTTCATTTCTCGTGGTATCCGCTCTGGACTTACACTTGCTGTAAGGAAATATATCAGTTCTTCTTTCACGCTGCCAGCTTCAACACACTCTGTTACAAAGGGTTAGTAAGTGGGAAACTATTGGGGTTAAGTATCCATCCCCACACAGTTTTAAACACATTCTTGGTGTAATCGATGTAATGCCGACAGCTGGCTGAGTGCTCTGCCAGGTGTCAGGCTGACACCTTCATGCACACCTTGCAGTGTTGCAATTATTTAAAAGGCGTGCGTGTCCTTGTGTGTGTGTGTGTGTGTGTGTGTGTGTGTGTGTGTGTGTGTGCATTTGCCCATCACATTTAGCTCTGTCAACTTGAGTTCCATTTGTCACCAGCTAGTCATTACAGTGAGCCGGGCTTTCATCACAGATAAAGGGCTGCTCAGACTGGCCAGGCCTCTTCGGTAATAGCGCACAATAAATACTCTACATTAATGAAAAACGGCACACAACAATCGGATGAGCGGATGAATGCTACAGTAACACATTAACAAAAACAAAGGGCAGATAACAGGAAGACATAAGAATAAAGACATATTCTTCTTCCTTGGATCGACTTCTATTTACCAGAGCAGTTATACACAGTGCAGCAGTGCATGAGGGGTGTGGCGATCATTTTAAAGCATCCTGTAAGAGGTGGCTTTAAAATGAGTGGAATTTGGGGAAATTGAGTTTGAATTCATATCATTTTTGCTACATTTTGTATTCTGTGCATTTTATTACTCACAGTTTACTTATCTTAAACAAACGGTAACATATAAAGGGTTCAGGGCTGACAGATCACACTGATAATCATTCTGTACATACGATCATTTTTAATCCTACAACTGTTTATAACTTGCATAGTTCACATTTCTGCATAACTGTATATCTCATATTTCTGTATAGTTTTTTATTTCATATTTATATCCTGTACATAGCTTGTACTCACTACAGCCTGTACATACTTATAGTTATAGAATATTCATAACATACTTCATACCGTGTACATTTTAACATACCATAATAGACCCATTTCTGTAATATACTTACATATCTATATTATTGCTAATATATATTGTAATATATCTATATCATGGCTAAAGCACTTCTGGATGGATGCAAACTGCATTTTGTTGCCCTGTACCTGTGCATGTGCAATGACAATAAAGTTGAATTCTATTCTATTCTATAACATCAAATATGATACCACTGGTGCTCCAGTTACATATATCTGACACATTGCAAAGAAACTGAACTGAATTTAAGGGGAAAAAACTGCAAAAACACTGCAACATTGTAACCTCACTGCAGAGCACGCTGGGAAATATATGCACATAAGCTCACAATGATTGTAAAAACAATCTGTTTTGTCAGTGAAACTAATGAGCATATAATGAGTCACAGTTGAATATATTTATGAAATGTATTAAAGCTCCGGTTTGCTTGTTTATTTTCATTGAAGCAGTGGCCGCGGCTGATGAGCAACAAGCAGCCACACAAGGACATGTTTATAATGACCAAGGTCTCAGAGCGAGTAAGAGGAGAATCGGGAGTGTTAATCTGTGTTTTGAGCCTCGGGAGGAATCGTGCCACTGAGTATGAGCGAGAGCGAAGACTGCCTCTGATGCGCTCGAGAGGAAACGTTGACAGCAGACACTGATGTGACTGAAAAAACTCAAAAATGAAGCCCCTTTGAGTTACAGGTTAAAGAATAGATTATAGTTTGGGTTTTTGATTGAAAGCTCGGTGTGGCTGAATCTACACAGTGTGCATGTGTGTGCGTGCGTGTGTGTACTGTGGAGTGATTTAGAGAGGCTGTCAAGAGAAAGAGACACAAAAGGAAGCACCAAGAGGCAGAAAGCATTTAACAGCCAACAAACAAAAGAGAGCAGGCTTGTAGTGGATGAATGCAATTATACAACACATCAGAATGACTTTAGAGAGAAAGGTGATAAACACACACACACACCTACACACACACACACACACACAGTGAGTGTCAGAGAAGGTTTGATTAGAGGTGAGCAGCTGGTGAAGCCCCGAGGAGGAGATAAAGGCTGTAGCCCTGTCACGATAATTTAGAAGGAGGGGGCAACAAAAGAAATGAGCTTTTCTTTTTTAGCCATCAACACACGTTCATGCTACAGATCTCTGTGCGGTGTGAAGGTGTTGTAGCAGAAAGTTGTTGCAGGCTGCGAGCAACAGCCGCAGTTTTGGTAACCCTAGCCTTTTGTCCTCACATATTCTGGGAGCTGGTGGGTTAGGTTTAGGGCACGGCTTTGAGTGATTTCTCAGCAGGCAAGTCAACTTTGAATTTTCAATTTCAATTTCAATTTTATTTCTATAGCACATTTAAGAGTCACAGGTACAACAAAGTGCTTCACAGACGAGCCATATTTGCAGATTTACAACAAAATAACCTGACTCAGTGTAAAGTCGACCGTGCTTTCTCGCCGTCTAGTCTTGATCGAAACTAAAACTACTGTTTTGTATCATTCTTTAATAGATGAGGACAAAATCACACTGGGCTAAGCAATCGAAACTCTGAAAAGTCTCTCACAACAACAGGTTAATGGTGCTGACACGTCACTGTGACACTGCAGGCAAGTTTAACATGCAACAAAAAGACAGAAATTCACACACCAAACATACTGAAGCATAAAAAACATAAACTGACCCCGTGTGGGTGTCTGTTCACTGATAGTTAGCAATTAAATTAGATGACAATAAAATGTTCTTGTGTTTTAAAACATTAATAAAATGGAGAGCACCAGTGTTCCTCGTCCCGCGAGACGTGCGTAAAGCTCCAAACATTTAATAAGCTGATTAATACATCTTTGGACTTCTTAATAAGATCATGTAAATCTCATCATACACCGAGGTGACGGGTCCATAGTCGCATCTGGCTTAGCACACTTTTCCGTACCGATATCTGGATTACCTACGGCATCCCCGATTCCACCTACTGACTCAGTATTCTGGCATTTGTGATGCCAGAACATCAATTTAAAGTTGGAAAACTACCGCAGCTTTGAGTGGATAAAAATAGGTGCAAACGCGCCCAAAGGCATGAGGTTTATTCTTGTCTGTTTTTATCAAAATGTTTATTTTCCCGCTTTGAAATGCAAAGCAGTCGATTTGGGATTTGAGGGATAAACTCGCTCATGGAAAACTGCTATCTTTAGTCTGTAGTTTATAGACTGATTGGATTTTGTTTCTCTTTTTTATGGGGCAGGGGTTTGGTGTTGGCTGTTCACGCTGCATCTGAGCAGTGGCTGCAGATTGCAAAACCAAACCACTCTTCCACTCCAGTGCTGCAGTGGAGGATTTATAAAGTGGGCAAAAGCACAAGTTAAACCACAGAGCTGCTGCTGCTATGTGTGAGTCCTGTCGCGCTATTTTTATTCCATGTTTCGCCTTTGGAAAATATTTCAGGATTATTTCCTCATGTCGATTTAACAGATTAATAGTTGATCACACACAAAAAAATTTATCCAAAATCTTCTACTGATATTAGTCTGATTTGCATTTTAAATAATTCAAAATTTTGCAAAATATATTTTTAAACTATTTTAGTTTTAAAAAAAAAACCCATCTGTTTCTGACTGTGTAACCTACCTGAGGTGAATGTGGGTGCTTACAGAGGCTGTAACATGTACAGCTGTAGATTATGTTGCAGTGAAGGCGATGAAGAAACCTCCACAGAATTGTCTGTTCTCCTGCTCTGCCCTTAAACCAAATTGAGGCATAAATCTTCTGCCTTTTGTTGTTTTGTCCAAGTATCTGTTCAACACTGAGACACAGAGGAAAGTAAAGACATTATGTACTTGGAAACAAACTCGTGCCCAGGGGCCTACGTTTCAGTCTCTCTCTGTTTTTCCTCTCTTTGTTCTTTAAGCTTTGAATTAAGTTCAGTTTTAAGTAAGTAAAAACAGTCCATCCCACACTTAAACATTGATTATTTTCCCTACATATATATAAAACACACACACACACATATGTATATATATATATATATATATATATATATATATATATATATATATATATATATATATATATATATACACATATATATAAAGCACACAAAACACAACGCAAATAGGAAATAACTGATTTCCAAAAAGCAGAAGGGAAGTGTTTCTGGGGAGATAATAACCCGATGGACCAGTTGCAGGAACCAAAATATGCTAAGAATTGCGCTGGGAGACACTTAGACGAAGTGGAGGATCTTGAACGAAAGAAAAGATGAGAGGTAAGTGTGTTAGCCTAACTATTAGCCTAAAAATCCATCATCAGTATTATATGAATCATGATAAAACACACATAGCATGTTTTGGTTTCCTGCAACTGGTCCGTCGGGTTATTGTCTCCCCAGAAACACTTCCCTTGTGCTTTTGGAAATCTGTTTTTTCCCATTTCCGTTGTCATTTTTCCTATTTCTGCTGTGTTTTGTGTGCTTTTGCAGCGTTTTTCTTATTGCTGGTGGTTTCTTAAGTTGCAGTCCATTTGGCCTCTCAGGGCCACCGTATGAAAGTGATGTTTTGGCACGCATTGTTGTGGTTAGTATTTGGGGAACAAGTATGAAGTTAAAGCATTTCAGCCTATGGATTATTTTTACCCCAGCTTAGTAAAAACATGATGCTCTCTGCATTAATTAATCCCTGTCTGAATGCACTGGTGATCCCATCAAGTGATCCAAATCAAACATAGCTACAGTGTTGCAAGTTCCTAAACTGTAACAAGAAGATGGACGTTGCCACTACTACATCACCCGCTGATTTGGGAGCTACATTTCCAACTGTTTTTATGACGACACCAAAAAGGAAGAATAAGGCTACGTCCACACGTACAAGGGTATTTTTGTAAGCTGAGATTTTCCGTTTTCGTTTAAAAAAAACAAAAATCTCGTCCACATGGAAAAACAAAAAACAAAGTCAAACGCTGTCAAGAACATGCCAAAGCAACAGGTGGAAATATAATTGTAACCGTGTAGAAATGTTGGCCAATCAACTCCGCCCTCATATGATACCAAGTAGACAATAAATAACAAATGAAATAAATACAATAACACTGCTGCATTTTTCCTACACTGAACGCAATCATTTACAAAACTGACATCATAAATAAGATTTCAGACTTCAGATTATACATGTTGTAGGGAAAGGATTTGTTGAGGTAATAAATGAAGCGTGATGTAGGGTCTGGCTTCATCGATGGCACCGCTGCATCACTTTTGCCATTTTTGAGCATCTGCGTCACTGCAGACTAGAGATGGCACGATACCACTTTTTTATGTCCGATACAGATACCGATATCATAAATTTGGATATCTCCCGATACCGATATGAATCCGATATAGTGTTTTTTAATCAACAAAACTGTTTTTTAAAATATCTTGCTGCATTTTGCAAGTCTGCAAGTTCATACTCAAGTTTAAAACAACAACTACACTAAAGCTATTCTGTTATACCTGTATACAAAAAAAATATTTCATAGTTCAGCAATACTGATCAATCTAATAAACTTAGACCTACACCATCCTCCCTATTCTGGTATTTTAAAGAGTACTTAGCGTAAATATTAAGCAACCTAACTAATAGGGTTCCAACTCCCAGCAACAACAAAAATAAATAAATAAAAAATAGGGAACCACCCCTCACGCACCACCTCATGATGCTTAATCGACGTAATCAACCTTAATTTGATGCAGTGTGAAAAAAAATGCACAGAAATATTAAATAGATTCAACATCTTTCTTCAACAAAATTGCAGACTGCACAGATGGTACCTTCCCAAAGGAAAAAGTACTATAGCTTACTAGGGTATATATATTAGACTTAATAGTCACTATATACAGTAATTGACTTCTATTCGTTTTACATCAAATTAAAACTTTGGGTGTCAGATAATTATTTATTAAAAGCTAGACATTTTAAATGAGAATAAGAAAGAAAAGTATGTCTTTGTGCCCCCTTTTCCCAGTTAATGCCCTATCGGCCCCCCTGGCTAAACTTTGCTAGATCCGCCCCTGCACAGTTACCAGCGTCAGCTACGTAGAAAAAGATCCTGGTGTAGAAAGTAATATTAAATAAATTCTAATAACAGCTTATCAAGCTTAAACGTGCTGCTGTTGTTCAGCCGCTGGTTTCCTCTTTCTGGTGCAAAGTGGGCCAAAAACAAACAAGAAAGACGGAAAAGCCGATCAGCTGATCATTTAAGCAGTTTCACGATTGAAGTAGCAGCCGGAGAGCGAGAGGCAGTCGCTCGTTAAGCTTAACGTGGGAATGCTTTACAAACATTCAGAGATGGACTTACACACTTGCTTTACTTCTCTCGGGGATAACTTTGTCGGAGATGAAATGCCAGGTTGCTAGCGAAGCTCCACATGCTATCCAGACCACCGACAGGTCCCGCATGCCACAGCCGCTCTATCACGTGATGCATACTGCTCCGACGTGCTAAGGTTCTGAGGCGAGTTACGGCGTGTTGCAAGTTTTGTGAGGTGCTTTCGTGATATTTAATGGATCGGATTACATTTTTTATTTTTCTCCGATATCCGATCCAGTAATTTAGGTCAGTATCGGACCGATACCGATACGTAATATCGGATCGGTCCATCTCTACTGCAGACTGCAGAGACTCTTCCAGACTGCACTATAAACAACCTTTATGTGAACGAGTACAGTCTTGTGTTTGCTTATAGATGAGTTTTTGGAGATCTTTAGCAAATCCATTGAAAAAGTACGCAGTAATATTTGTACACAGTGAGTGAAATGTGGTTTTATTCTCAGTTGTCAGTTTGTCTATAGAGACAGGATTTGTTTGACAGTCTTGTTTCTGGTAATTGCATGATGGTATTGTCATTTATTTATGCCCTTAATAATATCTATCATATGACTACGAGTATGTCTAAACTGCTTCTTTATTTTTATTTTTGCGCATGCTTGTTGCTGTTGCTTCATCTGGTTGGAATCGCAAATTTGCTTTCCTTTAATAAAGTACAGGCAGCAGGGTTTAGCCAAAATATTCAAAGCAAAATATGTAAAGTTAAATAAAACATTGCAGAGTTGTTGTATTTTTCCTCTTCTGTAACCCCATCAGAGAGCTGATACTAAGCCAGTTCTGCTGTTCTGCCCGCAGCAGAACCAGTGAAGGCCACTGCTGCTCCTACAAACAGCTGAGATCTCTTTCTTTTTCAGTGGAAATGATGTGTTGCCACAGTTTCAGTGAAAAAATAATAAAAAAATGTAACAAGTTGTCTTTGTGATATGAAAGATGGCTGTAAAAACACCGGCGTGTCTGCTCAAGCATGTGGCCGAGTCTGTTTCACAGACAGAGCGAAAGCTGATTATTGGAGTTAAATATTAAATTCAGAGTCAAATAGCTGACGATGTGGCACCAAACAGCACCAACGCAGCTGAGCACAAGGCCAAGGAAGCCGTTTGGTCAAACTAAAGAACGAAGCAAAGCTGACACGAGTTCAGAGCTCGCATTATAAATACAAAGCTTACTCTTTCTGTTCTAACACTATCAACGAACGGTAAAAGAAAAAAAAGAGGGTGTATATGAGACATTCGATCCAGTCACAAATAAGCGGTAACAGGAATACCTATTACCAGTTTAATATTAAGTTAATGCAAAAGCCTGGGATCAAATTTCATCCATATACATACAGTGCATCCAGAACAGGAAGCATATTGAGCATTAAGTGTCAGCAGACTCACTTCACAAAACTAATCATCTAAAATTAAGATGAGAGCTTTGGTGGTAAAGTGTGTGCATGCTAGCTTTCCTTAATTTCATTAATTTGATTGTTCCTGTGTTTACGCAGAGCATGCAAAGATCCTTTTCTGCACAGCGACAGATTAAACGTATAGGTGGTTCAGTGAAGCTGCTCTAAGGTATCAGTAGTCTATTAGGAAATCTTTGGTGAAACATTAACTGAGGAAAAACAACAGCAGAGAGAAGAGCCTAATTTTACGCAATGGCCACTTAATGACATCCAGTCACAAATAAGTTATTCTGATGTAACACATTTGTTTAAGTTTCTACTGAGTTAACGCAAAAGTCTTTGATGAAATGCATCAAGAACTGAAAATACAGTATGAAACTGTGCAAAAATCTTGAGCCACCCATCATTTCTTTCTAGTTTGTTTCCAAGGAGCCAGACTTTCTTCTAATTTAAAAACTATATATTCTCGAGCAACAACTCTCAGGCTTTCTGAAGGTCTTCTTTGGACATTAGCTGCTTTTTACCTTGTTTTCAGTCATGTCCTTGCAAGTGATCAGTGGCAGAAAACGGAACAAAAGGCAGCTAAAATCCAAGGACGAGCTCTGAGTGTCCTTGAAAAAGCCTGGAGAATTATTCCTGAAGAATACTTAGAGAAATTATGAGAAAGCTGCCAAAGAGAGTTCAGGCTGTGCTGAAGAATGAAGGCGGTCGTAGCAAATATTCACGTTCAAGCTCCTTAAAATTGTAACTTGTAAACTGTATTTCCATGCACGTTTCAGTAAATCGCTTCTACCCATTTCCCATTTTCCCAGCAAAGTTTAAAGAAATGACGGGCGTCTGCGCAGCGCTGTACTTTTGTTAAGTGTTAACATCTAAACCATAAGCAGGAAACTGGCATTATTTCCTTTTGGATATGTGCAACGGTCTCAGGCAGAGCTACTTCGGTCGTTGCTGTGCTTTTTTTGGAAGTCGAATTTCCCAGAGGAACACACCCGAGGGATTAATAAAGTTCTATCTTATCTTATCTTATCTTACTTTTGTCTGATAGGATATGTACCGTATAATGTGTGTTTGCACGCCGCCGTTCGATTCCACACTTATGAATGTATTCATGTTGTTGCACCATGTAACAGTTTATGTCAGGATGTTGGCGCTGAATAAATTTGAGAGGTGCAGTACTTTAAGATATTTTATGATCGGTGTAAATTTTTATGAGAATAACTTACACACGCTTCCCGAGAGTCTTAATGTTTATAGTTTAATGGGAAGACACATCCAGTTCCACCAGCAGCATCTATCACTTGGCACATGGTAATATAATTCCAGTCAACATACGGCTCTCTCTCTGAGGTAGTAGGAAACACATCATAACATAAGCATTTCCTGTTTTTAAGGGGGAGAACTCGTTTTTAATATCTTCATTGTACTTATAAGCATTCAAAGGCTGTTAAAGCTGACAGCTCACTGATTTTCTCCAAAGCCACGAGACTGGTATAGTTTCTTTATCCCACTCATGTTACTTCCTTAAATACGCTGTAGATGCACAACGACCTGTTGGCACATTAACACAACTGAGCACTGAGTGTTTTGCTTCAGGGCGCTGCTCTGTTATAAGGGAGAGCATGGGTAAATATGTAAAAATTGTGTATGTTTCTGTTCTTTGTCTTGTGTACTGTTTGTTTGTATATGTGTCTTTCTTGCTGCTGTTACACCCAAATTTCCCCTTGTGGGACAATTAAAGGACTATTCTATTCTAGTCTAATACACGAACGTGTTCACACGTACGCGAGGTGGACGCTGATCCTTTTGAGTTTTGTGGGTTTGTGGGTGTCAAGCATGACAGCATGAGCTAACACGTGTGTGCATGTGGCACCTACTGCAGCTCATACCAAGGTGCTGAAATACTGGCTCCATGTTGCAAGACAACACAACACAACCGCAGACACACAAAGACACGCATGCACACTCGGACACGCTTCGTTTACTAGCGGCGCCTGAGTGATGCTCATTAGCTGCTGAGGCGTAACAGTTAAAACTGGGTTGCTGCTTTGCAAATGCGCAGATGTATATCCAAGACAGGCGTAAACAAACACGCACACAAATCCATAAGTGCACACACACCCGTCATGAACAACTATACAACAGACAAATGTGGAGAGGTAAGAAAGAAGACAGCTTCATGCATTTTTCCCCCTGCGGTGAAAAATTGCATCGTATCTTAATGCTATTTTTTCCCCGGTGTTGGATTTATCCAAAGATGTTCTCCATTTTCACAGCAGTGGGTGTGTTGTTGCACTCATGTCTTCATGATTAATGTCAAAGCAATCACTTTCATGTTCCCCAGAAGTACAAAATTATGCCAAACAAAAGCTGAGCTATGTATGCATGTCTCTGTGTATGTCTTTCACAAAGAAACAAACAAAAAAGCAAGGTGTGAAACCAGTTCCAGCATCTTTGGTGGAGTTTTACCTGAGAGAGAAAAGCACCGTTAGTTTGTGCTTCACTGTATTTATTGTGTGAAATGTGCACATTCAATTCTCTCTGCCATTTTTCATTCATCTCACTGCAGAACACCTAGGACTGATTGCCTTAGAGGATGAGTAAACATCGTCTAATTTTGTTTTTAAGTCTCATTATATAAAAAGAAATTAGCTTTATTGATATTTTTGTTTACAGTTTTGTGAGAACCTTTCTCTAAAATCACTAAGAGGATGGGGTGAGTGCTTTTATCAATTAAGCTCATTTCCATATGGCAAACTCTGAATGACTCTAATAAACTAAAGGTGAAGGATGATGAAGGTAATGTTGTACCTCTGTTACCTGAAGTAAAAATGATATATGAAGCAGGGGGATCGCAGAACAGATGAGCTGTTAAATCAGGTGATCACTGTGGAGCAGCGGGCTATTTGTCCAGATTTACCAGCAGCCGCAGAGCTACAGCGTGGCGTGAGATTAAACTCATCTCACCTCGTCCGAAGGGATGCTGGTTTTATTGAAACTGCGGCTTAGATCTGCCTTGACTTGATCACTCACAGAGAAGAAATTTACACCCTCTGGATTTGGCTTTTTATTACTATAGCTGGTTGATGTGGTCTTGTGTGAAGTAAAGCATAAATGTCTCCCATATATAATCAATATTCATTTCAACACTGTGTAACCGTTACAGTGGCGTAAGGATATTTCTGCATCTTGATTTACTTTCATGTTTAATTCCATTGCATGACAGGCAAATTAGCTGCAATTACATGTCCAAATTCCAAAATGTGCAAAACACGTTGCTCTCATTTGGTCCAATTTGGGATTTTCTGCCCTGACTCGCTCAATTTGACATTAAATCCCCTTCAGTAAATCGGTGAGTTATGCATCACAAACACTAAAGAGGGAAACAGTTTAAAAAAGGGCTCATGGAAGGCGATTCATTTGAGCTCCAGCGTGTAATTCAACCTTAATAGAGTTTTTTTTCCCAGTTGCAACCTTTACGGAAAACCCGACGTAAATTTCTAACGTGGGTTATTTTACATTTTGACCTATGAGAGAGGATTTTCATGGATGAAATGGCTGTAAAAATCTAATCCGCAGCGTTAACTGCAACACTGCAAGGCTGGGAAATCTGAAGCCATTGTCACAAACAGAACTGAGGAATTAAAGGTCACAGATCAAACGATCTGTGCGGAAACCAAACGCCACCAGAAATCCTCACCCCGAAATGCTACATGTATTATTTAAAGCCTATTAAGGTGGAGGAAGACTGGCCAGCAAAGCTCTTCTCAGCAAATGCAAACCCACCTTTTCTATACCTGTATGTGCACCTGCACTGTAAAAATGTACAAAATATAAATGCAATAAACATACAGCATCAAGATTACCACATTACTTCACATCACATTACTTAAAAAAAGTATCAAATTCAAATTCAAATTCAAATTTTATTTGTCACGTACACAGTCATACACAGTACGATATGTAGTGAAATGCTTGGACAACTGCTCGTGACCTAAAGAGAACAAAAAAGGAAAAGGCTATGAATAAGATGGGAAATAAATATGAAAAATTAAAAAGGGTAAATTTAACTAGGAAGGAATAAAATATAAATTAAGGTTAAAAATGAAATAACTGTACAACACAAATTAGAATGAAGGGTAAATTTAACTGGGAAGAATAAGATAAAATATATAAATTAAAGTTGAAAATAAAATAACTGTACAACAAAATACACAATACACAATATAGAACTATATAAGAATGTATGAAGAAATCTAAATATAAATAAATATATACACAATAACAGCAGCTGTACAAGTATTAACTGGAAATGAAGAATATAGTGACCAGTGTTGTGCAAAACCAAAGTCCAGAAAGTCCAGTGTGTGTGTAAGAACCATATGTGTGGGTCAGTACTGTGTGGTGGTGTGATTGAGAGACCGTATCGCCTGCGGGAAGAAGCTCCTCCTCAGTCTCTCTGTGTTGGTCTTCAGGGAGCGGAATCGCTTTCCTGACCTCAACAGAGAGAACAGTCTGTTGTTGGGATGGCTGAGGTCCTTCACCATCTTCCTGGCCTTGGTCCAGCACCGCCTGCTGTAGATTGAGTGCAGGTCAGGGAGCTCGGAGCGGATGGTGCGCTCAGCTGACCGCACAACCCTCTGTAGAGCTCGTCTGTCCTGCATGGTGCTGTTCCCGAACCAGGTTAAGATGTTTCCCGCCAGGATGCTCTCTATGGTGCACGAGTAAAAGTTCCTGAGCACCTTGGAGGGCAGTTGGAAGTCTCTCAAGCGTCTGAGGTGGTAGAGACGCTGTCGGGCCTTTTTCACCACGGTGTTGATGTGACAGGACCATGACAGGTCCTGCGTGATGTGAACTCCGAGGTATTTGAAGCTGTCCACTCTCTCCACTGGGCACTCGTTGATGACGGGGGTCTGGTAGTTCCTCTCCTGCTTAGTGCTGAAGTCCACTATCAGCTCCTTTGTCTTACTGACGTTTAGAAGGAGGTTGTTCCTCTGGCACCAGTTCTCCAGATTCCTAATCTCCTTCAGGTAGGCCGTCTCGTTGTTATCAGAGATCAGGCCCACCACGACGGTGTCGTCAGCAAACTTGATGATGGTGGTGGAGCTGGTAGTGGCCACACAGTCATATGTGTACAAAGAGTACAGCAGGGGGCTCAGAACACACCCCTGGGGGGCTCCAGTGCTGAGAGTGGTGGAGGCTGAGACATGTCCGCCCATCCTTACTGCCTGTGGTCTGCCAGTTAGGAAGTTGGAGATCCACTGACACATAGATGAGCTGAGTCCCAGATGCTCCAGCTTGGTGGTGAGTGTGGGGGGAATTATGGTGTTAAATGCAGAGCTGTAGTCTATGAAGAGCATTTTAACATAATTCCCCCTTCTAGTGTCCAAGTGAGTGAGTGATGTGTGGAGGAGATGAGAGATGGCATCGTCTGTGGAACGATTTGGACGGTAAGCGAACTGTAGTGGGTCCAGTGTGTCTGGTAGTGAAGAAATGATGAAGTCTCTGACCAGGCGTTCAAAGCACTTCATCACTACTGAGGTGAGGGCTACAGGGCGATAGTCATTGAGAGAAGCAGGGTGGGGTTTCTTCGGGACAGGAACAATGATGGACTCTTTGAAGCATGTGGGGATCACCGACTGAGATAAAGAGATGTTGAATATCTCAGTGAACACAGGAGCTAGCTAGCTAGGCAAAATATGCATTTCACTGACACAGATCAGTGTACTGTGTTTTCAAAAATCATTTCTTAGAAAGTAAAGGAGATTATGTTTTTTCCTTATTATCTTTGGTCTTTACTGACATGACATGATTTCGATGTCAGTGGCACATCCACATCCAGTCTGGTCTTCTGCTGCTCTAGCTCATCTGCTTCAAGGTTTGCCAGGTTGTGTGTTCAGAGCGTTACTGTTGCCCTCCTATCAGCCCGGAGCTGTCTGGCTTTTCTCCTCCAACTTCTGGCATCAACAGGATATTTTCACCCACAGAAATGCCACTCACTGGATATCTTGTCTTTCATGGATGATCCTCTGTAAACGCTACAGATGGCTGTGTGGGAAAATCCCAGCTTTTAAAATAGACCAGTTAGTCTGGGACTAACAGCCATCCAGTTCAAAGTCACTTAAATCACCTTTGTTTATTTATTCAGATGCTCTGTTAGTCTTGACCACGTCTACATGACGAAAGGAACTGGGTTGCTGCCATGTGATTGGCTAATTCGATCAGTGGTCAGTGAGTGAACACACAGTTAAATGTATTCACATTTAATAGCTCATATTAAAAATGGGTAAAGTTTCAAATAAATCCACTACATGTGCGAGTTTCCCTGAGAGTCAGTAAGAATTAGAATTAGAATAAATTATTAATCCCAGGGGGAAAAACTTTCAATAATAGTAAGCCGTCTTCAGGCTGCCCTAAACTCTTGCTTTCAGATGTTTTTTATTTCTGCTTTTGGCTCATTATGATGTTCCTAATACCATCATCACAGGCACGCAGCACTGACTGGATCCTATTGTTCATGAACTACTGAAAACTCTGACGTTTGATAAAACAGTTTTATATAGCACCCTTATTAAAAATAAAAACATTATCTGGACTGAAAATAAGAAAATACTGAAAGTAAGTTCTATATGTACTCTGCCATGTGAGATAAAGTTGTAACATTAGCAGCAAACTAATCCTCAGCAGTGATAAGACAAAAGAGTTATGGATTTAGATCAGGGGGTCGTAGGATCATTCAGGAAGGACCGAGCAGCGTGTCTCTGACTGGTTCTGTATCTGATGAGCCATCTGTCAGTGATCTGGAGCCTCAGAAAAAGCTTCACAGCTACCAGAGGTGCTTGTAGTGTTCAAGCACATCTGTCCTGTATTGAACAATTTTAAGATCCTACAGATGTTTTTTTTACAGCTGTCCAAACTGACAGACTAAAGTGCATAGACACGATTTTCTCATGTCCACCGTCTCAGCTTTGTGAGTTCAAGTTTGCTTATTTGCCCATGGAATTGTCTTCAGCCTCACATGAATGCTGGGATAAACAAAAGCACTGTGTATTGGGAAATTTAAGCGGATAATTAAAGTTGTTGTGATTCATTCTGGTCACACAAGAATGTCCAAATCAAACGTGTATTTCAACATAGACCACAGAAAGAGTCAGAGGACTGTCAAACAAAGTTGGACTCCATGGTAAAAGATAATTCTGTGTGAGTGAAGTCCAGCAGAAGATTTTAGTAGAGCTTCTTAACCCCAGAAACCATAAAATGTGCCAGCAGCTCAGCAGTTTTCCTGTAAGAGAGCTCCTGAGCACAAAAAGCATGCACTGCGTGTCCCATCACTCAGCCACTTCTACCTCAGGTCATTACTATAAATACCAATGTGTTACTATTTGACCAGCCTGGTAGGATAAATGTTTGGAGAAATAGCTTTCAGGCTTGTTGGTGGCATTACATGACTGCTACGTCTCAGGCGCTTGATGCCGTGGGCTTGGATCCTGCACACGACCACTTTGACGTATCGTCATGTGAAGCAGAAATGCCGCAGAGGGAAAAAAATCTTCAAAAGAAAGCTGCAGCCTGATTCACTGGCTGAGTGAGCCGCTGCGACAGGCTTACTATGTCACTGCTCTGTGAGGTTAAATGTAATATATGAGAGTGTTGGGCCAGACAAATGGGCAGTGAAACCTGCTCTCTGTTTCTTAGTTCGAGGACTAGAAGAGGAAGAGGAGTTATGTTCACACTTTCTGATTCTTTTTCATAATGGATCGTCTGTCAGCGACACACTCAAACCCCTATGACGCTTCTCAACACAGATTTTAGTCTACAACACCAAATGCAATTAAGCCTTGTAAATGAAACTTGATTAAAAATATAAATGTTAGTTTGAGAAATCAAAGTAATCTAATGCAATGCTCCAAAAACTCTTCTTGTTCACTTTTCAACAGTAATGAATAAATGTTGACTAAAATTGGCTTGAAATTATAAATATGTTCATTTTATAATAATTTGCAGACATCTAACTCTAAATGAATGCGGATGTTGATTTGTGTCAGATGTACAGAAACCTCATTGTTGTCTAATAAACCAGCTAAAACCACATTATTTGTGGATAATATGATATAATAATGTTGTCTGCCAAGAGCTCACAACAGCATATTTTTCCTGACCACAGCGATTTCTACACACGCACTGACATGCACATGATTCATGATGTCCTGCACACGTTGCCCAAAGTTTGTCCACTGTATTGGATAACGACACAAACTAAATGTGTATTCTCAGGCTAGCCTGCAGTGGCTCCTGGAGGTCGACTGCAGAGAAAGTGGTGCACCAAAAACCTCCTTTGGTTGCTAACAGATTTCCACGGTTGGTACAGTCCTCACTTCCACTCAGTTGGCGACCACAGAAATAGTAACCAAAACAATTGCAAGGTTTTTGACAGCCAGTAGGGCAACATGTTTTCCCTAGTGAAAGGTGGGTCACTTATCGACCCATCTGGAGCTTTGACCATCAACCCCCTCAGCTTTTTGCAACTGCTCAGCGAATACTCATTTATCCCTCACAACGGGTGATTGCAAAGACTCCAGTCCAGCCCACTGGATGGTTTTGGAAAATGTGAAGGCGGACATAGATTTGGGGATTTAAAGGTATTTTTATATGTTTTACATCTTCTTCTACTGATTAAGATCTTCTCTATGGCCATTCATACTACACGAAAGTAACAGATAAATAGTTAAATGACAGAAAAGTCTCCTTTTTTTCCCACAATGGGTCAACGGTACAGGATATAGAGAAATCTGGCCAATTAGCTGCCAGAACCTTTCCTGTAATTCTACCCATTAATTTCTTCATTCTGACAGATTTCATTTATTTACCACAGCAGCATTTTTTTTATCATGTAGAAAAACTGACACGTACTGTTGAAATTGGCCTTCTTTTACCTTCTACAGTTCTGACCTCAGCTATATTTTGCTATAGCAAAAGAATAATCAGACAGAAATGCCAACACCTGAACTTTCAAAAATCATTCATCACTGCGTGTCATCGGCCAGCTTTATGGAAATGCAAAACAGAATCGATACCAGCATTCGGTTTGGAGAGTGGGTTCAACAACTGAATTAAATGGACTGTGAATGCTCGCTCACATACACACAAACAGGCAGCCTATTCATTAGAAAAGCACCCCCGACCAGAAAGATGGCTGCTCTCTTGCATAACCACCGATCCTATAGCTAATTAAGAAGATCTGATCGTTAGTGATCCTTGACACTTTGCACCTCTTCAGATCCCCTCTCGTAAAAACTGTAGGCAAACACGGATCTGTTCCTACTGCTCGCCAATCATGGCAGAGCCTTTAGGCTCACTAATCCTCTCAAACGAGTGTTAAATGGGCTCTCGAAAGAAAAGTTAAAAATAGGCCTTCCATGGGTTAGCACATATTGACTCTGGTACAGTAAACTGCTTTTGCTGCAGCTTTCTGTACTACAAGGAGATTTGAAAAGCTAAATACTGGAAACACTCATATGGAGTGCATAAGAGGGGCCTTGGGCTATTATCTGTGTTTCCCATTGTGAGTAGAGCAGGGCGATATGACCAAAAATATTTATCACGATATACATTTGAAAATTTGCGATAATGATATAACTGACGATATAATTGACACTAGACAAAACACTTTACAACTCCACAACTTTATTAGTGCAAAGAAAACCCATCAATGTATTTTCACTTAAACAAGCAGCTGTTTTTTATGTGCATTAAAGTTATATAAAAATTTAACAGTGCAAATGCAAATTCCTTGCTGACAGTTTAACTAAAAGGCATTTCCAGTGGAAAGTGGCCGACATATCCTCAGCATAACCATGTATAATATCCACAAAACTTAAAAAGAGGTTATACACACACAATACGGTAATATTATGTTGAAGCACAGTACGTATCACTCCGCGAGGCTCCTGCCTACGATAGCCGTAATGCTCCGACAATCCATCAAGCGGTGCGGCTTCGTAGCTTAGCAAAGTCATACTAAAACATTTGACAGATTTTCCAGCGCCGTGTACATAAAATCGTTTCGAGGTCAGTAAACACAACCAGAATTCATACATAAGGCACACGGGATTATAAGGGGCTCTGACGATTTTTCCAAAAAACACGGTAATAACGACGGCCTGCTAGTATGCTCTACCAAAAATAGTGCTTTGTTTTGTATCTGACGGACGAAAGCTAAACCAGTTCCACAAAACTGAAGTTGCAACATTTTTACAAACCAATTCTGGTTCATCTTTTTCATTCAACGATCCGCTTTCGTCCTTCTCATTCTGCGTCGCCGCCATGCTTTTTCCACCATGTGCATATGAAAACAAAGGCACTGTGCATGCGCGTTTTACCCATATTCTATCGCGATATTTCATTTTCTTGTCGTTGCCGAACATTATACCGGTATTACCGTGAACAGTATGATATGGCCCAGCCCTAATTGTGAGCTTTGCTCGCTTGAAGACATCCCACTGAAGCGTGAGGCAGAGTTATTTAATCAGAAAGAGGATATCTTAACTTTCCTTATAAATAGAGAAGCCGCAGAAGGAGATGAACTCACACAGATGAAGAAGTGCACGAGGGAAGTTATCTAGTATTACGCATGATTATTAGATAACCGTATGAAAAACAGCTCCATCAAACAGGGCATGGCTACTTTTGTTGGCTGTCTTTGGCTCATTCACCATCTATCTAATTAGCTGAGGTCCAGTGGGTGGGCTTGTTGCACAGGATGCACACAGACACACACCAAACGCACACTTTACAAAACAGACACAATTCTAAATCAGCGCGATTAAAACTTTCACAGCCGGGCCACACCTACCTCGCTTATCTCTTTCTGTCTCGTTAAAGCGATTCGAGCTCTTGCTCGCCTCCCCCGCTATCTGCTGCTCTATGAAGCTTCTTAAAAATGCTCCCTTGAGTCCTTCATATTAGAAATACGCACCCTGTCCAAGCAGAACGGAGACAGAAAAGCTTTTGCACAATCTATCCAGATATTTGATAGCTCAGCTGAGGAGCGAGGCGAAAACCTGACAGAAATATTATCATTATTGTCTCTGGTGGCAGCATCACAGACTGCTGAAAAGGTGTCTGGAGCAGTCGGGTCGAACTTGTGCTCTTTCTGTCTCTCACCCCCTTGTGTTCCCTTGTGTTCACACTCTTGCATCAAAAAAGATCCGTGCCTGCTGGGGCTCGTGGATGTCAGCCAACCGAACACAACATCTCACTGGACGGATAAACCTTTCCACACTGATGAAGCAAACTGCTTATCTGCTGAAGAAAAAGGCAGAATTTCATCATCTAAAAATTCTGCTTTCTCCTTCAGGTGGTGGGATAAACATTTGCTGAAATCATACTAAAGAAAATGGTTTCTTGTCAAAAGAATTTACATCTTTTTTAAATACTAAAGATTTTCATATCAGGACTTAATAAAAAACCATCTGGTTCTGTAAGAGGTTACCGTGTCATTTATTTATTTGGGAAAAACTGAGCCAATATGTGTGGAAAACTAAGTGCACCCTTACTGCTTCTGTAGGAATTAAGAGGGTGAGTACAGCCAGGTGCTCCTCCTGACATGCACTTGATTCGTTGATCATCAGCAAGTGTGAGCATCAGAGGTTTTGGGTAGTTTGCTGGTCTGGAGCATTCAGGTGTGCGTAAACACAATCCCAAGAAAGAAACACATCAGCAATGACCTTACAGAAGCAATTGTTGCTGCCCATCAATCTGGAAGGGCTAAAAGGCCATTTCCAAACAATTTGAAGTCCATTATCCTGCAGTGAGAAAGATTATTCATGAGTGGAAAACATTCACAACAGTCATCAGTCTACCCAGAAGTGGACGTCCCAGCAAACCGACACCAAGGTCAGACCATGCAAAGCTCAGAGAAACTGTATAAAACACGAAACACATCTCAGACTCCACAGGTTACAGCAAGCATGCTAAATGTTAAAGTTCAAAAACAGCACAATTTAAAAAAATAACAAGTATGACTCATGTGGAAGTTTTGCCAGGAAAGAGCCTCATCTTTCTAAAAAAACATGACAGGGCGGCTCGGACCATCACGCACAGCAGCACATATCAGCACAAACACTTCATACCAGCTGTCGGGTTTAAGTGAAGACTGATAACTTGGCTGGACGTTGCTATTGGCCAATATTGGCTCTGTTGACCGATATGGGCCAATCGCCAAGCAACGATGCATTTGGAAATGTCAGCTGTTGACGATTCTGTTGTTCACGTCAGCGTAGAAAGAAGATTTCTTTATTTTCTTGGCACGAGACGAGAAATAGTTATAAAAAAACATGATACACAAACAGAAACGATATCAGTGTCTGCATCTGCTATAGGCCAAATTCATACTTAAAACAATGGTAAATGGACTGATTCTTATCGAGCGTTTTTCTACTTGAAAGAGTACTCGAAGCGCTTAATACAACATGCCGCATTCACTTTTTTATGATTTTAAGTGCTTACTAACTTTCATACTTGGATGCATGCATTGGAGAACTTAGGGTTAATATCTTGCCCAAGGATATTTGGCATGCAGAGCTGGGGGGATGGAACCACCAGCCTTCCAGTAGATGACCTGCTCTACCTCCTGAGCTACAGCCACCCCACTAGCTTTTCAGTACTATCAATTACTATCAGTAAAATTGCATAATTAGCATATCCGTCTTATTAATTTTGCTTAATGACTGGACAGTATGTGGCAGCACAGTGGTTATTGCTGGTTATTGCAGTTAACGTGTCATTTATTTATTGCTAAATTGCTCACAGGTGCAAATGGATGTCTATGTCTATATGTTAGCGCTGCCTGCCTGGTATAGATGGACTGGTCCATCCCCAGCATCACTTTTAAACAGTCTTTGCAGATTTAAAAACAAAATATGCAAACTATCAAAACAAAGAGCAGATGCACACATTTGAAATTGTTCGCAGCGTTTAGCAATCATGATGAGCCACAAATGTTCCACAAGATTTAAGCGAGTTGTTATCCAACCACAAACAATTGTCGTGTTCCATTCATCATTTTTACGAGGTAATAAATTAGTGTTGAGTTCATATCTATTTCAGCTTCTGTGTCGCAGTTTCATTTTATCTTCCTCTGTTTTTACAACCATTTTAGTGAAAAAAAAAAGCTTTATTATGGTTCCCAGGACTGTTATGTTGTGTGTCCTTGGCGTTCCCACGTATGCTTGTTGCCTGGACACAATAACACCAATAAACTGTGTAAACAAGTAACTGCTCGGAAAGAGACAGCCATTATTTTTGGCTAACTCGTGCTGCTAAAGTCTCATAGCAGCTTCGGCTTGGGACCGCTCTGTGGCCAGCAGGAGAAACGGTTGCAATGGCCAGCAAGATGAATCTGAAAGACCAGTTGATTCTGAATAAAGCCTCCAAAATGAAATTCATTAAAACTGGCTTCTCCTCTATTATAATTATATTTAACTTTGGATGAAGAGTCGATTAAAAACTCGCCCGAGACCCAGATTTATGAGAGCAGCTCCCACAATCTTGGTTACGGGGACCTGACAGGCGGCGTTCTTTGATCCAATCTGAGCTTCATACTTCAGTTTGTGTAAACTGTGTCAACCATTTTGATTGTTTATAAAATATTCAGTGAATATGGCCAAATTGTCAGAGACGTTTTCCCCCCTGAGTCATTCTATAAAGTGTTTACCTTTTGTCATTTCACATTTCACTGTGACTGAGTTGCTTCTGTGTGCAAAATGTTTGAAAGGATTCAAATCAAATCCTGAGCCGTCAGATGAAAGACGATCACGTCAGAGAGAGAAGATTAAAGCTTCTCTCTATGTGCCAGGCCCTTTTTGAACGAGTGACAGACTCCTTCCCCTTCATCCATTCTGCACTCTTTGGTGAAAGAAAACTAGCATGGAAAATTAAAAGAAATAAATGCTTCTGTCATGGCACAAATGACTGTGGCGAGTTCCACAGCAGGGTTTGTTTTGATTTGCCATTTCCAAGTGTTCTGTTAGATATTAACAAAAGTGAGTTTTGGGAGGAAAACTTTCGAAATTCCCATTTTAGACAGAAATGTTGTGGAGCAGTAATGTGGCAGTTCAGCGGTACTGCGATGATTCATAACTTTCTCTTTCTGTAAATATAAAACACCTACACAGAGCATTAGTTACAGGAAACAAAAGACAAAGAGTAGAGGAAGCTTGCCTGAATGCTGCTGTTAGACTGTCACAGTCTGAGCGTGCATACATTTGCCACATATTTCCAGTGCGTATTTCAGCTGTGCAGATGTTCATTTTCTTTTTCCACTGACAAGCTCATAGCTTCAAAACACCCGAGGAAGGGACAGCGACCACAGTGTCAAATATTTAGTTCAGGGTTAGCAGACAGGTTTCATATTACAGTTCAGCTAAGGGTGAAGCATTCAGTGGTTAGCATTATGTCTCAGACTATGTCAGCTGAATCTGATGATAAGTCTAAAATTACGAGTGCCGTGAACATGTGAGTGCTCTCAGCGAGAAAGAGGGAGAATGAAGTTAAGGGGAAAAGTGATCCATATACAGAATGAGATGCCCATAATCTTTCTGCCTCTAACAGGACTCTGCTTATTGTTATTTTGCTCTTGATGGGCATATCTCGTCTTTGCACGTCCCACTTTTCCTTCATGTCTTAATTCTGCTGCACATGATCGCCCTTAAACCCCATTCTGAACCTCACCAGGCCTTCTTCAGACCATTTCTGAGAATTGCTAGCACCAACACTTGTGTCATACCTCGCCAGCTGTTCACTAATTCTTTGTCACACAACTGTTTGTTAAGCTTTTCCGGTCCTGTAAAAAACTGAGTCCAACTCCACGAATGTCTGTCTGCAAAGACTGTTTAAAATATACGTGCACAGTCGTCCCACCTGTTTGAAGAATATCACCTCTCAACTGTATCGTACAACAACCTGTTCTCCACTCGGCTTGGACGTGTGGCCTTTCAGATCAAATATAAACACTTTTAAAAACCCATCTTAGGCACTAGTTTTGACAAACATAGTGGCACTTACCGAGAGCCTAACCAGAGGTTTTCTGGTTAGGCTCTCGGTGGCTGTCTTTGCTAAGATTATTTAAGTTTCCAAAGCGAGCCGCTTCACCAAGCAACAGGTTTGTACCAACAACTTTAAAGAGCTGCAAACGCGATGACCAAGCACAACATTAAAACCTGGCGACAGGTGAAATTAATAACATCGATCATCCTGTCACAATCTCATCTGCAGGGAAACCTTGGGTCCTGCCATTCACGTGCACGTTAATTTGATACCATCAGCCACCTAAACATTGTTGGGAAGCCAAAAGCAATGGTTTTAATTAAGAAAGTAAAATACATTGTGCCCGCTACAGAGGCAGATGGTGTCACAGTGGTTTAGAGAAATACACTGAGTGGAACACAGTAATAGAACAGTGTCGTTCCTTCGTTATGAGCACGCTGTGACACCTAAAAGTGGGATTCACTGTTGTGTTCGAGTCAGATTTGCAGCTTTGCATTCTCTGCTGTGTTGGCCAG
The DNA here is from genome assembly GCF_041146795.1 of Maylandia zebra. NCBI lineage: Eukaryota > Metazoa > Chordata > Actinopteri > Cichliformes > Cichlidae > Maylandia > Maylandia zebra. Next base: position 34,234,262 of record NC_135182.1, read on the forward strand.
TGTTTTGTTTTATGCAAATATCATGTGTGTGTTGTTGTGTGTTTAAAGGAAAGAGCAGAGCGTCGTGTCCTGCCTGAGCTCATCTTGGTTTTAGTTGATAAGCATCCAAACAAACAGTCACCACAATTAAAAAGATAACTTGTGAGATTTGTTGTGTAGAGAATACACTTTTATTCAGTGCATTATTGAGATAAAAAATTTTTTTTTTACAAATTATTATGTTAAAAATTTATTAATCATTTGAGAACAAACCAAACAAAGGAAAAGCTGCCCAAACAAAGTCAGTTCCGCACATCTAAACCGTTTATAAACTTTAATAAACCTCACTCTCACTAATCTCACTAAAGTCTCACTCTCTGGGTTGTTTTCAAAAAAAAAGGAAAGTTTTCAGCCAACTGCAGTCTCCAGCGCGCACATCTATCCTGAAACATGCCACTTCCCAACATCGCTGCTATGCTTTAGTTTAAACAGAGATTATCGTGTTTACACACCACTCAGCCTCCAGTAGTCCAGTAATAAATCTCATATCATGTTATGAGAAACACTCGTCCTATAATTGATATAAAACTGTTTGAAATATTTTATATTCTATTCTTACAATTAAAAGCAGTTTGAGAAACGCTGGCATGATTTCGTATTTTATGTTGAAAGGAAACAAAAACTTCTCATTTTCCTTCACATGTCTGAGGTAAGTAAAAGGCGTGAATGGCACCGGGTTGGAAGGCGAGTTCAACAGAAGTGCATCCAAACCCGTTTCTTTTACACTGTTCTGGCAGGATGCGTCTTTTTCTTTCCGTTTTAGGATCTTCTTTGTGATATTTTTCAAACAAAACTTATAGTTTAGCCCAGAAATATTCGAGTGCCTTAATCAGAAGAGCATCCGTTAAACCACGGTGTGTGGGACTCACCTATAACGAACCACAGGAGCGCCTGTTTCTGCAGAGCTGTGCAGGTTTGCGAGCCCATCTTGTCGCTCTCAAAACGATCCACTGACTGAAGTTTGGAAGCGAGGAAGTGAAGGGAACGGCAACTAACAAGAGCTCAACGAGTAATTGGTAGCATCATAAATAACTGCTGTTTAAGAAGCCCATGTAATCCGGCCGCACGGTCAATCAGCCCCAATAAAAGCTTCACTGTGTCACCCTGCGCAAACCGCTCGGGGGAGAGCCGAGGCTGCTCCTTGTTCCTGCTGTAGGCTACCTCAACTCCCCCGAGTCCTCCTGTCACCGAGTCATCCAGACGTGAAACATAATGAGTCGTAAAGTTGCAACTCTCTCTCCAACAAGCCGTCCACAGGTCTGAAGAAATCCGAAAAACGTCACTGGAAGCGTGCGGTGTTTGGTTCAAGCGCTCTCGTGCGCAACGGGACGCACCAGTATGGAACCAGTGGAGCTGAGCGACTGTGTCAGGGTTCACTGCTTCCCCCCGAGGACATGGGTCCCGGTTAGTGATGGGGACACCGGACAGACCCAAACAGTGCGGGAAGGGGGAGCGGGGCTGATTTGGAAGAGCGGAGGGAGGGGGAGGGAGCTGTACTTCTTTTCTCACTCTTTGATTGGTTAAATTAGAGAACCCAGAAGTCTGTAAAAGATATATCTATTACTTTAAATAAACAATAAACGATATATCCAAATAATAATAAAAAATCCTAAATGATCAAAAACTATGAAGAGAACTCGTGAAAATAAACAGGTGCAAATAAAAACTCGACTAAAAGACAGAGGAGTCTGCAGAGTTCAGAGTTCCATCTGAAGAAGCTGCAACAATAAACTTTAAAGTCCAAAAAAACAAGAAATGTATAGTTTTGTGATTCTATACAAAATTATATTCTCTTCACTATATTCTATTCACTGTGCATCCGCCTGTGGTGACGCGATGAGGACAGGTGCAGCGAGTACGGATTCAAGCGTGGCACGGGTTCAGAGCAGTTGTCCAACAGCGACATCTAGTGTTCATATGGAGCGTTACACAGCGATTTACATCAAATATCACAACTCCAGTCCTCAGGAGGTAAAGTTGGTGAAATAAGTGTTTCTTTTTCTCCTTCATAATTGTATATTTGCACCTCTTGTGTAGATGTAGGCCACTGATAAAAACTGTTTCACTTTAAGCTGTTTTCATAGCCATTATCAGATTCAGGTGGTTGCATAGTTTAATTTGCAGTATTTTTTTTTTTCTATAAATTTTTTATATGTACAAGTAAGAATATTTTTTAAAAGAAATAAAATTAATAGAAGCGACAGATTTTACTTTGCAGCTTTAGCATTAATTAATATAACATTCAGAAGCTGCAGAAACATAAACCTACTCATGTATTTATTAAAACTTCATATTCTATGGAAAGGCACTTTAAAATTTACTGAAAGTTTTTTTCTTTATTTGTTTTCATTTATGTTTTATGTATTTTAAAGTGTCAAAACAAAATGTCATCAAAAGGTCTAAAGCTGACTCATATATGCATTTATACAGGCCTTCATGTCATTCCCTTAGGTGTGGCTTTGTAAAATCATGATATCAGAACTACAGAAGAAGCTCAGAGACAATTTAAATTCAGAAAGTGGCACGACTGAAAGGAAACCTGAAAGTGGCCAAATCATCTCCCACTGACAGAGTCAGGACCCAATTCCCTCACCGCGGGCTCCACAGATAAGGTCAGACAGGAGGATAAAACAGAAGAAAAAGAGTTTACACAAGGTCAACGATGCCACTGCTGTGCTGCCAGCGCAGGGACTTAAAGAGGAGACAACTGGAGTCAAATGCATTAATTTCAGGGAAAAAAGTCACATCCATCTGTTCAGCTGAAATGCAAAGGTCCAGAGGAAATGACATCACAGAGCAAACATTCTGCAAAAACAAAGTGAGAGGACACAGAATATGGTCTCTGACAGAACCAAAGTCAGAGTTCAAAGGAACAATGAAGAGTTTCTCAGACTGACCTAAGAGTCACTTATTGACCTGTCTTGTTTATTTGTGATACACAAATGACAGAATAATAGGAAAGAAGGAGGAATTAACTGTTCCATCCAGTTTGCTGCTGAAACTGAAACCAACACAAAGTTGCATCTAGAAGTTAAAAGCAGAGACTTTCACGCTGCTGTGGAGAAGTAATACAGCGTTAGATTATACCTCAGTTTGGTGTGACTGTCATTAAGGAAGCTCACACCTGAACATTCAGCTGTAATCGTAGGTACTCTCTGAACATACAGACTAGCATGTTTTAACCATGTCAACAAAATCCAACAACACAAGAGCAGGTTTGGAGTTTAAAACAGCACCGTGTGCACAAGCAGTCATCCTGAAGCCTCATTTAGAGAATATGTTAATTATACAGTATCGTATTTATGGATATAAAGACTGGATATATATATATGATCGTGCTCACTTATAGGTTTCTTCAGCCTCCCTGTTTAGTTGAGCTTGATGAGTTAAAAGATTGCTTGTGCATTTCTCCCCTTCTCCAAAAACAAAGCCTGATCATGCGCAGAAGCAAACTTTACTACATGCACAGTCTAACTGCGTCGAGCACACTAGACAGAAATCATATTCGTGGTTTCACTTAGATTTAATGCATCAGGCAACAAACAGACTGAAAGCATTTAAAGCCACAGCTTGTCTGTCTGACTGTCTCCAAGGTAACCAAATGTAAACGTACAGCAGAAGGCATGCAGGACAAAACAGAGGAAAGTGGAGGAAATACTCGAGTGGAGAGTGCGCAGTAAAGATCAAAGGTTCACTGATCAAACGTCCACAGAAGGTTTGAGAAGATATACAAGTGGATTCAGACAAATGAAACAACAGTAAGTAAACAATAGTTCATTTTAGCTTTTTACTCCAATTATCATCGTCTTCCCTTAATGCTGCTCACACAGATGAGCACCACTTACAACTGTTTAATGTCAGGAAATGTGTACAAGGCACTTTTTCTATTGTACTTTTAAATTAGCCTTCTCTCAGCACTCGCTTTAGACACTTCATCCATTTTGACTGTTACTTTTGTCAAACATTAAACCAGAGGGAGTTCAGTCCTCACAGACACATTTCTACTTTACAAATATACAAACACTTATAAAATGATTTCACATTACATTAGGGGGGAGTGTTAGCGTGCGCGAACATGGTCAAATAAGGTGGTTTACTAAAAAAACACACACTTTTTGTTCATGAAGTAGTCAATCCTGAGACTTTGGGCTATTTTGTTCTTCCTGTCGTGGTGACACATAACCACACAGAAACACAGAAGTGTTTCCAGATCAACACAAGTTGAAATATTATTATTTAGCTCCACAAACTCTGCGTTTATGTAGTACCATAATGCACTAAGATGTGTATCGCTAGCAGTAATAATGAGACATAATACTTCATACTCTGCCCTGAGTCTAGTCTCTGCGGGGAGCACTAGATCACCAGAGACTTACATCACAAGGTTAATGTCACACTAATAATCGCACAGACACAGAGACTGCCAAAGACATCTAGCTGAAAGTGCTTGGTAATATCTATCAGCGGTGTGTTTACAATAATTTCTCCACCTCGTTTGTTTCTCTAAATAACGATGAAAGTAGCAGTCTGCCCTGACTCACAGCTCAGACACTGTGCTTTTCTTTGGCTCGTGTTCACACAGGTCTGACTGGGAGATGGTGAAAGGGTATAAGAAGGGTGAGACTGATGATGGGGTGCAGAAAGGAGAGCTGAAGGAAGACAAGGAACAAGGATGCACTCCCCTTATCGCTGCCTGCCGCGGTGCCATGAGCGAGGTAACGGCGTGTGCATGTGTGCGGTAGAGAGAGTTTGGCAAGTACATGTCTATTGTAACCATGCTTCCTCTTTGGTAAGCTGGCTACTCCAGCCCTGGAAAGCACCAGATGGATATGATTGGTTGGGTAGACGAAACCAGTTTCTGTCACGTAACACGTCGTACTTTTCCTTTCAATAACAACAAAGTGCTGTGATCACATGAGATTATGCAACTTTTTTTTAACATAGCTCCTCTGCATCCTCTGAGGGAGACATTCAAAACAGGCTTGTCTGGAGGGAAACTCTCCAATTATAACTCAAACTTATGTTTTCTTAAAATACACCCAACCACAAGGTGTTTACACTAAAATGAGCAACAACAGTCCTTTTACTGACAGAAACGACACATCTACGCTTCACATTTTTTTGAGATGTTTCAGGTTTTTTATGTGGTGGGTTTAACAGGTGGTTCAGCAGCTCCTGAGGACAGATGCTGACCTGACCTTGTGCAACTTCAGCCAGCAGACAGCGCTCCACATAAGTCCGCCAGAGCTGCGGGAAGAAATGGTGAGGTGGATGTCAAGGCCTCATCTGCCCCCCCAGGCGCAGCTACTGCAGGCTGCCTGGCAGGGAGACCTCCACTCCTTACAGCACCTGCTGGTAAGCTCACTTCACACACACACACACACACACACACACACACACACACACAGACACACACACACACACACACACACACACACACACACACACACACACACACACACCTGAGAGTCAAAGGATTTCCCAGATGAGTAAAGACAACACAACAAGGGCAACAATCTTCTCCCATTACAAAAGCACATGCAGTTGTTGCGCACTGTGTGGCTTTGGAAAAGGATGACATAGATTTTGGGCTTTTAACTGTATTTTAATAAGTTTATTTTATATAAGCTTTTCATACTAATAAGGCCCGCCCCATAGCCACTCACGCGACACCAAAGTAATTAAGTAACTAATAAACAATTAAATGACACAAATGTTTCAGATTTTTCATCTACTGTAGAATCTTTTTAATGAGTTCACAGTAAAAAAAAAAAAACAACAATAAAAATGAACAAATAAATACAGTGGGGCAAAAAAAGTATTTAGTCAGCCACCGATTGTGCAAGTTCCCCCACTTAAAATGATGACAGAGGTCAGTAATTTGCACCAGAGGTACACTTCAACTGTGAGAGACAGAATGTGAAAAAAAAATCCATGAATCCACATGGTAGGATTTGTAAAGAATTTATTCGTAAATCAGGGTGGAAAATAAGTATTTGGTCAATAACAAAAATACAACTCAATACTTTGTAACATAACCTTTGTTGGCAATAACAGAGGTCAAACGTTTACTATAGGTCTTTACCAGGTTTGCACACACAGTAGCTGGTATTTTGGCCCATTCCTCCATGCAGATCTTCTCGAGAGCAGTGATGTTTTGGGGCTGTCGCCGAGCAACACGGACTTTCAACTCCCGCCACAGATTTTCTATGGGGTTGAGGTCTGGAGACTGGCTAGGCCACTCCAGGACTTTCAAATGCTTCTTACGGAGCCACTCCTTTGTTGCCCGGGCGGTGTGTTTTGGATCATTGTCATGTTGGAAGACCCAGCCTCGTTTCATCTTCAAAGTTCTCACTGATGGAAGGAGGTTTTCGCTCAAAATCTCACGATACATGGCCCCATTCATTCTGTCCTTAACACGGATCAGTCGTCCTGTCCCCTTGGCAGAAAAACAGCCCCATAGCATGATGTTTCCACCCCCATGCTTCACAGTAGGTATGGTGTTCTTGGGATGCAACTCAGTATTCTTCTTCCTCCAAACACGACGAGTTGAGTTTATACCAAAAAGTTCTACTTTGGTTTCATCTGACCACATGACATTCTCCCAATCCTCTGCTGTATCATCCATGTGCTCTCTGGCAAACTTCAGACGGGCCTGGACATGCACTGGCTTCAGCAGCGGAACACGTCTGGCACTGCGGGATTTGATTCCCTGCCGTTGTAGTGTGTTACTGATGGTGACCTTTGTTACTTTGGTCCCAGCTCTCTGCAGGTCATTCACCAGGTCCCCCCGTGTGGTTCTGGGATCTTTGCTCACCGTTCTCATGATCATTTTGACCCCACGGGATGAGATCTTGCGTGGAGCCCCAGATCGAGGGAGATTATCAGTGGTCTTGTATGTCTTCCATTTTCTGATGATTGCTCCCACAGTTGATTTTTTCACACCAAGCTGCTTGCCTATTGTAGATTCACTCTTCCCAGTCTGGTGCAGGTCTACAATACTTTTCCTGGTGTCCTTCGAAAGCTCTTTGGTCTTGGCCATGGCGGAGTTTGGAGTCTGACTGTTTGAGGCTGTGGACAGGTGTCTTTTATACAGATGATGAGTTCAAACAGGTGCCATTCATACAGGTAACGAGTGGGGGACAGAAAAGCTTCTTACAGAAGACGTTACAGGTCTGTGAGAGCCAGAGATTTTCCTTGTTTGAGGTGACCAAATACTTATTTTCCACCCTAATTTACGAATAAATTCTTTACAAATCCTACCATGTGGATTCATGGATTTTTTTTTCACATTCTGTCTCTCACAGTTGAAGTGTACCTCTGGTGCAAATTACTGACCTCTGTCATCATTTTAAGTGGGGGAACTTGCACAATCGGTGGCTGACTAAATACTTTTTTGCCCCACTGTAAATACATTTAGATTTTACATTTATCATGTCAAAAAACAGTTAAAAGTGTTTAAAAGTTAATACTGTTAAAAGTGCACTTCTTTTTCTTATGTTAAGCTATTTCAGGGATTTTAAACATGTGATGTTTAAACACTGGCACAAAGGGAGAGTTTCACTGGTCCAGCCCTCCTCTGATCAAAGTGAGCTGCACGTGGCCCACAACTGAAATGAGTTTGCCGTCGTTGGATTAAACAGTGGTTGAACCAAAAAAAGTTTTGATTCTGAGACTGAAAATGTTGTTAAACCTCTAAAATCATGAGAAAATATATATGTGATTCTGTAATGTAATAATAAGGCACATTTAATTTGGCATTTCCAAATGCATTCCTGAATTATAACCAGCTCAGAGCAGCAAAGAGGCCTGCCATTGTTAGTGTGTCCTTTGGTGACTTTGTGTATCTGGAAATGTGATACTAACGCTCAGGTGCTTTTGTAAAATGACTGGAAATAGCCCACACTGTTTGGGTATGCTGACAGCTGAGTACACAGGTTTATTTATTTATTTATTTATGAATTAAACATAAACTGAATGAACTAATAACTTACATATATCACCTTGGTTATTTATTTATGAAGCACACAGGTGTTTGGGGGTATTTCATATGCAGGATTCTTTTATATTTAAAACGTCGGTCTGTTGCTGCTTATTTAATTCATTTTTCCAAAACTCTAACTTGTTACAAACATTTCCAGCACAAAGTACAGCTCACTGAATGCAGGGTACGGTCTGAGCCTCGTGGCCTCATTTCACACTGCAGCACTTTGTTACTCCGTGTGCAGTTTTAATAAAGAGAGATCAGTTGGAACAAAAGGCCAAAATCTGTTTTAAGAAATGTGAACATGCAAGATGAAATGTTTCTGTGGTGTTAGGGTCCATCGTGGAGCATTATCTGAGACAAATGTAGGAGATAGAGTCTAAAAGGCTGGAGTGGAGAAAGCAGATGGTTGATGAATATTTTGAATTAGATGCCATGGACAACCTCGATGAGGCAGAGATGGGGAGAAAGAGGATTGAACAGAGTCTGAATATGAACACGATGCATTTATAGAACAGGGACTGGGGCTGATGGCTCTGGATGGGAAAAGTGATCAAATGTTGCATGAGGTGACTACATGAGAAAATGGAAGGAAGACGAGGAGAAAACAGATCTTCATTAGTGTTTAGTTCCCTATAAAGCATCAAATTAATTCTCCCATAGCCGTGAAGAAGTGTCTGTTTGCTAACTAGTACCATCTGACTGCTTCACAATAACTAATTCACACACATTGAGGCCAGTAACATCTAATGGTGGAAATGGATGACACTAAAGTGTGCTGCTTGTTATATCAGCAGTTTAATTTAGAATTTTTCCCCCTGTGTTTGTGTTTGTGTGTGTTTGCACGTGTCAGCTTCAGACCGACGGGCTGGATGTGAATGTTCCAAACAGCGACGGTGTGACAGCTGTGATGCTTGCTGTCAGGGACGTCGACCTGTTTGAAGACTTAGGAGCACATCTGCCATGGGAGCACAAACCCGTGGAGGTCATCAAGGAACTGCTGGGAGTTTCTGCGTAAGAAAGCACAAATACATGCTCATATTTATACAGTAGACAGGTAACATTAAAGCCTTTTGTCATCGAGCAACATGCTGATTTAAGTATTAAATATGTAAAGTTCACTAGAAGTGCAAAAAAATATATTGAGATTTGTTTCATCTGTCTTTTAACTTCATCAGTGATTTGATGGTACGAGACCATAACGGCTGCTCTGCTCTCCACTACGCTGCTAATACCAACAGCTTTCTGACAGAAGACATCATCCATGTTCTGATGGAGGCGCTAAGTCAAAAAGGTACACACACGCACACGCACACACACGCGCACACACACACGCACACCTTAACCTCATTTGTCTCACTCTTTGCGATCAGTGTTCATTCAGCCAGCAGCTATTTCACCAACAAGTTCTCTTTAACTGGCAATAAACTGATCACCCGACCAGGTAAACTGAATGCCACTGATGATTTTGTCACAATGGCAAGTCCTGCTGGAAATCATTGTGCCTTGGCATTCACCTCCCACCTACCTACATTGTGCAGTCCTCGCACAATCTCCATAGCTACAGCATCCCCGATGGCAGCGGTCTCCTCCATACCACACAAACTGCTCAGGAACAGCTTTAGAGATATGAAAAACTGACCAATCTTCCAAACTCCATCAGTAACATACACGGGATTTCCCTTAACCCGTGGAGGCCCCATCCCACAGGATTCACAGGATCAGAACATCAGCAGTTCCTAAAGAGACAGATGTTCCTCCGAAAGTCAATGGAGACCAAAAAAGGAGGTAAAGGGACAATAAAAAGGTTCAAAGGAAATAAACGTCCCTGCTCAGCTGTGCGAAAATCATGAAATTCCTTATTTCAACAGTGTTTTTAATCTTCTTTGGAAAAGTAAGGATTATCATTTCATGCTCTTTCAGAACGATCACAAATCGGATCATGTCATGCAGTTTGTAAAGGTTTCTGTAAAATGTAAATGATCCTGTCTACAAGCACTTTAACACTGTTGTCCAGCACTACGGCACTCTGGGGTGTGAGTGTAACATCACAATGCATGACTTTGATCTGCAGATTATAAACCAAATCAGCTGATATCCCTGTTTCTTATTCTGTGACACTGCCTGTAGATTATATTAGAGTACTCTTATTGTCGAGTGAGTTATTTGCTCTTTACTCTGGTTAGTGTTTAATTGATCAGCTACTTATTAAACTTATTAAAATGAATCTAAAGTAAGCATGTGCCAATGTACGAAGTATAAAGCCTCAAATTCTCCGTTCTTGATCTTCCTGGCTTTCTTATACGGATACAAATAATCGGCATACCAGATTCATTCATAATCCTGTTTATCACAGTAAAACGTCTGCACTCATGTGGGTATAAGAAAGACTTGTTTGTTAATGTGTGAGGGAGCACTTTACTAAGAGCCTTTACATGTGACGGAGTCTGCGTCAACAAACTGAAACCATGTGACAGAGAGAGCATGGATCAATATGGATGAAAACATTGTTTAAGCCAAAAATAAAAATAGCTTTTTTTTCCCTTTTTCTTTTACTGTTTCTAACCTATCAGACGCCTGCACCCCAACCCCAGGAGTGTGGCCCCAAACAGGGATTTGCACAATTTATGCAGGAAGAAAAAAAGTGGACTTATTTTACTTTACACTTTACTACTTCTTTCTTTTCCTGGTTTTGTGTAGATGCCGTTCCTATTTCACAAACACGGGATTTGGTCTCAGAGATTGGAGATTCAGACGGAGAGTTGGACATTGAGAGCTTTTATCCTAACCAGTCGATAGTAGCCACGCCCACAATGACAGCAACCCGTCAAGATCACTTTCTTCAGTACAGCCACACCAGGGTGAGTTTTACGTCTGCAGTGTGACCAGCAAGCTGTGTGTTTTTCAGTGCAGTCAGTTCAGTTAACAAACACACAAAGAGACAGTGTGGTCACCCAGAAGACATATATATGGACCAGTAATTGGCTCTCTGTTTGAGTGTACACGTGCTCTGTGTAGCTGACACCGTACTGCCATACTACTGTATTGTGGGTGTTCTTATAGGAAAAGTAGATGAGCAGACAGCTGGTTAGCTGGAGGAGACCAGCAGGTGGTTTACAGGGAAGATCTGTAGTGTATGTACACAGGTATAATGTCTGTGTGCACAACACATTTAGAGTAATACATATATAGAATACAGGGCGAGTCCATAGCAGCATATTAGACTCAGTGTAGAATGAAGAAATTCAGCTTACAGGAAAGTTCAGAGTCATATATTTAAATTATAACGTTATAAAGTTTTACGTTTTTGTGTCAAAGTCACTTGTGGACATTGATGCTACAAGTACATTTAATCTAATTGAAATGTATATATTTGTTTTAAATTATTTTAAGCATTATAAACATAAATTCCATCTGGAAGATCTTTTATGAGCCTCATTTTTAAGACTGGAGCATGTATTGACGACCTCACCTTTGTTCTTGGTTCCAGGAAGTTCCAGAGTCTCCAGGGAGCCCCCCTCAATCTGACCATCATAAAGACCTGAGCCAAGGTAAGGGAGCTTTAAGAGGTTTTAGCCATGTTTACTTGAAGTGTTTGGTGAAAATGAAGCGGCATTCCTTTTGTGGACTTATTAGATTGGACTAAAATTGTGCCCTAGTTAACCTAACCTTTTAACCTAAGAGGTCAAAAGGGTTAAAGACAAAGTTAACATTAACTTGCAATAAAAATGCCTCTCAGTTCACGGGTCCTGGATGGCAGCTAACGCTTCAGATTTTGAAAAAGGAACATAATCAGCATCCCAAATAGGCCATGAGATCAAATCACCTTCTAAAAGGAGGGGGTTGGGGGGGTGACTGGATAGGAGTGGTCTCGTACTCAACCCCAGACGGCATGGTTTGGACACCACAGAGGGAAAGCGAGGGTGTTAGACAGGACACCAAAAGCATTTCGACTACAGTGAGAGAAAGAAACTACTGACCAAGAAATCGGGATAGAGGAGTGATAGTTTAAAAAAGAATTCTTTAAAGTGGCCTCATCATGGGATCAGAGACCAACAGGCTCAGAAACAGGTAAAACCTATTATTTCCTCTGTGATGAGCATTAGTGCGGTAAATATGAACGCTGTGCTGCTGTACGTTTAATGTAGAAAATAGTAAGTGTGAACTTAAGTTGAACTTGTTCGTTTGTATGGTTATCAAGGCTCTTTGTGGAGTTAGAAAACTCTTTTCCTGCTGACTGTTACAGGAGGTACAACGTGGCTTTTCTGTTTTTGTACCACTGACAGACTGTTTGGATGGTACGTGTTTGAGTTTCAGCTCAGCATTTTACTACGAATACTGAAAGAATAAAAATTACATTTGATGAACGGGTGTTACGCTGTGTGTTTGTGTGTGTCCGGAGCAGATAAGGGAATCCCCCCCTGTTCCCAAGAATCCATGGAAACACTGATAGACATGAGGGAAGCCTATCAGGAGGCAGGCAGGGGAGGCAGGTGGGCACGCTAAAATCTCTCTCTCTCAAGCACACACATTATCATGTGCGGTCTTTTTAAGTGTGCATTCACTGTATCAGGATAAGAATATAATTTACAAGCTGGTGATCCTGCGCTGACTCCTGTGAACGCATCAGCATCTGTTTATAGGTAACCACAGACTGTTGTGTACAGACAAACATCTTTGATGTGTACAGGTAATAGCCTGCAGCTATAACACACAGTCCTGTATATACAGCATACACTCTCAATGGGCTGGTCAACAAATCCCCCGTCCTTTAACACCAACAGCAGAAAAGTGTCTGGTTACACCCACAGATCTGCGCACAGGCACCTGTCACCGTGTCCAGAGGACAACCTGTTCTAGCCAAACAGGTTAGGAACAGGGGGAGAGGGGGCTTTGGTGAATCAGCCCATTGTCTGTTATGAGCAGCTCTCACCACTGAATCAACTCCAAGCTCTCCAAGGAGAACAAAGGTCTTTAAGCCGGTCTCTCCTTTCATAGCGTCAGCTTCCAGAAATGTGAGCAAAGTGAGGCTTTACATGCAGTTTGAAACAAAACAAACTTCAAATGCATCTGTACATGTCTTTCATTAATGTTCTTCTTTATAATTTCTCAGTTCAGACATTATAGTGTGTCCACAAATAATAATGAGTTTCTCCATGACAACCATAAAGGGTTTTCCACTCTTTTCCTCAGTCAAGATGTGTCTCTGCCCAGTTTGCACAAGAGCAACAACAGCAGACACCGGGGCCATGCAGACCATCCTCTGGCATCTGGCTTGCTGAGTGTGAGAAGCCCCTGCCAGCCAGTACCCCCACCACACAGGTATACATACACGTGAACTATCAAGCAGCAGATAGCTAACTTGTTACGCTACTTGTTACCATCACAGATGAAGAGAAGCAGGTGCAGCAGTGCTGACAAGAAAAAGTTTAACAAATCACTGGCACTCACAAAAACTAAATATTGCTTCTTCTTTTTTCAGGAGACGAAGAACAAGAAGTGTGGTTGCTGCATCGCCACCGTCCCACTTGTTGTCTGTGCCAGAGCCCAGTCAGCTCAGCCAATCGGCTCCCAGCATCATGGAACCTCTGCTGTGTCCAAACACTATGATGCAGGCCAGAGCACACATCCAGACCCGTATGTACTCTGCATTACACGTTATATTTCAATGACGTTTGATGGTTACAGCTCTTTCTATCTGCAGGGTTGGGTTCTCATCATACTATAAATGAACAAAAGGTATGTTTTAATTACAATCCTTCCATTTTCCCCAATACTTTCATTTCTTTTTCATCCACATAATGTTTTTATAATAAATAATTCCTGTATTATTAATTTGCCACGGGTTTCTCCAGGGTCTCCTGCCCCGAACACCAAAACTCTTGGCACCCCTGGACAAACGCTTCAGAGACGGCACCGCTCTGCCTGTACTAAAGCAACATGTTCCCCTGAAGCCCATCAGTCAGAGCCCTATTTCTACAAGGACCAGGTTGAAAAGAGAGAGACTGTCCTGGGGCAGCTCATGCATTGACCCTTCAACGACGAAGGATGGCAGTGTGGAGAGCGGGTCCAGCAGCAGCCACAGCTCAGTCGATTTAGAGGATGAGGACGCTGACAGGGATCAAGATGCATATCTGACTGTCAGTCACGACAGGATGTTGGAGCTTCCGAAGGATGCGAGCACCGCTGAGGCTGATAGGACTGGGAAGACAGCGCTGCATTTTAAAGTTCAGTCAAAGATTAATCATGTTCCACTGATCCGCAGATCAGGACATAGCCTGAAGGAAGACCTTATCAATCATACAAGTGATCTTCACAACAGTGAAATAGCTTTGAACTCTCAGAATGAAGGCAAAGTGAGCCGTATGAATATTACAAAAGAGTGTGCTGACAGCGAGTCATCAAAAGCATATGACTCTGCAAAAAATGGAGACACTCTGACTCAGGATGAAGGCATTTTGAATAATGTAATAGTTTTCACATCAGAGTCAAAGGACGAGAAGAACAACGTGGGGAACACTTCTGAACCCGGGACTGAGATTATCCACGGAGTTGTATTTAATGTGAATAATGATCTAAATGAATTGAGGAATGTGAAACAGACAGAAAAAACAATAATGAAGTATTCCTGTGATGAAGAACACCAGGTAGACAAAACATTAGTTTGCAGTCCAGTAGATGAAACGTTAAATCCCAGAGCTGCTGTGGGGAATATTCAAATTTGTGCTTCACCTGAAAACATTCATCGGAACGATGGAGATCACAAGAAAGATGAGAAGCTTACACCGGATAAGGAGAAAAGAACCAATGTGAACTTTGAACTGAGAACAAGCAATCACACTAAGCAGCCTTTCAACATACTAGCACATAAAGACAGAAGCATTTTAAATCGGAATAAGTCCAAAAGCAACTTTAAGTACTCCTTGCTGAATACTCAGGTCAAAGATAAAACCAGGAAAAGTCCCGAGCAAACTGGTAGCAGAGGGGGTACTGTAGCTAAAGCCAAGTCAAAGATGAAATCAAAATGTGCTCACTCTAATTCTGACACTTCATCGCCACGGAAGAAGGTTATTGATTATGCACAGAGCAAAATAATACATCCTGTCACTACTCAGCAGCATGCACAAGGGAGGGAGCTGAGAAGTGCCCAGCAGCTGAGAAAACCCTGTGTAGAGGAAACACCAAGGTCTAAATCTGCCGTTGACCTCATCACCTACAAGGATATGTTTCAGCAGATACAGAGTCAGAGTCAAGAAGGGCCAGCCATCTATGAGATGTTTGCCGGTCCTGTCTATGAAAACCTCAGAGTTCCCTACACCTGTGAGAAACTAAACGAGAGAAGCCCTCCCCAGTGTGCTCCACCTAAGAAGACACAACAGGGCCATAAAGCAAAACACAGGCAACTGAAATCAGCACACAGTAAACCGAACAGAAGCCCAGCTGAGACAACAGTGGTTTCAGCTAAAAGCAAAGCAAAGCCTGTGCCGTCCAGGATAAAAACTCCAGTCACACCTGTCAGGAAGGGCATCCACAAAGGGCGAAATAATCCTCAACTAGACACTGAGGTAGTTCTTAACAAAGGTGTCAACATTTGTCAAGACAAGGGTGAAAGTCACCTGTCTACAATAGAAGAGACCTTTCCTACACATGACTCTGAAACGATCAAATGTGATGATGACAGCACTCTCACTACACCAACATCTGCCTCTCATGGTGCAGATTTCAGTCACACACACAAAAATATTCAAGACACAACAGTAAGTTCATTAACAGGAAATCAAAACGGACCACTTCCAGAGCCCGTGTTATCAAAACGTCCTCATCGGCCAAAGATGGACACATGGACATCTTCAAGTAGCAACAGCTACACAATTACGTCCCCTGTTTACCAGAAGTTTCTGGATGAAGCAGGTGACGGGCCACTTACAGACGATCTGCTGCAGTGTCTGGCAGAGGAACTGATCTCTTTGGATGAGAGGGATGCATCCATAGGCCCGCTTAATCCAAATAAGGAAAAGAGCAACCAGGAATCCAGCAGAGAAGATGATCGTGTCATGGGACTAAATATGTTTTCCGAGGTAACCGTTTCGGAAGTCAAACTGTCAAATCTTTATCTACTGATAAATACTGCTGGTTGAGGAGGAAACAATAAGGTTTTCAGTTCTGGTTAGAGAATCAGGGTCTGGAGAAGAGATGCTGTTAGATTGTTTATTCTTCAAAGAAGTGGAGCAGCGGAGAGTACATGCAGAACTGGTCACGGGGTATACGTGCCATGTGTTAATTAAGCACCGTGATTCTCCCAGGACTCTTGAAGTAGGAATGTATGTGTAATTTGCACAATACGTATTAGAGAATAAACAATGCAAACAGAACTGGTAAATGTGAAACAAACAACACATTCAAGCAGATGCTGTTTGTGATGGCAGGAGAGGGATTACTTTCAGTTCGGTGGTATGTCTGCTGTTAGATTTCACTGGGCAAGCACTGCTTTCCTTGCTTGTCCTGACAGAATAACGTTGCATTCATTAGCTATTTCTGTGCTACGGTGAACTCTAAATCTTGACTGAAACTATTCTAATAATCATCCTTTTGCAGAAGATCACCCAGCTGTTTTACAACTATTCTTTCAAGAATTTTTAAATGAAGGTTAAACATTGGCCTGCAGTTAACTAAGACAGGGAGATCAAGTAAAGGTTTAAGTAATGGTTTAATTAACATTGCCTTTAAAGCCCATTTAACAAAGATAAACTGATCATATTTAAAACTGAAGCATTACTAATGCATAACAAAATGTTGAATGAGCTGATAATTAAGTTCAGTCACTGTGATAACGCTTTCTTGTAGTGTAATTATCATTATGTGCCTTTTATTGAAGATTGCTTTAAGAGGCAGTGGCACTGTGCTTGGCTCTGGGTTGGTCTTGGATGACACCGTCACATGGAGAAAGGGTGAAGTACTCGGCAGGGGCGCCTATGGCACAGTATGTATCCTAACTTTTGATAGCACATAGCAAAAAAACTGAACAAGAACTGAGCCGAAAATTGTTAAATTACTCAGAATGACCTACTTTTGCCACTGTGTTCATTTAGGACTAAATGAACTACTAGAATTGACCTTCTTTGACATTTTCTCTGACATGAAAATTTGCTTTTCATTTATTAAAACATGCACTCCAGAATATTCCAGAAAAACCAAAATCATTTACAACAGCAGGTCTTATTGCCTCACATTACCAGGTGTACTGTGGCCTGACCAGTCAGGGTCAGCTAATAGCTGTGAAGCAGGTGATCCTCGATTCCTCGGACGCTGATGCTGCAAATAAAGAATACAGTCGTCTGCAGGGGGAGGTGGAGTTGCTTAAAACCCTCAGACACATCAACATTGTTGGCTTCCTGGGTACCTCGCTTCAGCAGCATGTGGTTTCCATCTTCATGGAGTATATCCCAGGAGGCTCCATTGCAAGCATCATTCACAGGTTAGTCTGAAATATTTTGTCTGAAGCTATCACTTCTGGCAAAATAACTGTTCTTCACAAGAGTCCCGAGTACAAGTTATTATCTGATGCCCTCAGATTTGGTCCACTGCCAGAGCGAGTCCTGGCTCTGTACACTCAACAGATACTGGAAGGGGTGGCTTACCTTCACATGAACAGGGTGATTCACCGAGACTTGAAGGGAAACAATGTCATGCTAATGCCAACTGGTGTCATCAAACTCATAGACTTTGGATGCGCACGTCGACTAAGTTATATGCATCACACAACTTGCAACAGTGTTGACCTGCTCAAGTCTGTTCATGGCACGCCTTACTGGATGGCACCAGAGGTACACTGGAGTTCAGTCATTAAAAAAAAATTTAATCAATAATCTGCAAACATTTACGCTGCCATGAGACCTCAACTTTACTTTTTAGACATTTGTCTTCTCACTTCAGATTATCAATGAAACGGGATATGGGAGAAAGTCAGACATATGGAGCGTGGGGTGCACGGTGTTTGAAATGGCCACAGGGAAACCACCGCTGGCACACATGGACAAGATGGCTGCCTTGTTCTACATTGGGGCTCAGAGAGGGTTGATGCCTTCCTTACCAGACAGTTTCTCAGAAAATGCAAAGGAATTTGTAAAAATCTGCTTGACAAGGTGAGATGTAGTGCAAAGATTTGTTTTAAAAATGTATTAATTTATTTCACAAGCTCAGTTGCATGCCAAAACAATTTCAGATTTACTATATCAAGCAGGTATGAGACCTGGTGATACTGTGTAGGTCTAACACAGAAGCAGAAATCCACTGTGTAAGTCTATATACTTGACTGTTTTTATTTTTTAACTATTTCAGTGTAAGGTGACATTAATGGTTTGAAACGTGTCTAAAATATAAGGTATCCTGTGCAGAGGTTTCAACATGGTGGGCATGTTGTCCGTTTATTATGTGCAGTCTGTGGTTACATGCAGAAGGCGTTGCATCTTTTATTTCGTTTACTTTGATCTAATTTCATTGTCTCTCTAGTGACCAGAAGCTACGTCCATCAGCTGACCAGCTGCTGAAGCATTCATTCATCCCCACAAATGTGACGTGAAAGAGGAAATATGCACCGCGATCAGACAGGACTGTTTTCAAATTACAAGATTTCACTGAGTTTGATTTATACAACTCAAAACATCAAATGGTCTTTTGTGACCCTGTGAGAGCTTACCATCTATTCAGCACTATAGCAGTAGTGCCAATGATGGGCAGGATGAAGAAGAAAAACCATAGTTATGAGAAGCACTTTTGTATACAGTGATATGATCTATAAAATGTGAATTACATGTAGGATTTTTCCTTCCTCATACATGTGCCATTTAGTTTTTATGGTATTTTCAGTTCTAATAAAAAGAAAATGCATCATCTATACTTCAGTCCAACCACCATTTTTCAGTGACCCCCATACCTTTATATTGAATCACAAAGAATTCAGCATTTAACCGTGTTTAAATATCATGCCACTGGAAAAAAACAGCATGTCTCCTCAAATGTAACTACAAATCAGTACAGTATGTTTTTATTTTGCATGAAATGACAAAGACCACCAGGACTTATTCTGTGTCAGGGTAGTGGCAACATTAAAGTTTATTTGGAATTTTGAAATGAAAAATGGAGAAAAAGGATGTGAAGACTAGCTTATGTTCTACAACTGCAGTAATCCTGTGTGCCCGAATGCAAATCCCCAATCAGGGTACAATATAGCCTCAGCCTAATTTGTATTTTGCACACGCTTAACATAAAACAAGTAACCCAGTCAGAAACAGAGAAGATTGGGTCATATCAAGAATCTACAACGGAAGAGTGTTTAATGTATGAAAGTGATAATAAAGCCGTGTCCAGACACGGACAGGGCTGCAAACATAATAAAACCAACTGAATAAAAGAAAGTCAGTGATACACAAAAACTATGAAGCACGTCTACATTGCAGATATTTGAGGTCACCTACATATCAGGCAGGTCAATCTGCCTGTGGCCAATTATTCACAGCTAAATGAAAGCGAGCCAACAAGTGTTTCATCCTGAACAGTACCCTGTGAATCAGTGACTGAACAATGGGCATCTCCATTTTTATCTAAAGGGCTACAACTTTATGAAATGTCTGATGCAGTTAAAATAAAAAGGGTTATGTAAACTTTAATAGCACAACTACTGTCCTTGCCAGCTTTATTTTTTTTTCCTTGTTGAGGCACAACCTTTGGCATCCAGCTTCAAGTCTACTTAAGAGGTCCAAAAAAAATTATTTTTTGGTACAAATTGCATCGCTCTTATGTGATAAGTAGGTGTCGGATGTGCCAGTTGCTGAGGGAATCAAGTAATATTCTCTGATGGAAACCTACAGTACATCACTGTCTTATAGCAAGGCTGTAAGAAGCACTGGAATGCTTCGATCATTTACCCGATGATACCCACTCCACTGATCAACAAAATAAAACTCTTTTATAGGTATTACAATAATCTTGTTATACTTACAAGCAGCTCCTAACCTGAGTAGTCATGGTATAGCTTTTTTTCTTTAAACATACAAAAACGTATGTACATTTATCTCCATTTTTGTAAACAGCAAGTTAGCGCTCTCCTTCCAAATCCCTTTGATTGAAACATGCAAATCATACGCACAGTACTTAAGTATAAAAAGAAACCAAGACAAGAAAGTAATTTAGGAGATGAATTTTAAACACCTAAAAAATTGCATCCATCAACAGTACTAAATGGAATATCAGCAAACTGAAGGCATCTCCACCTGGCCACCATCTTCCTCCATAAAAACCACAAAACTGTGATTCAATGAAAATAATAAAAAAGAAAGAAAAAAAAAAAGAAAAAGGAAGAAAGCAAGGAAAGTGCACCTTCCTTGCTTTTTATAGAACTTGTAATACTTGTGTTTTCTCATATGGAGATCTGACATGTAGGGAAAGAACTTCTCCCCCTGACGGAAACAAGCTTTCCCAAACACACAACCACCTTTTACACGTTCCTAGACCCATTTGAGGAGGAAGAATAACAAAGCAACAATTCAACACAATAACAGAAAGAGGACTGAGCACCAAAGCCCAGAGATGTGACAGTCAGGAAGCATAATTTTTCATCTTTCACATCTCAGAAGCTGAGAAGTCCAACAATACTCTTTTTTTTGCAGATAACTTTCTGCCTTTCAATAAAGGGTTTATCATCACATAGAGGTTTTTTTTTCTAGGGCACTTAACAAAGAGGTGAGCATAGTCTTTAAAGTTTGAACTGTGTGTAGTTTGTTGCCATTTTCATGTGCTGGCCATGGCTGCAGAGGGGTGGACTCAGTGTCTCTGCTCTCCCACTTCATGTGGCGATTCACTAGGAGGAGGGTACTGCTGAGAGGTCCGCAGCCCACCTGGGTGTGACAGGAGGGGAGGAGGAGAAACGAGAATAAGGAGAAGGAGGAGGAGAAGGGTGGGGTGGAGGTAGGGAGGGAAGGAGGTTAGCCATAGAGCTGCAAGCCAGATGAGACACACTGCAGTACAGGAGAGGAGCAAGGAGGGAAAGAGGGGGAAGAAAAAGATGAAGTACCTGCAGCACTAGAGCCACCCTTGGAGATTTTGCTCACTTTGGAGCTAGCAGTGAAGGATGGGGCCGAAGGGTGGTGGTTGTGGCTGGGCTCTGGATATGCCCTCTTGCGTGATGAGGAGGTGGGCCCAGGAGGCCCATGTGTTGTTCCTTCCATGCTGATGAGTCCAGGAGGACCTCGCAGCAGGCCTATCCCAACGCCTGAGCCCTCTGTAGCTCCGCGGCCGTTGCCACTGTGTGTGGGGGCGTGACTGTGTTTATGGTGGCGATGGGGGTTGTGCTCTGCCCCACGATGTTTCTCTTTGCTCACCATCGGGCTGGAATGTTTACTTTTGTTGTTGTTGGTGCCCATGCTTTCATCTGATGAGCTGTGACGCTCAGAGGACGACACTTTAATCTTCATTTTAAGCTCATCTTTGCTCATCTGTTGACTGCTTTTATCCAGCTGGGAACCACTGCTGGCCCCCGGCACAGCTAAGCGAACTTTAAGCGAGCTTTTGTCCCGTTTGTCACTGTGATGGCGTCTATCTTGGCCCGAAGATGAGGAGGGCACTTTCATTTTCTTTGGGGAAGCTGTAGCGCTGCCACCACTGCCATGGACTGTTTGTTTTCTGTTGTCTCCTTGGCTCATCACGGATGGTGCATAGCTAGAAGAGGAGGACAACAAATCCTCCCTTACATCACAGTCCATTACTCCACCATGCTGTTCCTGCCTACGTTTCTGCCCGGAGGCAGCCAGCTCTGCAGCATGTTTCTCTCTGTATTTATCCAGTGACAGCTTCTGAGCTGGAGACGGCTGAGCTGGTGGAGGGTAAGCAGACTGAGGTGCTAGTTGATGCTTAGCAGCTCCACTCGCACCAGCTCCCTTTTGTTCTTGTTTGACTGGGTTGAAATCTATTTTTTCAGTCTTGTATACCATTGGATGCTGAAGCAAAGAGGAAGTAGAAGTTTGCAAAGATTCTGGGATAGGGATGCTGAGTGATTCTTGTTTTATACAGGTGGTAGAGTATCCTTGCTGGCTCTGGTTGCCCTGGGGCCATTCACTGTGGCTACCTGGATTGTATGTGGTGGCTATGGAGTCTAGAGCCAGAGCTACTCCACCGGACTGGCTGAGCATGGGCATAGGAAAGGTAGTGCCTGCTTTGGAAAACCCTGGGTTGGAAGAAGGAACGCCAGGAAATGAGGCATCAGCTTGGTCCTGGGCCAGTGAAGGTCCAGGAAATGAGTTGTCAGTCATCTGGGCGTTTTCAGTCTTAGGCTTTTTGGCAGCTTGCGTTGCCTGCAGGACAGAAAATAAGGCTGGTATGACTTTGGTTTTTGTAGCTGTAAGATGATGGCAAATGTAACCCACGTCAACTACACACTGCCACATGACCTACGTCAGCTGATATGAGGTCCCTCTCCTGATTTGCTGCATAAGATAAGACCTGGGTGTGGAGGAAAACTTTTCGGCTTCTGCTGTGGCTATAAGCATGAACGGCGTCGAAAATGGCGTGGGAAACACGGCTCTTTCCTTCTCTTAAATGAACCATAAAAATTGTAGTGATTCAGCAATAAGTGTCTCGAACCTTTGGCGGTAGCAATGGCAGCTGGTCAGTTGTTTCTATAATTGAATTTGCATTATTCTTTATACTTTGCTTTGAGAACGATTGTTTCCGTACACTCTAGCTTATTTAATCACTTAAACATGCTCTTTTTGAAACAGTGTACACTTAATTGATTATTCTTACTTGTTGGCTTAAATTCGGCTGTGCTGTCTGTTAGACAACTGCCTTTTTTCATGCTGTTTCCGTATGCGTTTGTTGCAAACACTACCTGAACATAGCCTGAAGTGTACAGATAAAGCTATGAACCTAAAACAATGAGAAATTTAAGTGAACTACTGTACTTTTGTGAAATGTCATAATGTAATGTTCAGAGTCACATTATTGTATGGAACAGTGGGATCATAGATGTGTTTACCGGTAAACTGAATTAAAATTGAAATGTTAATGGACTTGGCCCTACAGGTCCTGAATATTCAAGCAGTGAAATTAACGTAAGCAGATTTATTTATTTTGTGGTTGTACTTATTTTGTTCCACTTCCCCTCAGGTCTTCAGCAGCTACGTGATTTTCGCCTACATTGTTCTCTTAAGAAACTTTCTGTCTCAAGTCTCATCATTCACACCACCTGGGCTCCATAAATAACCTTTCCTGCTGCGCATCAGTCAGTTATCTCTACTTAAACTAGCCCTTTAATAATTTACACAAACTGGCAGTAATGCTCAATGTGGCAAGATTTCGACTACAGTTCTCTAACAGCACCTACGTGAGGTATTTGCAATTTTAAAAACCTGCTGCCAATACTGCAAAAATAAAATATAAATACATTAATGGCTAACAAACAGGGGAGTAAATCCAGCCTACCCTCCAGTTGCGTATCCTCTTTAGTCGGCTGGGCGTTTTCTCCAGAATCTGCAGAAACTCATGGGTTAACTCTGAAAATGCAGGATATGCATGTTGTTAAAATTCTGATGTCACTTTTAAAGCTGTTAGTTCTATAAACTTGTCTTGGTTAAGTATGCCTACAAAAGAACCAAGAAAAGGACTTAACGCAAATTGCAAGAGATTACTCTGAATTAAAGGTAAAATTCTGTCTCACCATCAAGCAGCTCCAGAGTGACAGCGTTGTCCACATATTCCCACCAGTGTTTCCCATCAGTAGAAACCGGGATCTCCCAGTTGGACCACTTGCACGCCAGATGGATGCACACACAGGCAATCACTGTGGGCTTGTACTGGAGGCAGAAGGTAGTGAGGTGCAGACTGCACGTTGTGTGATGGTAAAGGCACATGAGTCAGTTGATTCAGTGCAAGTGTGGTCAGGATTAGTCCCACATGTGGACAAAGGAGAAAAACAAGAGGGGGCCGACAGCTTTAATATAATGTTGGAACAGGTTTCAAGACTCATTGTTTTCTAACAGTGTTCATGTTAAATAGATTTTATGAAGTAAAGGATTTAATACAAGCACAGCTGTATGGTTGCAGGTATGATAAGGAGATCATTCTAATCGTGTCTAAAAGTAACAAACATCATAAAAATGTAATAAATCAATTCAACAAACAAATGTAAATATCAAGAACAACAAAAAGGTAGTGAAGTAGGGAATGACTCCACTCATAGAATCATAGTTATGTCTTTGCAAAACACAAGGATGAGGCCACCCATGCAACAATGACATCATCATACAGTTATCTGACAAGAGTACCTTCCTACAGCACCCCCTGCCCCCCCTTCTCTCTCTGAACTGTGTTTAAATTGCTTAATCAGGTGGCTCAACATCAGGGCAATGAAGGCATACAACTTAACAGCCCTGTTGTATAGGTATGATTGTACTGAATGAAATTTAAAACCCTAATTAAATACGTATAACTGCAGTTCAGTTTGACATGTATCTGTAAAACTCAACTGCAAACATGAGAATACTACGGTGGCCACGAGTTTAAATGTACTGAAACGTAAGTAAATGCCAGCAAATAGGAAAATGTTGCTAAGGCACACAAAGCACAACAGAAGTCGAACAAACAAAATCTAACTCGCGTAATGTGATGGACCAGCTGCAGAAGTGACAGAAACCAGAAGATATGAAGCAGAGACACTCAGCGGAAGCAGAGGGTTTTTCAGTGTTAGAGGGAGAAAAAGAGTCAACGTAATGTGTGTAATTAAATAATACTGTGGCCGTTTACTGTTAGGACTGTCACTTATGCAGCTGGTCCATCAAGTTATTGTGTTCCAAAAATCACTTTTCCTGTGTTTTTGAATTTTTGTGCCATTGTGCTCAGTGTGGTTTTGCACAGGTTCGACCTGTAAGGGTCACTGCAGAATACAGACTAACTACTATTACCAGTTAAACACTGACAGCTAAAATATAAGAAAAACAAAGGTTAGGTTCTTAATTATTGGGGGGTTCACTTTTTTTGTAGGAGCTATCATTGGAGATTTCAAGTGTACCAAGGCCACGATTTAGATCTCTGCACAACATCTCACTGCTAATGGGACCTTAATCCATAATCAAAAAGCCTAAAGGAAGACAGTCGACTTCATAGTTAAATTTAACAACATTTTAATAAATTATTAATGCCGTTGTAGGGAGAAAAACAGCTTTCAATAACTTCTGCATCAGTACATTTTAAACACTGCAGAGAGTACAATGCCTGGAATATGTCTAAATGTTGTGATGATGACAGTTATCAAAGCCAATGCTTTATATACTCGCTCTCTAAATGTATGTTTAACCAATTTGACTGAAAACAAATCTAACGTAATCCTTATTACTGAGTCAAAATAAATTTGAGTTACAAGTTTTCTACATTTGAAGTTCCAACACATCTCCACCACTCACACTCAGCATCCAGACACTGTAAACTGAAGTTTCAGAAGACAAAAAGACATTGGTAATAATTTCCTCTACCACCTACATTAAAAGAAACCCGTTAAGGACCCGGTTTTTCACCTCAGAAACATGGCATGTCCTTTTGCCCTTACATTCAAAAAACAAAAACCACACGCACACTAAATGATTTGATGAAATTAGTTGCGCATCATATTTGGGTTTTTCCATAGCAGAGGTAAAGTTGTGCCAAGCCATGCAGTAAATGGTACAACTGTTTTTCCACTGCACCACACAGCAATAATAGTCATTTCCTTGAACCACTGATAAAGATCAGTAATGCAGCGATAAACACATTCCATTTGCTACAACTTATCTGCTTTTCATGGAAGAGAGCAGTTTACCACTGAAGAGCTTTAAAAAAAAAAAAAAAAAGCATCCTACAACAGCTAAGGTTTGGTTTTCAATTGCAGAAAACGAGTTCAACTATTGTTATTGGGGCGATCGTGGCTCAAGAGTTTGGAGTTCGTCTTGTAATCGGAAGGTTGCCGGTTCAAGCCTGGCTCTGACAGTCTCGGTCGTTGTGTCCTTGGGCAAGACACTTCACCCATTGCCTACTGGTGGTGGTCAGAGGGCCCGGTGGCGCCAGTGTCCGGCAGCCTCGCCTCTGTCAGTGCGCCCCAGGGTGGCTGTGGCTACAATGTAGCTTGCCATCAGCGGTGTGTGAATGTGTGTGTGTGAATGGGTGAAGGACTAAATGTAGTGTAAAGCGTTTTGGGGTCCTTAGGGACTGAGTAAAGCGCTATACAAATACAGGCCATTTACGAGCAGCTAATAACTAGTAAAATGAAACGCTAAAAACACAGGAGTCAAACTAAAGGCTCTTTTCCATTAGTACCTACTTGGAGCGAATCGCCACAGCCTTCCATTAGTTCATAGTACCAGGTACTAAAGTAGTGCCTGCTAGGCCGAGTTCCAAGCTATCTGAGCAGGTACTAAATTGTGACGTCGTCAGACTGCACGGCACCGATTGGCTGGTCAGTGGCGGCACTTGAGTCATGAGAGCGCCTTGTTCACAAAAATCAAAAACAACCGTTTTTGAAACCTGGCAACGAAGGAAACGGCCACCAAAAAAACCCAAACAAAACAACAACAACAGATCCTATACTGGAACCCAGTCGATCTGTGTTGAGCCAATCTGAGTAGGTACTAATGGAAAATGGCCTTAAAGTCCAAACCAGAAGGGTGAGAAAACCGGCATTCAAGTAGCAAAAACTTCAGTTCCTCAACTGGCCCCTTAAAATTGGCGCTCTCTGCATGACATGTGTCACCTCTCAGACAAACTGTTAACACCAGCACTGGTATAGGAGAAGAAATCAAAAGCAGAAGCAAAGAGATCATCTCCCTCTGCACTCTGAATCAGAGTTTCTGTGTGGATACATATCATTAAGTTTTGGCAAAAACCAATATGATCCTATACTCCCGATTCACTTACACAGTAGAGAAGCAGGGCTTTAACTGGGTTACTAAAAAGAGCTCGAGCCAAAGTAAAACTAGAAAAACATTTTTCACAGCACCGTCACAGTTATATGACAAAATCGTGTAGCTGCTGAAGACCTAATTTAGTTATTAAAGTTGTTTCAACTTTAATTGAAAAGTCACTTTGGCAACTCTTGTGCTCTCTTCCTGCCATTGCAATATAATGCAGCATTATTTATGTAACCTGTCATAAATGACAGCAGCTCACTGGAAAAGAAAGATGGAAAACGTCCTTCATTTTATCTGCACTAAATGTTGCTGCCTGCAAGCTGCAATAACCGCTAAACATGATCTCTTTCTCTAAATTGTCATAAACATCAGTATCGCAAATTATGGTGATATATTGTTGAGGCTGTGTCACTCACTCCTATCCTGCTGTAGGGCTGTAGTGGAAATGTATGTCAGGATTGCTTGACTTAGCATGGTGTGGCTCAAGTGGACCAACCTGGGCTAATGGTAAAACCCTGATGTTTTTTGCAGGTCCTTAATGGGTTATAATTAGCTTTTTCTTAAGCTTAAATCAACTTTGAACTAGAAGTGCATTTAATGACAAGCAAACATTACAAAGGCTGAAGATATCTAAAGAGATGATACATTTTGAACAGATTCATATGAAAAACAACATTTTAAGAATTAATCTGCGGTACTTACCGAAGGCCCTCTATGAGAAATGTTTACATCTGTGAAATCTTTAGCTGCTATTCAGGCTACCAAAGTGTCTTTCTTTTAGAATTATGCACTTTTTCGCAACCGAACAAACGTGTGGGTTTCAAGCGCACCACTACACTTCACATTTTGCATTCAACCCATCTGTGCCAACACATGGTCCCTTGTACAATACACCGCACTGCAACTGGGGCCGGTAACGCTACAAGCCACCACGTCCCACTACCTTGGGAAGAAGGGAGGGGAGCTGAGGGGAGGAGGCAAGCGTCCCAACAACCACCAGCGCAAGTAGGGCCGGTTGGACACTGAAAGGGTACCCTGCATTACAGGAAGCTATGGTGTGCAGTCAAAGTGCAACAAAGAGGGGCAGGATAACAACCTGTTGGTAGCCATGAAATAGGAAGTCTGTGCCAGATCCTTGCTTGCTGAAAGAGAGGGGAAAAAACAGAAGGAAAAGAGAAATCAATTTTTCTGCAAATCAAAATTATTTTATCATTAATATAAGGACAGAATGTCAAGTTTACCATTTAAGCAGATTTCCAACGCAATAATTAAGGCAAGACCGAGACTGGATAAAAACTGAGCTAAGCTAGTCCAACATTTTGGAAACTTAAAAGCTGTGGTACCTTTTCTGAATAGAGAAACATTAATCTCAAAAAAGGGCTTATAGCCAATTAAAGCCACTTCCAAGGTAATACAACAGGGCAACAGGGAATGTAAAGACGTGTTTGTAACCGGACATGGACTGTAAATTTGTCCTTAGTCTACACCACAAAAACAAACAAATTTAATACTACCCCTTATAGACTTTTGTCTAGTAAACAGTGAAATTAATATTTTGTTCATTTTCAATTGTATTCATAAACAAGTGCGATATATATGTCATGTGCACAAAGTAGAATGGTAGCAATACATTCCTGGATGACAGAAAATATTAACGTTTTGGTAGTTTTTTTCCTGCACAGAAGAATTTCTGGCAACCTAAATATAGTCCTTTTGTTAAGGGTTTCACTAACTCAAGTATAATAGGAATAAATGTCAAACGATCACAAATGCAATGAGGATGCATATATCATTATGAATTAGGGTGCAGGCTAATTCTGAGACAGCAAAATAAGTATGTGTAATCTGAAATTTAAATATATATTTTCAGCTCATAATTATGTCTTATTTTAAGAATATTCCAAACTCAGAACACTTAAATGCACAGCTCTGAGCTGTGATTTCTCTCTCTTTGCTCTCATCTGCTCTGCAAAGGCTGCATGGACTCTGGGTTACAGTTTAGTCAGGCAGACAAATCATGCATGAGGGCTAACACAAAATCCACCAATACTGGAGCAATTTATCAATAACAAAGGCAGCTCCCATTTCTAAAACAAACAAACAAACAAAAGTTTTAGACAATCAGTAATTTGTATGAAGGAAATTTAAAGCTACCAGGTTGGGGTTTTTTTTAGGACTGTAGCTGCCGGTAATCTAGCCTAGCAGTATTAAGATGGACAACGTTTTTTAAAAGCACACATTCTCTTGCTTTTATTAGAAACAAAGATAAATCTGAAAACAGTTTCTAGCTGAATTTTTGTAGCCATTGGTTTATTAAAGATTACAGTTATATTCTAGTTATATGAAATAGTAATATCTCAAAACTAATTTCATCTCAGTCTTGCTTTAATAAGCGTTTATGCTATGTCAAAAACAATGTGAAGGAAAAAACAAAAAACAAAACACAAGGTTAAGTGTTTTCACGTAAGCATTAAATCAGCAAGGTTTTCTTCCCCCTCCCCACCCACATCTGAGGTGGGATAAACAAGAGCAGAGGGCACAAAGAGCAAAGAAGGAAGCCTCTACCTCGCACTAGCTGGGTACATTTCACCACATCAGTGTGTGGGTGATCAATAGTTATTTCAAAGCCTGGAACAAAATACATGACAGGTGAGTTCAACACAGACATAGCTGGGAGGTGACATGTCATTTTGTGATTAAAAAAAAAGGTAAAAAAGCAAGGGAATTTGCAATCAATTAATATTAGTACACATCTGTGTACTGTTGTTAAAAGTAGATTTTGGAGCTTGATAATGAAATTGGGTACATTTGAAGTGAGACTTAATTAACTTGTATAAACAGATTTTCCACGATTGAAGTAGGAGAGCACAAACTGTTCTAGTCAAACCAGAGATGCATCAATCCAATACTGGGATTGGTATCTGTCCAACTGTGACTCAAAAAGCTGGCGCAATATCAAGGCTAATGACCAAATCTACACCCGATCTATTTGACTCCATCTCGTTCTGTCTCACAGACGTGTGATGTAGAAGCCAGAAGGATGATTGTTCTGGGGCACTTGTGGGGAAGCTTTTATGTAATGTACAGTATTTGCAGTTATATAACACTTCTCTAGTCTAGGAACAAAAGGAGAAACAAGCATGACTGTAACATAGAGCTATGTGCATTTTGAGCTCAAATAGTGCTATAGCAAATAAATGACAGAAATAACACTAATAAATCTATTTACCCACAATAAATAATGGAATGTTTTGTGTAAGTTTTCATGTAACATTTTACTAATCACTGCAGATCCACGAAATGTAATTTATCTAGGGTACTCCTTTCTTAGCTCTTGTTTTACATATAATCTAAGAAAGTGATGTTTAAGATTAATCTCATGTTGCCTAACATTACATTAAAAACAAACAAAAAACTATCCCAAGTC
The DNA here is from genome assembly GCF_041146795.1 of Maylandia zebra. Taxonomy (NCBI): domain Eukaryota; kingdom Metazoa; phylum Chordata; class Actinopteri; order Cichliformes; family Cichlidae; genus Maylandia; species Maylandia zebra. The sequence continues at coordinate 34,264,638 of NC_135182.1, forward strand.
TCTTCCTAGTGAAGAATACATATTTCAACACTGGTATAAAATCACTACAAAGTATCAGCAGATACGCTTTAGGTATCACAAATGGGAAAAGTTGGATCGGTGCATCCCTCGTTGCAACATAGAATTTTGCAATTAGATGGAGAAAAATAAATAAATAAAAATCAGTGCCACATTCGTAACTAGCATTAGCAAAAAGAGAATGACATGTCACCTTTACATGATTCACTGAAAACATGTATGTGAAAACAACCATATGCAAATAAAACATTTCAGTCAGCAGGCTGTGATAAACAAAGTCATCAGTAATCAATAGCACTACTCCCTTACTTATAATTAACCAATGATATTGACAAACAAACCGCTCTCAAGTCATCCACTCCAGTCACCACTACTCACCCAGGGTCTGCAGCACTATGGATTCAAGTATCACCAGCTCTTGAGCTTGCTGGAGGTATGCCTGAAGTTTGATAGACAGTCATTACAACACAACTGTAATGTGTCTATTAATCTAAACCCCTAACATCTGATTGCAAATGGCCAAAACTCCAAACAGAGAGGCTCATTACACTATTACTGCAAGCCTTGATGGGTGATTTGTTTTGTACACACCAACTGCAGGCCAGTGCAGAATAATCAGAACCGTTTTACAGCGTAGGGAAATGCGGCCCAGCCGCTTTAACACAGGCAAACCATGACCACTGAGACAACAGGAAAGAATTTTTTTTTAAACAATACAATATGCACAGATGCCGATACTTACATTACTTTTTATGTCTAGAGGCGGTTCTTGGGGATTTAGGCAAGCATGTGCAACTTTGATTACATGTTCGAGTTTCCGAGGTTGCTCTTCCACTTTTGCAGCCAAGAATAGGGTGGTTGGAGAGATTATCTGTATAAAAAATTAAAATGCAAGTATATCTGTCAAATCTACTCAACAGGTGGCTGGTGGTAAACAAGAGAGCTAGCTATATTACTACTTACATTCCTATGGAATTTGCTGAAAGAATGGTGCATATAAAATCTATGCATGTAAACGATTGCTGTGTTTATTGTTAATTGAGAGCTGAAGGGAGAGTCAAGGAAATATTAAGCTTAAGGTCAGAGCAAAACAAATGCTCTTATATTTATGTCAACATACACACAGTCTTAACCAGCTGAAGGAGCCGATATACGTCAACTTTTTCAACAAAAACGGCAATTTGACAGTTTATAGAGTCACGATTCGCATCTTATTAGCTTTAAATAATGGCCTAAATAACAAAAATCACTGAGCGTAGAGAGAAATCTAAAGTTTGTATTTGTGTCGGTACAGTGACATTAATATAAACCAGAAGAGGGAAATTAATGGATTTTAAAAAACACTTACTACAGACCAAACTATGGAAATATAACGTTATCCAGTAAATAAATGATTTTTTTGTGAAGCTGTGTATTTCTGTGGGCCAATCGAAGCTACAAATTCGCTTCAAGGCCTTCAACACGCGAACTATTAGCTAGGGAAATAACTAGCATGCTACATTAGCGCGAAGCCAAAAGGGAAAACAATTAAGAGTGAAATGCATTACTGTTCTTAAAGGTAAACGACTTAATAAGCTAAAATATTTTTCAAGAACATAACAAAACAAAGCACACCAACTGAAAAGTCCCGCGCCAAGCTCCCGAACCTCAAAAGCGGTTCAAAATCAGCTAACGGGCATAGCTAACGGTTAGTTAGCGCCATGTCTCCGTCCAGGCTGCTGGAGGAGGAGATATTTACAAAGGATACACGTTGAGTCTTTGACCCATATCTTGGATCAGATTTGCCGCTTGCTGTCGGTAGGAGAGTTCTCGATCTGCGTCTACTCCACTTCGGCGAGACGGCGTGTTTTCGAGCTGTTCCCGGGTGAAAAACCATTTCGACGAAGACCCCCGGCACGCCGCCATTACTCTCCAACGTTTGCTTGGGCATCAAGAAAGAGGATATGACGTCAGTGTCGCACAGGAAACGCAACTTTTCCGACTTGTGTGCCCGGTTTTTAAATAAATGAAGACTGCTTTATTGCAAAGGTTATATTGTCACATGCACGATAGAAATAAATATAATGCTTTACAGTTTTACAGTATTACACAGTATAATGAAACTTTTGTTTTCCCAGCCTCCCTTCCCACAAAACAATTATATAAATGCAAAAAAAAGATCAAAGAAATGGACAAAAGAAAGTGCAAGTAATACATAGAAACAGTGAAATGAGTTTAAAAAATGTTTAAGCTTGAAAGCCTTAGTTGTCCCTTGCATTGCGCAAGTCTAGTAACAGATCTTAATTAGTGTAATAATGGATAATGGTTTGACCTGACAAAAAGCCGGGAAGCCTAGTTGTAGATGTTATAAATTTCATTGGCAATAACCACAATGGACAGGATTCTTAATGAGCATATCAGAGGGACGGCTAAGGCTAAGCAGTTAAGATACAAGATTTGAGAAGCAAGGCTTGAATGGTTTGAACTTGTGCAGAGGAGTGAATGTGGATATATTAAAGGATGTTGAATGTGGAGCTGCCAGGCAGGAGGAAAAGAGGAAGACCACAGAAGATGCTGTTGGTTCTTATATAGCCCTTTTTTCTGCCTCATTCACCCAAGCAATTTTGTTTTCTATGCTATGTACATTCTATCAAACATTCACACCCCTACAAGAGCATCTTGGGGTTAGTATCTTGCCCAAGCATGTTTGGCATCCAGGGATCAAACCACCAACCTTCCAGTTAGTAGATGACCTGCTCTACCTCCTGAGCTAAAGAACAGGCTTGTGGATGTAGTGAAAAAGGACACGTGGAGGGTTGTTGTGGCAGAGAGGATGCAAGGGATACAAGATGGAGGCAGATAAAATACTTTGGCCACTGCGGCAAACCTTAAACAGACTAGCCAAAAGAAGAAGGAGTCAACAGTAGCAGTGGGTGAGTGTATGTCTTGTTCAGGAGTCTGATTGCTTGTGGAAGAATATTCTGGGGTCTTTTAGTCCTGAATTTCAGACTCTTTTAACTTCTGCTCAAGAGAAGAAGCATAAACAGACTGTGTTATGGGTGTGTATTGTCCTTAATGTTGTTGTGGGTTCTCCTAACAACCCTTGTGGCTTAGCTGTCCTGTACTGATGAGAAGGCTGCTCAAGTGATATATTGGAGCTTTTGAACAGTCCAGCTTCCATGCCACACTGTGACTGAGGACCTGAAGACACTCTAACACTAACTGTATCTGTAGAAGCTGCTGAGGATTGTAGTTGACATGCCAAATGTCCTCCGTCATCTCAAGTCTTTCCTCAAGTACAGTCTTTGTCGTGTTTTCTTGAGTAACCTCTAGGTGTTATGAGATCAGGTGAGATCCTCACTGATGTGTTTCCAAATAAATTAAAGGTTTTCAACCTCTCTCCCTGGGTACACCAATGTATATTGGAGTTATATTGAGGTCTTATCACGGCCTGTTGCTCCTAAAGTCAAAAAAGATGCTTTAAAACTACATTGTAATTTACATTTATTAATGTTTTAAAGACTGCTAATGATTTAAAATTGAAGTTAATACATTTATCTTCTATTCCTCAGAGGCCGGAACCACTGATTGCCTACAATAATCTCCGCTTTGGATGGCTAGATGTCCTACTTTTTATGGAACTAAACAGGATTTTATCTCTCGTTCCTTTGTCTCACACACCTGGACAGTGTCCCACATTTCGTAAAAATGAACATGTCAGGAATGCGTGGCTCACAAACTACTGATATGCTCATCTATGAATGGCTCACTGATGAGATCCAGAAAAATGAAGAGACAGAAAGCAGTTAAAATAACAGTCCTTCTGAGAGAAAGGGGAAATACACTGAACAAAAATATAAACGCAACACTTTTGTTTTTGCTCCCATTCCCCATGGGATGGACGTAGAGACCTAAAATTCATTCCAGATACACAATATAACCATCCCTCCCAGACAGTGGTCACAAATCAGTCCAAATGTGTGGTAGTGGGCACATCTGCTATATTGAGATAATCCATCCCACCTCACAGGTGTGCCACATCAGGATGCTGATCTGACATCATGAGTAGTGCACAGGTGTACCTCAGACTGCCCACAACAAAAGGCCACCCTGGAATGTGCAGTTTTGTCTCACAGCAAAATGCCACAGATTCCACAAGCAATGAGGGAGCGTGCAATTGGCATGCTGACAGCAGGAATGTCAACCAGATCTGTCGCCCGTGCATTGAATGTTCATTTCTCAACCATAAGCCATCTCCACAGGCGTTTCAGAGAATATGGCAGCACATCCAACCGGCCTCACAACCGCAGACCTCGTGTAACCACACCAGCCCAGGACCTCCACATCCAGCAGGTTCACCTCCAAGATCGTCTGAGAACAGCCACCCAGACAGCTGCTGGAACAATTGGTTTGCACAACCAAACAATTTCTGCACAAACTGTCAGAAACCGTCTCAGGGACGCTCAACTGCATGCCCGTCGTCCTCATCGGGGTCTTGACCTGACTCCAGCTCGTCGCCGTAACAGACTTGTGTGGGCAAATGCTCACATTCGATGGCGTCTGGCACGTTGGAGAGGTGTGCGCTTCACGGATGAATCATGGTTCACATTGTTCAGGGCAGATGGCAGCTGAGAATGTCCCAGTTCTTGCATGGCCAGCATACTCACCGGACATGTCACCCATTGAGCATGTTCGGGATGTGCTTGACCGGCGTATACGACAGCGTGTACCAGTTCCCATGAATATCCAACAACCTCGCACAGCCATTGAAGTGGAGTGGACCAACATTCCACAGGCCACAATTGACAATCTGATAGACTCCATGCGACGATATGTTGCACTGCACGAGGCAAATGGTGGTCACACCAGATACTGACCGGTTCTGGGTCCCCAGACCCCCAATAGCGCAAAAAACTGCACATTCCAGGGTGGCCTTTTGTTGTGGGCAGTCTGAGGTACACCTGTGCACTACTCATGATGTCAGATCAGCATCCTGATGTGGCACACCTGTGAGGTGGGATGGATTATCTCAATATAGCAGATGTGCCCACTACCACACATTTGGACTGATTTGTGACCACTGTTTGGGAGGGATGGTTATATTGTGTATCTGGAATGAATTTTAGGTCTCTACGTCCATCCCATGGGGAATGGGAGCAAAAACAAAAGTGTTGCGTTTATATTTTTGTTCAGTGTACATAAAGAGACACAAAGACCATTGAGCCATAAGAACAAACTTTAGCTTCCATTGAGTAAGTAAAATTGTATTTATACAGCACTTCTTAAAATGAGAACAGCCACAAATTGCTTTAGATTCAGTAAGAAACAATCAATATTATAACAATGACACAAGATGCATATAAGCAACCAAAATGAACATAAAACACAAAGCACGACCCAAATATCGTCACAATCACTTCGTTTTCTGACAGGTATGCAGAATCATAAGAAGGCCCTGATCTGTGGCCCTAAAAACCTGACTTGTAATGTAGGATGTGAAGCCATTCAATCATGTAAGTGGGGGCTTCACCCTCTAAGGCTGTAAGAGTAAAATGCAAACATTATAAATGAAATCTAAGCATGACAGGTAGCTGTTGCAAAACTTTAACAGCAGACTGTACTGTCATTTTGAGAAGTGGTCTTTCATCATAGTTCTCCAGACCTTTGAAGGTTTTCAAAGTTTTTCTTTGGACATTGGCTGCTTGTTCTGTCCTTGGTCCAGTCGTTTTACCTGACCATTTGTATCTACCCAAAGAGATGAACCAGTGTCGTGTCCACACATAACAACAAAAAGCTATTTTTAAATTGTATCTTTAGGCACTTTCGTACTTGCAGCTTTTCACAAAAACACACAATTTCTTCCCACTTTAGTTGAAGCTGTGCTAAAAAGGAAACAATAACACAGTTTGACAGAGATGGAATGATATTTTTGTATCAACAAGTGGATTCCCAAAGAGTTATTAGCTGCAGTCCAATGCAGTGTGTCCTTATAAACAATGAGGAAACTGGACAAGTAACGAACAAAAGAAGTCGCAGGCCGAAAACTCCTATCTGTATTATGTCCAGTGTTGGGCAAGTTACTTTGAAAAAGTAATTAATTATAGTTACTAGTTACTTCTTCAAAAAAGTAACTGAGTTAGTAACTGAGTTACAAGATTCTAAAAGTAATTAATTACTTGAAAAGTAACTATTGCGTTACTTAAAAAAAAAAAAGTTTAACCCTCTGGGGTCCAGGGTATAATTGGCCATTTTTAACTACTTTTGATTTTACCTTTAAAAACTATTTACTTTGCCTTGTTTGGTATCATTCTTTTCAGCACAACCTCACGTGTCTGAATTTACAGTTATGTTTTCATTTTGACATACTCTATTAACACAATTGACCTAAAATCAGACAAAAAACATAAACTCCGAGTAGAAAAAGTTATATTTTTTACTGTAACAACCACAAACATGTTTAATGAATCATATTTCATAACTTCAAATGCAAATATAAATTGTCAATTTTAAAATCATAAGCACAAGTTTTGCAAACAACAAAGTTATTTGCAGCCATTTACATTTTACCCTTATTAAATAACCATTTCAAACTATTTACAGAACAATCAGCTGTTCTGCATTCAATAAGATGCCACACAAATTATTTGTGCCACTCCAAATATTTTTGTCCACTATAAAGGAGAACATCACAGCCTGATACCTGCAGGTCTGACAGCAGCAGGTGTATCACTCCTGTTTCTACCTGGAGACAGCAGTCGCCTCATTGTTCTGACACACAACACAAAACTATCCACAACACTACACACTAACTACACAAGACAACACATTAACTACACACTCCAAACACACTAAACGTCACAAATCTCTCACATCTCAAAACTCGCTCTTTCTCTTTTTCTGCTGTCTTTATCTCTCTCTCTCGCTGTCACTCCTAAAACTTCCCCCTCTTCCTAAACAACCAAATGTCATGTTGCCATATCATTTTTTGATTGGTTGACATTTTTCACCAAATGTTTTTTGTTTTGTTTTGTTTTTTAAATTTTTTGCTCATAAGCAGAGAGTGCTTGCTGCGCTGTCCTTAGACAGTAAACATGACAAAACTATTGAGGAAAAAACGCTGCGTATATATTGTTTATCATGACTCTTTTATGTGGCCTATCAACACAATTTAAAAACTGGTATATATCACCTTGTTGTTTTGTCATCTTGAAGTGGTCATGTGATTGGCTTACCACGACTACTTTATTCTTCCTCAGTCAAACAGCAGCACTCATATGATTGTTTTGCCCCTTAGCTCCAGGTGTTGTCCCAAAAAGTGATGGTCGGACAGAAAGTGATTGCTGCCCGCGGGAGATTACTTACAGCTACTTCCGTGCAACTGATATAAGATGCGGTAAGCTGAGGACAGCTTCAACCACTTGTTTGCACTGCATTTTCTTGTTAGTAATGGTAACGGCGTTGTAACGATAGGAATAGTAATTAGTTAGATTACTCGTAACTGAAAAAAGTAACACCGTTAGTAACACCGTTACTTGTAACGCCGTTATTCCCATCACTGATTATGTCCATGTCAGCAAAGACCCGAGAGATGAATCTGTCCAAAGCTATTTTACTATAAGAAAGAAGAATACTGCTTAAAAACAAGTGACGAAGAAGCAAAGCAGCAGAGCGGCCTATTGCATCATATTAACATTTTTATTTAGAGCCTACTGAAACGCTGCAACTTCAAACAGATGGAAAAACCTGTTACATTTACAACATTACAATTACTATACCGTAATTACTCTAACTTAGAGTGATAACATTACATTTTTACATTCTGAAAATAGCAACATCAGCTGTCTCTTCTATGAGTACAATGCTTACCTTCTGATGATAAACATGAATAACAATGTTCCATAATTAGAATCTTTAAAAAAAAATCATTCAAACACAAATATTTGCAAAAAAAAATCCTTTGTACTTAATGACCATTGGTGGTATTTCAGTATCATGTTACATCAAAAGCTCCCGTTTCAGTCCTAAGAATTCTAGTGCGTTTCCAGCAAGCAGTTTATCCTGTAATACAAAAGAGAGAGTCATTATTTTGAAGATATTAAAAAAATCTGTCATTAAAATATACAAAAAAACTGTAATGCCAAGTATATCATATTGGATACATGAGTTTTTGGGGGGCCTCTATATCATCAGTGTGATTTGTTTTTTAAATCTAAAGAAAAATACACACATACACAAATGAAAACACATATATTTGTTAAATTTGTTTTAGAGTTTTCTTTGGTTTTGTTTTCTTTGTTAAGTGTTCAATAAACATGGTTCAGGATTTACATGATGTACAATGGGTGGCTTTCCTTTCTTTCCATGTGTGGTAGAGTCCACCATGATGACAAACCCTTTCTCCTGTGCTGCTTAAGTAAACGAGAGGAAAATAATGCTACCTTTAGTGTATCATCAAACACATCCATCGACTCGATGAGTGATCCTGGCTGTAGCTCACCAAGTGGGAATGGATAATCTGTTCCCAGCATCACTTTATCCTGGAACAGGAAAATGTGAACTTAGCACATGAAGATTTGGTGAAAGCAGGAATAACTCCATCCTGAAAACATCAGTGTTTCCACACATCAGCATACACTCTCACAGTCCACATTCTCTGTGTTTAGTCAGTACTCTTCAGTGTGTTTTGAATCTATCCTCTCTCGCCACCAAAGAGGTGTGACTCGTGGAATGAATGAATGTTGGACACCAGCTCACTTTTCCAATGATGTCAATGAGCAGCTTCAGGGAGGCGGGATCGTGAACCAGGGAGTCGGTGTAAAAAGAACCGAGGTATTTCCGTGGACTGACATCGTTGTCAGCTGCACAAAGGTCAGGGCGGACTTTGTGGCCGTGTTCAATTCTGCCAACAGTGAATGGGAAAGAGCCACCTGGATACACGTGAACACAGGCACTAAACGTCAAATATCAACACACTTATTTCATCTTAAGGGAAGAGCATAAAGGAAGAATACATTGAAAATTTGGCTGCCTAATGTTTTCTATATACTGCTGTGATATTAATAGTAAACTAAATGATAAGCATGGTGTTATCTTTTTATACCTCCATGAGCAAAGCAGACTTTCAGTTTTGGAAATCTCTCAAAGATACCACCAAATATCATCGAGCAAATGGCCATGGTTGTCTCAGATGGCATACCTAAGGAAAGAAAAACATTTAAAAACATATAAACATTATTATTTTTCCATCACAATGCACTAAATAGCACATGAAAGCTGGCTTGTTTTAATATTAGTGTTGTTTTTAGTTGGCTGGACCAGATGTAATAGTCAGTATGTTCTGTTCCCACTCCAGTATCCTCCTCACCCACTAGCCAGGGTAGCCAATACTTTGCCATCCTCCCATCTGTCTGCATGTCCCATGGGTGGACAAATATGGAACAGCCCAGCTCCTCTGCTTCCTGTAGTGTTTATCAGAATAAGAAATGAATAAGAAATTAGGCCATAATTATAAAGAAAAATGATTGGAACCAATGTAGGCATAATTAAAAAACACTATCACAATAACCCCATGTTATTATGCAAGTGTGTAAAGTCTTACAGCATAGAAGGGATACAGTTCAGAGGCATTGAGGTCCCAGTTGTTGATATGCGACCCAATCTGGACCCCAGGGAAGCCTAGCTCCTTCACACAGCGCCTCATCTCCATCACAGCTAAATCAGGGGCCTGCATGGGCAGCGTGCCCAGGCCCACAAACCTCTTGGGTTGGCTACGCACTGTCTTAGCCAAGTCGTCATTCAAAAGCACACAGAGATCGAGTGTGTCGTGAGGCTTAGCCTGCAATCAAAAGACACGATGAATATACACAAATATATCTGTGAAGATCATTAAGCAGCTTGTAGTATTGCAAAGTTTAGTGGTAGGCACAACTCAGTTATCTGACACACAGTAGACACCACTTTGTCACACAGCTTTTGACCAAATCTGCTGTGACTGGCTGTGCATTTACCCAATAACTGAACATCACAGGAACGGTCGAAAGGGCCTGCAGCGTGACACCTGCAGGCCGTGAAAAGAAATGCTGCTTTTAGTCACTGATTAAAGGATGAAACTACCAAACTTTGTGTCATTTGTGTCTGCGCATGTACCGTGTTTATCCATGTCCTTTATGCGAGCATTTGGATCCCAGCAGTTTTCCTGTATTACCCGGAAAACCTTCCCATCCTTCATCATCTTTGCTTCACCCTAAAACACAACATTAAGACCACTATCAGCTCTAGTTTCTTTTAATATCTTTGGACAGATTTTCTTTGTGTTATTGGTCAGTTACAACCTTACTTTTGAAAAGCTGTGATGCTGTGAGACTTGCAAATAACTGACTGCAATGATCCCAGAAACATACAGGGAGTGCAGAATTATTAGGCAAGTTGTATTTTTGAGGAATAATTTTATTATTGAACAACAACCATGTTCTCAATGAACCCAAAAAACTCATTAATATCAAAGCTGAATGTTTTTGGAAGTAGTTTTTAGTTTGTTTTTAGTTTTAGCTATTTTAGGGGGATATCTGTGTGTGCAGGTGACTATTACTGTGCATAATTATTAGGCAACTTGACAAAAAACAAATATATACCCATTTCAATTATTTATTTTTACCAGTGAAACCAATATAACATCTCCACATTCACAAATAGACATTTCTGACATTCAAAAACAAAACAAAAACAAATCAGCGACCAATATAGCCACCTTTCTTTGCAAGGACACTCAAAAGCCTGCCATCCATGGATTCTGTCAGTGTTTTGATCTGTTCACCATCAACATTGCGTGCAGCAGCAACCACAGCCTCCCAGACACTGTTCAGAGAGGTGTACTGTTTTCCCTCCTTGTAAATCTCACATTTGATGATGGACCACAGGTTCTCAATGGGGTTCAGATCAGGTGAACAAGGTGGCCATGTCATTAGTTTTTCTTCTTTTATACCCTTTCTTGCCAGCCACGCTGTGGAGTACTTGGACGCGTGTGATGGAGCATTGTCCTGCATGAAAATCATGTTTTTCTTGAAGGATGCAGACTTCTTCCTGTACCACTGCTTGAAGAAGGTGTCTTCCAGAAACTGGCAGTAGGACTGGGAGTTGAGCTTGACTCCATCCTCAACCCGAAAAGGCCCCACAAGCTCATCTTTGATGATACCAGCCCAAACCAGTACTCCACCTCCACCTTGCTGGCGTCTGAGTGGGACTGGAGCTCTCTGCCCTTTACCAATCCAGCCACGGGCCCATCCATCTGGCCCATCAAGACTCACTCTCATTTCATCAGTCCATAAAACCTTAGAAAAACCAGTCTTGAGATATTTCTTGGCCCAGTCTTGACGTTTCAGCTTGTGTGTCTTGTTCAGTGGTGGTCGTCTTTCAGCCTTTCTTACCTTGGCCATGTCTCTGAGTATTGCACACCTTGTGCTTTTGGGCACTCCAGTGATGTTGCAGCTCTGAAATATGGCCAAACTGGTGGCAAGTGGCATCTTGGCAGCTGCACGCTTGACTTTTCTCAGTTCATGGGCAGTTATTTTGCGCCTTGGTTTTTCCACACGCTTCTTGCGACCCTGTTGACTATTTTGAATGAAACGCTTGATTGTTCGATGATCACGCTTCAGAAGCTTTGCAATTTTGAGACTGCTGCATCCCTCTGCAAGATATCTCACTATTTTTGACTTTTCTGAGCCTGTCAAGTCCTTCTTTTGACCCATTTTGCCAAAGGAAAGGAAGTTGCCTAATAATTATGCACACCTGATATAGGGTGTTGATGTCATTAGACCACACCCCTTCTCATTACAGAGATGCACATCACCTAATATGCTTAATTGGTAGTAGGCTTTCAAGCCTATACAGCTTGGAGTAAGACAACATGCACGAAGAGGATGATGTGGACAAAATACTCATTTGCCTAATAATTCTGCACTCCCTGTATTCACATAAAATATGTGCATCTTAGACAGGAAGACCTTCTCAGAAGTCTACAAGTAGAACAATGTTCCTCAACAATAAATTCCAAAATATAAGCAGGATTCAGAGAATCTGGACAAAACAAAAAAATCTGTGCTAATGTCACTGATGTTCAGACCCTCGGGTGGCACTGCATTAAAAACAGGGGCGATTCTGTCATGGAAATCAGTGCATGTGATTTGGGCTTAGGAACACTTCTAGCCACTGTGTCATCCACAAATGCAAGTTAAAGCTCTATGATACAAAGAAGAAGCCATATGTGAACATCAGCCATCAGTCCTCATTCATTTAATATAGACTGAGGCAATATGGAAAACTGTTCTGTGGTTGGATTAGTTTAAATTTTAAATTCCTTTTGGAAAAAATGGCCTTTTCCTCCTCTGGACTAATACGGAGAGGGACCATCCAGCTGGTTTTCAACACCCACTTAAAGCACCTGCATCTGTGATGGTACGGGGGTGCATTAGTTCCTGTGGCATTGCCAGCTTACACATCTGGAAAGATACCATCAATACTGAAAGCTATATACAGGTTTTAGGTGAACATATATATGCTCCTATTGATATGACGTCTTTAATCTGGGAAGTCATTGCATATTTCAGCATGACAACGCCAAACTGCATACTGTGTCTATTCCAACAGCATGGCTTTGTAGTAGAAGAGTCTGAGTCCTGAACTGCTGTACCTGCAGTCCAGACCTTCACCAGCTGAAAATATTTTGCACATGAAATCAAAATCTAAAAAGAAGACACGGGACTGCCAGAAGACCCAGCTAGAATCCTCCACCAGACAAGAATGGGACAACACTCCTCTTCCAAAAGTCCAGCAGCTCCCAGACATTTACAGACCAAATAAAGACGGGACGCTTCACAGTGGAAAAGATGGCCCCATCTCCCCTTTCTTAACATTTTTGAGATGTGTTGCTGCCATCAAATTCAAAATGAATGGTACGTGTTCCTAGTTTAAGCAGCAGATATGTTTTCTATGCTCTGCTGTAAATCAAATATGGGTTTATGAGATTTTCAAATCACTGCGTTCTGTTTTTAGATACATTTCATGCTGTGTCCCAGCCTTTTTGAAATTAGGTTTGTGTTAGGTTAGGTTTTAAAGCACATGTTGTAACTTTTACATTTGCTAACAAAACTGAGCCACATGATGGCAGCAGACAGTTGATATTACTGCAAATGTTCTGGGTGAATCCAAAAGGCCTGGACTCCTCTAAGATGTTTAATACGAAGCACACAAGCACAAATTCATTGCTTATCCAAGTTTAGGCATTAATTCTGAAGAATAGACTGTTCGTTGTCAAGTATACTTTGCTGTTACTAAAATGCTCAGCCCATGTTTGGGGCTAAAAGTTGCCAAGCTGCTCTGTATCGGGCTGCGTTACGGCTGTTTGAACCGAATCACTTGACTGATGCTGTGTCACCTCGCTGAGTTCTGCAGTTGCTCACATAGCCAGGACCAGCCTGGCAGGTCTGCGGGGTGGGTGCAGTCGCCAGCTGGGATGAATCTGCTGTGTGTTCAACAAAGTAGTGCAGTGCATAAGTGCTCCTGCACCTGCACCCTGTCTGTAGCTGCACAGGAAAGCAGAGGAAATAGTGACTTACCTTGCAGTGATGGTGAAGCTGGACAAACCCATCATAGCCGTACCTCTGAAACACATAAAAAATACAGGTTTTACAAACCCAGAGTTTAAAAGCATCACATATAAATATCAGCCATATATTTGATTGCATATTTGTTGTTTCATTCTGATAGAAAATGTAGATTTTGTTATCCCATCTGTGAGGGTTTGGTCATCATCCTACAGGACTGGCCACTCCAGTGCCCTGAATACCTAAAAGATATTGCCTTTTGAGCATGCTGACACTTTTTGCATACAAATGAAGCTGCAGATGAGCTACGTGAGCAATACAGCAGAAAAGCCCCTTTTCATACCCATGCAGATCAGCTGTACTGTGTACTTGGATAATGCCACTGAGGAGCTTCTGTTTTTCCAGTTGCAAGATGGGTTTTACATCCGTGTTTGATGTGTGGATCTGTGGCCCCAAGAAGCTGTTTCAGTGAAAGGTTGCTTTAAATGAAATGTCATCATGCCAGTTTAACTGTGGACTTGATCTCAAGTTCAAATAATGTTGTGCTTAGGGCCCTTTAACCAACTCCAGCCAACATAAATTTTTAAATATCACATTCTTTGCAAAAGATTCTTACAGACACGATTTAGCTCATGTCTTCTGTTCAGCTTTAAATGTGGGAAATGATTAGCCAGGCAGTGACAAAGACATAAGGGCAGGAACAGATAAACCAAGTCCAAGGTCTATTGATTAAAGTTTAACCATCCATAGAGGACAGATTTATGCAGTGGACTTTTAATCTCCCTGCTGACAAGCCAGCTGAAAAGTCTATATATTAAACGTTAGTAGCATTTAATAGCCCCGGTTCAAGCTCCATGTGCCAGGGAAGTGACACAAAGATGTTTTTCTCAAACCCACTGACCCACTTCACGTGAGATCTCATCTACAGACTGTGGGTTTATTTAACACTGGAGCTCCGTGACATTAAAAGTCAAATCATCTTGTCTGTGACAGTTCCTACCTGCTTCAGGTCGGGCCACTCCTTTGGTAAAATATGATTGTGAATATCAACCTTCATCCTTATGATTATTATTCACGGAAAACGTAAAGGTCTGCTGGCCGAGGTATCCTGGGAAAAACTGTGGGCACACTCACTCCCCACCCCCAGCCTGAAACCAATGACCAATGTCTGCTGCTGGGACATTTATTGCCCAATCTTTGAAAGAAACAGAAAACCAGAGCAGAGGCTGTAAACCCGCTCCTTTAACTGTCTGCCTTCGTTACACTGAGCCTGAATTCTGCACTCATGGCTTTAATTGATTATTTTGGTTTCACATCATGGCTGCAGCTTATTTCTGTGGCTAGCCTGCACAGTTTGAAATGTACTGAAACGACCTTCATTAGCCAACTTTATTTAATTGCTTGCACATATCGCTGCTCGAGGATGCCACCTGGTGGCTGATTAAGGTTGGTCAACCTGCCAGGGTTCAAGATCCAAAACTGGTTATTGTCAATATGCAAGCATATCGAATTTAGGGCAATAATCCCTCACATGATGCAAAACCCTTTAATAACATAAACATACTGGCACAAATATAAGTAGAAAACACAATGGTTAAATACAATTTACTAACGTGCATTAAGGACATCTGTGGCAGCAGGGTAATGTTAAGTTGCTCGGTAGCTTATTGAATGTGTAAAGGTCTGGGCTTTGGGCTACAGGTCTCCTGTGCGTATAAATCACAGCAAACTCAAAGAGAAAGTGTAAAAATGCTTGGCTAACTCGGGGCAGATGTCACTGCATGTACTGATTCTGAATTAAGAGCTGAATTATGGGAGGAGGAGAGAAAGAGGAAGGGGAGGAGGGGGGAAACTTGAAGGTACCGCCTTCTTGATTCACAGCAGATCTCTGCAATTTATCGCTTTGTCGCATCTAACCCTAAACTGTGTCTAAGTGGCTCAGCCAGCAGGGTTTTTGCACTGATCCTACAGTGCTCACTTCTCTCAGAGGGAGTTGCTTCGCTGCTGATGCTACGAAGATAAATCCGTTATCTCCCAGCTTGTCTTATCGCCATCTCTTCTCTCTCCCCTCTGCGTAACTGAGTCGACACCGGTGGCATATTGGACGCGCTGGATGGCTGCTGCACTTATCGAACCGGTGTGAATCTTTTTTCCATCATCCTCATCTTCCTCTGAGACTGAAAGCAAAACAACCGCAGTAAGAATGACAGACCAGGTGACCCAAGAGTCCTACCCCGTCCCAGACCCGACTGTTGTGGATCCCTGCCCGGCAACGGTGCGGAACGGCCAGTGCGCCCCGGATGGCTTCACCAACCACAATCACCAGCAAGCCAAAACCCCCACGGAGCCTGAGTCATTCACCGTGGGCCAGGAGATGAAAATCACAGACACGGTGGAGGGAGAAGGTAACTTGACACACCTATGGCAGGTTTGGGGATGCATTGTGAAAGTTATGGATGCTCATGTGCGTGTGTGTGTGTGTGTGTGCCCTGTGGGGATGGGATGGTTATTTTTACTCATGTGAGATATTTTAGTCTGCTCCTTGAATAATAAATGACAACCATTCATCAGCAGGATTCATACCAGACCAAATGACCAAATTCGAAGTGAAGTTTAAAGCTTTAAAATCGCTTCAGCTCTTAGACTCATTCATTCATTCATTCGCAGACATTGGCCTACATTGCCTCTGGAAAAAGTTGCCTTTTTAAAAAGACATGCAACTAGAGGCTGGTTGTTTATATGTTTCACAAACCCTCCAGTGTGCCTTTGCATTTTCTTAATCACTTTAAAAACTCTTCAGAGAAAAACAAAAAATAAACTTATTGCCTGTATTGTAATTGAGACTCTATTAAATATAAAGAATGTTTATTGGATCTGCTGACATGCTGATTAAATACTGTTTCTCCCAGTAGTCTTGCAATGTGATCAAGCATGTCTGCAATAATAATGAACTGCTGAAATGTTTTAATGTTCTGATGGATTATTTCTAAGAGCTGAAATCCATGTCTGGGATCACACTGAATGATGAGACAAGACTGATACTCCAGCTTGGAATAGCTTTTAGGATACACATCAGGTGGCAGAAGAACAAACTGGAACTACAGACACCTTTAACATTGTGTGTATTAAAAATATTATTTGTCGTCAGTTAAATTCACCTTTTTTTTGTAGAAAACTGACCAAAAAACCTGAACAATCTTCCCAATGTCTTTGCCTCTAGTTTTTATGTTTATGGAAAGTTTAAGGTTATGGTTAGAAGACTCTTGTTTTTAGTCATTGTTAAACAGAACAGTGGCTTCCTGCTTGGAATGGAAAAAGAACAGCAGTCTTCTGTGTCTAGTGTCATTGTTGTCAACCTTAACCTCCATCCTGTGCAGACTCGATGGCTGTGCAACCACATCATTAAACTGCTGTCCCTTTGATTATAACTGCAGCCATTAGAGGGCGCTGTTGCAATGAACCCAAACAGCAGGTCTTAGATTCTTGCAAAAACGGACCATAAATTTGTGGGGATATGTTTACAATGCCGTGGTACCGCTCATGATAACAAACAAGGCGATATAAATGAAAGTAATTACTTTAGCAATATTAAAAATCTGTAAGGAGAGAAAAAAGAGGACACTTCATATAAACAAACAAAGAAACGAGTGAAACAGATGCATGGTGGTTTAAGCACTGCTGCTGTACATCATGCACACACACTCATTCAGTATTTTTCACTTTCACAGCCTCTCGTTCACCCCCCCTCCCCCAGTCTTTTTGTCTTCACACTTCTGATTTGCATAAATGATAAATGTATCCTGTAATAATGCTGTCTATATATCTATCTTACTAATGAAGATGTACACATGACACAGTGCACATATTGATGACCGATGATAGTAAGGCTTACAGCAGGGTTACAAAAGGTTAGGAGCAGTTTTGTCACACCCCTCTCAGGAGTATCTCTCTTGTATTTCCTCATGTATGTGTTCATATGGGAGATGTGTAATCTGCTGTTTGAGCTGTGTGGCTGATGTTCATCATTTTTAGAAGAGAAAGGTGTGAAGGAGTTGAGCATTGAGAGAGAGACGTGCGCACAAGCTTGTGTGTGAGTCAGAGTACGAGGAGATGTTGAGCACATGCCTCCTGTCTGATCCCCCAGCTGGAGATCATGTGAGCAAAGTGATTTACCATGCTGTCCCACTTCCCCCTCAGTATCTCTCTCTCTCTCTCTCTCTCACACACACACACACACACACACACACACACACACACACACACACTGCTATTTGTGGGAGGTAGGGGAAGATTATTTCAGCTGTCAAACACCAATTGCTGTGATATTTTGTAGCAAATGATAAAAAATGTTATGAGCTGAATAAAGTATTAGAGCTGGATATGTCTGATTAAGGGTTCTCACTGTTATGCAGATTCAGTCGCAAAAGGATGCAAATAAAAATACAATTAAAAAGACTTGAGGGTAAAAGAGTAAACTGAGTTCACTCAGTTTTAACTGAGTGAACTCAGTTGAAACCTTAACTAACCAGTTAAGGTTTTAACTGAGTTTACTTTTTTCACTGTTTTACTCTTTGTCTTTAATTCAAGTATTGAAAAAACACCAGTTTCAACTTTAAATTACCAAACATCGTTCACAGAGCTACTGAAGAGCATTTCTTACTATTTTAAGTTTTGCAACGTTAGTTACAATTTTATAAATGCCATAAATCCAATGTTCATAGATGGTTTACAAACCAATTATTAACTGATTAGCAGATGTTATTATTATATTATCTTTTAACTGATAGTAAACAATAAAAAAACACATGTCATTTTTATTTGTCATTTATAAAACAGTGTATTACTTAGTAAGATTTTGCACTGAAGTATATACAGAGCCGGTGACTCTGTTATGGGTAATTTTGCCCCCTTTTTTAAAGTCACTTAAAATCAATACAAGTTATTCCTAATTACCGTGTCTATCTCAAGCTGATACATTTCCACTCAAACTCAAGAGAGGGGTCTAGTGGGTAGTCTAGAAGCAGCTCAGCACTTGACTAAGACACTTCATGTTGGTGCAATTTATGATCATTTTGAGTGCTCTAATAGAATGGAAAGGCACTATACAATATCCATAGAAAATCACTCTTTGCACCTTGTTTACAACACATTCAGCTCAGGTTGTAAGAAAAGTTTCTTCAGAACAAATATAAAATAAAATAGGCCATATAACATGATTCATTGATATTGTAGCATTTAGCTGGTCTTTTACAACTGTTGATAAACCATGCATGTTTGGTTTAAAGTCATTTTTATGGATCTTTGTCCCAATGATATTACACAGAAACCACAGTTTGCTCTGATGGCAGTCGTCCAGATGATTTCCATCTCCCGTTTTGCACAGTCCATGTGACTCTTCTGGTTTCCTTTGATCATTTGCCTTAAAAACAAAATCTGTTGCAGCTAGAGCAAAAGATTAGTTACGATGAGTCACGGGATAATTTTTTTTCTGCGTCACAGTGTTACCAAAAAAGGTGGAGTTTTGCTGTTTTCCCCTTCATGGTGACAAATTTATACTTTGTAATTTATACTTTGCAATAACACAAACACAAGTTTGATGCTGATCAGTAACTTATTGTTGCGAGATCCATAAAAGATATCAAACACTTAATACATCAAGTTTAAGTCCTCATAAACTAATTACATGCAGACTGGGGGCTTTTTTCTGTCTTGATTAAAGATATTGAAGCTATAATGTATCTTTTGAAAGACATAGTTTTACAATCTTTATCTCTATTAGGGTCCAAACTGCTTTTGTATAGTCTGGACCAAGTTGGAAACTAAACCAAAGCTTTATTTGGAACAGTTGGTAACTTTCACTGGTGGGAATCTGGTGAGGGATTATATCTGAGTTGCTGTATGGTCTATCTGACTTGTCTCCTTCTGTCTGCACCCACGTAAGACTAACAGCCTTAGGTGGCAGCAAGAAAAGCCTGTGTGCAGGGTGAGCTGGAGACTCACAAAAGAAAAGAGGTCTCATTTAAAAAAGGAAGTCAAATAAAAGTAATGGACTTAATTTGATTTGACGTCACGGCATCGGTGGCGAAAGAGTCACTTAGCGACTCTGAAATGTGGTTGTAACAAAGACTGCTGAGCAACAAGCTTCTCTGAAAACATGATGCTGTTGTGGAAACTGAAGGGAAATTTGACAGTCTGTTGGATGTACTCAGGGTATGTGCGGCGTGATGTATTCTGTGAATCTGAAGGGATCCAATTAAGCGCCTTGACTGTTGTTGTGATTTGGTGCTATATAAATAAAATGGAATTGAGTTGAATTCATTAAAACATGGACAGATTGACAGTAAACAACATTTGGTGTTCTTCTACACATCCTGTCTTCCTCCCCTCACCTCAACCTGTCACAGCAGATGGCCCCGCCCCTCCCTGAGCCTGGTTCTGCTGAAAGTTTCTTCCTGTTGAAAGGGAGTTTTTCATTCCTACTGTCACCAATTTTTATTTCAACTTTCATTTTATTTTATTTATACAGCACCGAATCACAACAACAGTCGCCTCAAGGTGCTGTTGTAAGATAGACTCTACAATAATACATACAGAGAAAAACCCAACAATCATATGACCCCTATGAGCAAGCACTTTGGTGACAGTGGGAAGGAGAGGTCTAGTAACACATAGTGAGTGAGAAAGGTGACTGAAGAAGAAACACCCAGTGCATCATGGGAGTCCCTCAGCAGCCTACACCTATTGCAGCATAACTAAGGGAGGATTCAGGGTCACCTGGTCCAGCCCTAACTATATGCTTTAGCAAAAAGGAAAGTTTGAAGCCTAATCTTGAAAGTAGAGATAGTGTCTGTCTCCTGAATCCAAACTGGAAGCTGGTTCCACAGAAGAGGGGCCTGAAAACTGAAGGCTCTGCCTCCCATTCTACTTTTAAATACTCTAGGAACAACAAGTAGGCCTGCAGAGCGAGAGCGAAGTGCTCTAATAGGGTGATATGGTACTACAAGGTCATTAAGATCAGATGGGGCCTGATTATTTAAGACCTTGTATGTGAGGAGCAGGATTTTGAATTCAGTTCTGGATTTCACCAAAGCGCTTGCTCAGTCTGACCGCATTAATGTTCATCATTCTTTCAAAGATGATTTTTTATCTTTGAGCCCCAACATATCTCTCCTCTTTCTCTAATTTGGCACCACTGAAGACAAGTTCAGCCATCAGGCGTGTCCTTTAGTAAATCCACTTTCACTTTATGAAACGATCTTATGACTTGTCAGCTTTTTATCAGCAGATTTTCCCTCGTCTGTGACGCAGTTCTGTGTTGCCATTTAAAGGGAGTTTTGAGCTTGTGACCACTGTAACCTTTAGATTGGAGTTGACCAGAAGAATAAAGTCTCAGCTCCAATAAAGGCTAAACACAGAGCTGTGTTACTGCGTGGGAAAAATATACATTTTTCTTAATATCGCAGTAATAACTGAGAATATGAACTAATTATGCATAAACTGTCATCTAATGACGATTTTAAAGCAAATCTCAAAAGCTGATTTCAAGTTGCATTCCAAACATTTGGCTCAGGGAGTTCACAGGTTGACAGTTACTCGTTTTTCCCTTTATTAATTTCTATTCTCAACTTGTTTTTGTGATGACTGTGACAGTCCCCAGGACACATTTCAGGAAAAAAAGAAAAAGGAAAACAGCCTTACAATCGCTTTTGGATGTAAAAGTTCAGACTTATAAATAATGCATGCCTCTGCAGAGCCATCCTCACATTTCATGACAATGAAAACGCTTCAGGCAGTCCAGAATCTGGGCTGTTTAGTCTGTGACTTCAGGCGAGGAAGTCTCACACCACAGCAGGGCTGAAATTCATGTGAATGTCTAGACCAAGAGTTATTCTCTTTTTCTTTAACACCACATCTCTGTAGTCTGTGGGCTGCCTGATAAATCCGTCCAATAAAGCTGTAAAATATCACAGTTTGATTTATTTAAAATACATGAATTATTTATTCCATTTCTATGAAACTAATAAATACTAAAGCTAACAAATGCCGCTACAATATTTTAGTTTAGTTAGTTTTTTCAAATTAAGAAAATTGTCTCAGTAAGTTTACATTTTTTTCACAAGTGTAGTTGTTGTTTTCATGTCTAAATGTAGTTTTAGTTTAGTTTTAGTTATTTACAATAACACAATAACAATGATATTAACACTAAAAGTCAGGAGCTACTTTACTGCGTCCGTACGCTTTGAATTTGTGAGTGCTGGTGGCGGAGTGATACGGGTGCTGTTGAGGTTCAAAAGAAAGGTGAATATCAGACACTGTTGATGTGTTTCATACACGAGCTGCGGTTTACCGTTCAGTGTTTCCAGATTATTCCATGAACCTCTAATGCTCTCTTGGAAGGTGATAGAATGAGAAGACAATAATAATTACCCACGAAGACGTCTGCCGGGCCATTTGGAGTTGAGTCATTATAAATGGTGTTGCACTGAAACTTTTTAAATGGATCTTCACAGTGACCTTCCTTCACACTGAAGGAAATCTGAGATTCTTCTTATACAAGGATGTACTGGAAAAGTAGGGCACATCAGTGGTCCCAGGAGTTTTTTCCACCGGACACCCTTTTGAAAGTGTACCTGAAACAAAGCGGGTAGTTTTGTGGAAAACTCCAGCATACTGTGCTATAGCTGCTCTGTTTTATTCTTTTTTTCTACTGATCACAGTAAACCTTTATTACATTGAGCGCTCTGTACTAAACACCCCGAGTCCAGTTATTTGCGCAAAATGTTGAATTAAACTATATTAGAATATCTTTCTGTATCTTCAAGATTTCATCTTAACACTTCTTCTCTGTGGGACTCAGAGACACATGATTGCCTTTAGGCTTTTTTTCAGTAGACTAAACTAATTACTCAGGGTTAAAGAGAGTTGAATGCCTTTTTAAGTGTATTAATAACTCAGATTGCCACCTACTTTACCTTTGATCACAAAGTGTTTCATTAAATGAACCTTGCAAACCAGAGACAAAAAAAGAGAGAGTTGTCCTTGTAACAGAGTTTATGTGTCTGACTGCAGGTCTCCTGGAGAGCAGCATGCGCCTGAAGCCCCATGAAGCACAGAACTACAGGAAGAAGGCGCTCTGGGTGTCTTGGCTCTCCATCGTCGTCACTCTTATTCTGGCTGTGGCAGCTTTCAGTGAGACTTTGCTATTTTTTGCCATATTTACCAACTATAGAGCTGTTTAGTTCTCACTTTACTGTCAAAACTCACATTAAAGTAAAAAAAAAAACAAAACCCTCTCATAAGGAGTTGGAAAAGACTCAGGATTGAAATACTTAGTTGTATAATGTTAAAACGTTTTTTTTCTGGTTTAATTCATGACAAAGATCCCATTTAGCACTTTGGATTTAACCAAACCATACACAAAGGAGAAACGATGTGACTAACATACCAAGCCATAAAAAATGTGCTGATGAATGAACAGTGATTCCGTAGTTAAAGCGCTTAAACGCTAAATTCATAGCATTTCTAAAAGCTTTCCCAGTTATAAAAGTGAAGCAAATTGAAGCCCAGCACATTTCATCTGCTACTGTTTTGAAATGGACATGAACAGATCACACATGTCTGGAGTGTATGACCACAAAGAGCGCGTCTGATACCTGTGCTGACATGATAAAGTGATTGAATCTCAGAAATTGATTTTAAACGCTACATTTTGCTGTTTGTTGCTGGTGTTTTGTAGCAGTTTGTCCTTTTTTTAATTCAGAAATTCTGGTTTGATGCTGCGTGTTTGGTTCAACAAAGACTGATATTAATTCACCAGATGTGTTCTGTCAGCTGTTGTGTTGGAGAAATTCATAGCTATTGTATATAACACCAGAGTCCAAGTGACGGAGCACTGAACACATTACTGCTCCAAAGAAAACATCAGGAGTTGCTGTGAAACTGCTTGAATTTTTAGCTACAGGCTTTGATCACCGTACAAACATTTGAGTTGTTGTTGTCTGTTGTTGTCTTTTTTATGCTTCATGATTCATAAGTCAGTGTTAAATGTGTTTAACAGACAAACAAACAAACCATTTGTCTGAAATGAAAATGAGATGTTCACTCATGGAGCCAATGTCCATAGACAGTCTGGCTGTTTTGAAGCAAAATACAAAGAAATTAGGGTTGCTTGAGACTTTTTGCACAGTGCTGTAATTTCACTATAAAACTTTTTGTTTACAAAAACTGAAGTGAGGATTCGGCATAAATAGACTATTATTCTGCAAGCTCGATGTAAACAGTTTCTTCATCATAGCTAGACTGCAGAGGTTACGTCTGTTTCTGCTGCACTTGTAGTAATTTCATAATCTCTGAATTACACGGCTTAAAACTAATTTGTCAGCATCAAATCATGTAATAAAGTCTGACAGAAGTTTACTTTTTCAAAATTCAGGTTTATCCTCGAAGCCTTTGTAAGCGATATAATGTCTAACATGGAAGTAAATATAGTCTGAGAGCTGTAATAACTATTCCACTGTCTTCATGCCTCTTTAACTACTTATTTAACTCACACTCAGCAGTTAAAACTCACTTCATCTGATTTGAACAAAAAGGCTTTTGCTTTTGGAAGTTCTTCACATTGCGTGCAACAGTTTCAACACAGTTTCTTGTCTTATGACTTACAGGATGTGTGAGGGCGCAGTCTGCAGTGACAAAGGGGTTGTTGCTTCTTCATTCTGCTAAGATTCAAGTTGTGATGTGTCCCAACCTTTTCAAGCCTTTTGTCTTTTCAAGTAAATACTGATGAAGCACAAGCTCATTTTCCAAGCAGGAGCTACATGTGTAGATGGGGTTTGCAGTAGAGAGGAGAATTAGCACCTCCACTTTGGTGGAGGCTGGCTTGTCCACTCCAGTTTGGAGTGAGCTGGTGTCTCAAGTGAATAAGCAGCAGTGTTTTGCATTCTTGCTCATGAGTGTTGGACGAACGAAGTGGGCAACAGTTGGGCCAGGGCAGGGTCTGCAGTGATTAGCTAAAACAGTGAAGCCCAAAGACAAAGCTGTTGATTTACTGGTAAAAATGTGCTTCGGTCCTTAGCTATGGATAATGATCCATTTAGCAAACAAAGTCTCCTCTAAAGAGTTTTTGGGCTCTCTTTAAAGATAATGTGAGATAACATGGAGGAGACCTGAAGACACACTCACAAGACACTGGACAGAATATTCGTGTTATGGCCAGCAGGTATCATCCCCAAAGAGGTGAAGAAGGTGGCAGGGGAGGAGGACGGTGTGGTCTGCCTTTCATGCAACATCCAGTAGTACGGGTTATTTTTGCTCTCGTTTGTGCTGTTGTTGGTCATTTAGCATAGCTCCTCAAAACATGCTGAATAGATTATTCCACACAGATTGTCCTAAAATCGCTACCTATATTTAAAAGGATATTATAATACAGATATCAACTCATAATTAAAACACAGTTTTAATTAGCTGATGAAATCTGGATACGAGTAGCACTTCTTCTTCAGACCCACAGTAATCAGCATTCAGTGCATTTTAAAAAAAAATACAACCTCTATGTGTAAAAATAAACCAAGATGAGAAAAAAATAAATATTATATTGTCAATGCTGGCATGAATTAATACAGCTCACAGAGTGAAGCTAGTGCAGGGATGAATGAGGAGAAAGAGGCGAAATGTAGAATGGTGTGTGTGTGTGTGTGTGTGTGTGTGTGTGTGTGTGTGTTTTGTTTGACTCTCAGCACAGAGAACAGAGACTTCAGCAGAAGAACAGGATGACCCACTAAAAAATGAACTTCTAAACTGAGAGAGTGAGAAAAACAAGAACAAGAGAGCAGAAGGTACCCAGATGTGTAGATGCGCTTACCTCCACGTCTCCTAAACGCAGCCCTGAGAAGACAAGTCAGGGGAACTTGGTCAGAAAATTAAAGTATGAATGCACTGCTCTCCACCTCCTCTCCTGCCACCTGCAGTAGAGGGAAGAGAGGCAGATGGCTATGGACGAATGAATGAAGCTCTGGAAGGTACGATGGCGCCAGGGGACGAGGCAGGACCGGGCGTGATGAGTCCTGGCAGGCGGCGTTGGGGATTTAGTGGTTGCGATGGCTCAACTTTAAAGAATACCAGCGCGTCGTTTCCTCCTGCTTGTGCCCTAGTTTCTCCCTCTTTCAGGCCCACCATCTTCCATTTTTTATGTTTTACATCTTGTCAACGTATTTCTTTACACTCTGCTTTGTTTACTTCATCTTCATGGGTTTTCTCAGCATATAGCTCCCTCCTTACTCATTTTTCCCTCTCTGTGATTTGCTGGCAAAGGCAAAAGATAGTTTGATTCTGTCACAAGCAAAATATCTACTGTCATATAGCTTTTATGAGTTTTCCTGAAGTGGACATGTTTAAACAAAACTCCGTTTTTGGATCCTGTTTTTGCCAGCCTTTTAGCTTTTGCCCTTCTAGTTTTCCTTTTCCTCTTCTTCTCTGTCTTCAGCTCTCTCTGTGGAAATCTGCAATAATCCTCTATCCTTCCGTGACCTTTAGCAGCACTTTAACATTTAGAAAGGAGAAGGGTTCACTGCAAGCCTCTTCTGCTTTACTTTCAATTGTATTGACTCTCGAATGTCTCGGTCATGATTGGCTGCTCTGGGTGAGCTTGCAACCTCTCTTGAGAAGCTGCCTTTTGTGGTTAGGTATTCACCTGTGAAAGTGGTACAAGTCTTTGAGGCTTTATCAGACATATCAGACTGAGAGAGAAAGCACAGACCACACCAGAAGAGAAAGGAGCAGGAACATCTCTGTGCTTTAAGCTGTCCAGCAGAGTGTGAGCAGGTAATTATATGAACTCAGTGACTGAGAAACACAGGAAACTAGAAGATGACGACAACATTTCCTTTATATCTTGGTAATCACACTGATAGATGGACAAGTACTTTGATATTCATATACAGGATGATGAAATCAATGAAAATTTATTTTTAAAATAAAATAAATAGATAAAATAGATAAGTATTGAAAAAATAAACAGTTTTCACAGTAGTTTGTCATTCTCCAACTTTCATTTTTTTCACTCTACACAAATATACATGACTAATATGTAAAAATATGAGTCTTTAAATAATATTAGATGCAGTTTAGTACAGTATTCATATGATGCACAGAGCATCAAATCAATTCTACTCCAGTCTTAATTTTGTTGTATTCATTGAAAATGGATGCACAATGTATGAAAACATACTGTTTAGTTTTTAGTTTTGTGGACTGAGAATTATGTTGATGTGTTGTTATGACTGGAGACAAGAACTGCAGGCTTACATGTAAAAGTCAGGTGTTTTTGCATCATGCGTGACTGTAACACACACCTTTCCTTCAAGTAGAAAACTGATTTTTCTGTGTTGCCATCAACCAGCATATAATAAACATATAAAGCCTTCAAGTGTTTTTGATTAAAGATTCTCGTGTGAATTGTTAGTATTAGAGGATTTCTGCCATATGGTACATTTTATGGTGCTTGCCAGGCAGTCCACTGAGAAGCTGTTCCACGCTCAGAGTAGGGACTGAGTGCACACCAACAGGAATGATTTTCAGAGTGCCTCTAGGACATTTAGGAGCAGGCTATAGGCCTCCACACTAATAGGCAGCCACGAGATCAATCAGGCCTGTTGCCAACAGCCATTTAAATTTTGAGCAAGCAGAAGATTGTGGTAGAAATGAGTAAAAGAGGGTTAAAGCAGGAGGATGGCCAAGGGGAATAAAGCTGAGATTGAGAAGACGCCAAAGCAAGATTTAGAAAGACGGAAGAAGAAAGAAGGAAATGTGGTGGTGCGGTAGTGACAGGATGTGAAGTAGAGGACATAAAAGAGGAAGAATGTTACTAAAATACTGTGAAATTATAAATATAGCAGAGTAAGAGTAAGACAGCAGGAAACAGAAATAAATAGATTTGTCTTCAGCAGCTTCTCCTTCAGTCTTCTGTCTTCCTCTGTGCTTCTTGTTTACTTTTCCTTCTTTCTCTTCATGCAGTCGGGGCGTAATTACTGTGATTTAACCCAGATACATAAAGCAAAAGCCCAACATAGTTATAAATAATCCAGCACTTTATGGATATCTATGTGTGCCACGACTGCGTGGCTGGAGACAGAAGTAGCTGAAGCCCAGCATGCAGAAAAAAAACGTAGCTCTGTAGCACAACCTCTGCACCAACTTGTAATCTTTGACATGTGCTGAAGGCACAATGACACCCCTGTTTGACTGATGTCACAGATTAAACTCTGCTCGTCTCTACTCAGGCCCATTTTCTTTGACTTCATAAACTCATTCAGTGCAATACTCGATTAAATAATGCTCTCTTGACTGAATACAGGTATCACAAACTTGTTCTGCTGTGTAACTTGTTTATTGGAAATAATAGTTTTCAGTATAAATGTTTTTTTTGTCTTTAAAGGGTTTATATTGCAGATTTTTCCCTTAGTTTCACCTTGTTGGTTAAAACATACAGTTTGATGCCTCTCACACTGTTAGCATTAGCATTTATCATCTTCATAAATTCAGTTTTTTTAAAAGAAGCGGTTTGTAGCGAAGCGCCCGAGGATACGATTTAAAATGAGCTATTTTGTTATGTGTAGACACAGCTTTGGTTTATGATGCATTTTTTATGCTTGAATGATTCATAGGTCAGTATTAAGGGGCTTAACGAACTAAAACAAACACGATTCTGAAAACGGTCAGGTACAAGTACGAGGACTGGACTGAAAATGAGCGAACAAGCAGCTAATGTTCATAGAAAATCTTTGAAAGACCTTCATAAAACCAGAAGACCTAGAGGAGAACGATTTTTTTTTTAAAATTCCCATGAATACAGCCTTTATATTCAAGAAAACTGTCAATATGTGTCACGTCTGAAAACAGGAAACCTAAAACATGGAAACACGGGGGGAGAAAGGCAGACAAACCAACAGACAGAGGAAGACAGAGGACTAAATACACAAGAGGGTAACGAGGACCAGGAGGGAAACACAGCGGGGACTAATGACTAGGGATGGGTATCGTTTAGGTTTTATCCGATACCGGTGCCAAACCGGTACTTTTGAAACGGTGCCGGTGCTCAAACGGTGCTCAAACCGGTGCTTAAAGAATGGAGAACACAAAATTGGTCCAAAAACCTCTCATATTCAGCTGTTTTTTGTAAAAATATAACAATGTTAGCCTTTTCTGCAGCTATGGGGCATATATGGTATCACTCTTGGCTGGAAGCAGTGCTTAAACAATGGAAAAAACACAAACTTTGTCCTAAACCTCTCATGTTTAACTGTTTTCCACTTTTTCTTTGGTCATTTTAGCCTTTTTAGCCAGGGTGAAGGGAGTATCTGCCATCAAACAAGAGGACAGCCGCATGTAGCTATGATGATGTTTGCTAGTTCACCTTACATGCATTAATGTAATAACGTGGTTAGCCTACTCAATGTAAATTAGCTACTCACGCAGAGAAGAACGGCTGCTGCCACCATCATCCGTCATCATTTCTGCTACACTGGCAGGGCTAGGGGCCAGGACTCTCCTCTTCGTGTTTTTGGGGGATGTTGCATAACAGGCAACCCGCCCGCAGTAGATGCGCTCGGTGTGAGGTCTTGCAGCAAGCTGTCAAATACAGCGCATTTCTGGGCTTTTAAAAAAAACGCTATGCGTCGCCAGGTGTTTCATCGGATTTGAGGTGTTACCTCCTTTGACAGTATCACAGTATCAGCTTAAAGCACTTGTTGCTGCTGAGTTTGCATATTTTGCTGTGAAGTACAGCCAGACTTTTGACCGCTTCGCCTTGGGCATTTTTAATCTGTAGCTCTGCTCTAACAGAACGTACGTACCTGGCCCCGCCTACTATCCTTGGAAACGTAAAATGATTGGCTAGAATCTAAAGTGTATCACAGCTCAGGAAAAAAAAGCACCGAAATAAAGCACCGAAATGTGCGCTGCTTTTCGGTCTGGTTACTACCGTTTATGTCAGAACCGGTGCCATGACACCGGTACCCATCCCTACTAATGACACACACGAGACAGGGAGGAAACAGAATACTCTAACATAGGACACGGCACTGTCAAAGTAAAACAGGAAATACACGAACATAGAAACCAGGATAATTAGACGTAACACGGGGAACACAAGGGAGGCACAGTAACAAAACCAGAGGGCTAGAAACTACCAAAATACTAAAGAATAACTAAGAGAGCTAGAAAAAAAAGACAAAACCATTAAAAACCAATAAAATCACAGAAAATAAATGATCTAAAAGATAAACTAAAAAGATAAACTAAAAAGATAAACTAAAAAGAACCACGACATATTGTGTCGTGGTTCTTTTTAGTTTTGTGACATATTGTCGTGGTTCTACGACAATATGTCGTAGAACCACGACAATATGTGTTAAATCTATAGCTTAAGATCCTCCCTAAAAAAAATGTTCTCCTTTTTAAGCAAATTTGACAGCACTGTGGTGTCCAGTTTTCAGAAAATCTCTTCTTAAAAAATTCAGCAGTTAAAGTGAAACATGTGTAAGAAAAAAACAAGACTTTTGTCACGGCCAGAGAACGCCGGTGTTTTTATGGAGTGAAAACGAAAACGAAAACCTCAACTGGGAAAACTAGACTGTGAAAACTACGATGAGCGACAAGAACATGAAACTGAACGGGAACAAACGTAACTGTGAAATAATCCAAACGTGAGTTTGAGCATGAACCCGAACAGTAGGAAGCAGAAACTCTGTGACATAAAGACAAACAGAAAACCCACCAAAGAACAGAAGGAGGACTTAAATACAGAGGAGGGTAATGAGGGAAGTGGAAACACGGGGAGACACAGCTGACACAAATAAACATGATGCCACAAAGGAAAGTAAAACTAAACACAACGAACATGGAAATATAAGACTTTCAAAATAAAACAGGAAACCTGGAGAAATGTAGACATGAAACACATGACAGACGGACACAGAAGACAGGAAAAGACTCACAAACACAGGGGCATAGATGAAACCTAGACTAGACTAAACACAACACAACACAAGCCCAACTAAAAAAATAGCACAATAACTTTACATATTTCCAATATAACATAAGAAATCAAAAATATAAAATAAACTCAAAATGCTGGGTCACAGACACAGCTCCTGACGACGTTGGTCTTTTAATAAAATTTATTTACACTAAACTAAACAAAGAATAATGACAACCTTTCATAGAGTGATGTGAATCACGCAGCCATCTGAACAGACGGTGCTCGACATGAATCCACATTTGTAGCTAAGGCAGAAATGTGTAACGGTGGCTGGTCACCGGATTGTAGTTATTTAAGTTGTGCTTTTTTAACACTTCTGCTGGAGTGTTACCTCCTGTAAGGATTCAGTCATAACCTCATGAGTTTCATGTTTCATTTGACGCTTTCATTAGTACCTCACTATCATTATAGATCTCATGTTACCATCACAAAGAATAAATGACTGAAAGTGTAAATCACAGACAGCAGAGTCTGTAAAAAAGTGACGTTTGTGTTGAGTTGTACGATATCTGTTTGCTATCTGCAGGACATTTATCACATCCAG
Source organism: Maylandia zebra (assembly GCF_041146795.1). Lineage (NCBI taxonomy): Eukaryota > Metazoa > Chordata > Actinopteri > Cichliformes > Cichlidae > Maylandia > Maylandia zebra. Next base: position 34,295,812 of record NC_135182.1, read on the forward strand.
GCAGTCACTGCAGAAACAGGCGTGCTAATATACATCTCTCTCCCTCCTCCCTCCTTCTCTTGCTCCAGTTTTGCCTCTCTCTGCACTTTACTCCCCCAGGCCCTCATCACCTCCTACTTTTCCTCCTCTTCCTCTCCACCCAGACCTTCTTTCTTCAGAAGCTTCCACTCGCCATGTTCTATTTCCTTTATTCTGCCTCCACCTTACTTGAAAACTCGACCCCACCCCTGTCGCCACGGAGCCTCGGGGTAGAAAACACAATCATTTATTCATTTGTTTTACCTTCGCTCCCAATTGCAGTCTGTTTCTATTGGCGTTTTCGTTGCTGTTGTTTGTTTTGCCTTCGCTCCCATTATCGTACACGGACTTGGTAGGAGTTTCTATTTTTATGTAGCCCCCCAGATGTGTATTGTTTATGTGATTACTGGATGAGTTTAGTAATTGGATGAGGCTTAATCTCCTGGTCCAAATGGTCATTGTGTGTCATTGTAGCGTCAGCCAGTCGTCTTTTTCTGTCTGTCAGTGCTAAATGTGTCAGAAATATTATGCCACACATGCCACGACAGGACAACTTCTATGGACTGTATAATCCTTGCTGCTGTCTTTTTAGGCTCAGAATAAATACTGAAAAATTCCTTGTTTGTCGTCCCGGCTTTCAGTCCCGAAAGAATAACTTTTTCCAATTCGAGTACTTGCAGACTTGCTGGACTTGCACAATGAAAAGCATGCACAGATGAACATAATGTTCAGAAAAAGCATGTCAGGGTATGAAATTGGCAGCCATCTGTGGGCTCATTCAGATCATGAATTTTGTATTGCGCAGACAGAACTAAGAAATGTGCCTGTTAGTACACCTCTGTGTACGTGTGTGTGTATATGTTTATCTAAGAACGCTTTAAACTCACCCATCAAGTTATTTTTTATTTATGTTGGTGTTCTGGGTGTTCAAGTGCCGTATATTCTACTTCTGCTGGAACTAATCTATTTTATTCACTCTGATCATATATGATCAAACAAGATCTTTACTTAAATAATTACGAAACCTTTACCTCTGCCGGCACAAAGGTGCAAATGAAAGCATTATTTGAATGTGAACAGATTGCAGGTGTTGCGTTCTGCATCTGTGTTTGAGCTCCGTTCGTTCAGTCTGTTTTTTTGTTTAACTCATAAAACATTTACAGATTCAATATGTAATTTCAAAAGAGCCATTTCAGTGATCGTTGAGTTTTTCCCCTCCAGTCACCACTTTTAGGGCTAAATCTAAACTCTCTGAGCCTTCAGCCTTCCTGTCTACTTATGAGCCAAATGCTGGAATGGAAGCTTGTTATTATGTTAAAAGATGGATTTTAGGGTTGATTGATGTACTTGGACTTTGAAGTGTGTAATTTGCCTCAAATTACTGTTTTCTAAACATTATTTTTATACCCGTGTAAATTATAAACATATCAGGTCAAATCACAGATACTCCTTTCCACAGTTAATGCTTTCAGTTCCTCCGTATCTGTGCAGTGTTTAGTGATTACACTCATCATTCCTCAGGTGCTTCTGATTATCAGACAATAGTAAAACAATGGAGAGTAGCAAACTGGGCTAAGGCCACAGATTAGCTGAAATGCTAATCTTGTTAAATGTCAAGCGTCCCATTATTTGCCGTGTCTGTGTGTTGTGTTGTGAGAAGGATAATGCTCTCTTTGCGCGTCATAATTTGATGGCATGTGCTGAGACTCTTAACCATTCACTATCAATTATACTATGAATGGAACTGCTCTGTGTAGGATTCTCTGCATTCAGCGGGTTGGTGTATCTTACTGTTGGCAGAATGGGGACGAGGGTACTTTGACTTCTCAGGGATAGAGTAAGGTTACAGGGGCGCTACGGCGGCTGTCCTGCATAGCTTCTATTGTGTGATGCATCACTTCGTGGCCCCTGCAGTGTTCTTGACTTATGAGATTCATTAAAGATTCAGATTCATAACAACTTCTTCTTATAATTGTTAAAATTGCAGATCATATAATCTGGACTAAATATTATAAATAAATAGCATAATCTAGCTTTAAATCTCCACACAGACAGAAGCTTTTTGGAGTCCATTATTATTATTATGAACTCTTGAGTAATCAAGCTTGCACAGACTTGTTTCCCGTCTTCATAAAGAGCAAATGAGGAAACATGTTTGTTGAAATACAAGCTGAAGTCAATCAGCTTTTATCTGACAGTCATTTGGCTTTTTATTAGCTTTTAAACAATATCTGTTTCTGTAAATTGCAACAGCCACGCAGAAAACTAGTCCTTTGCCCTTGATAGCTGCTGGCCATGGCCAATGGTAAGTCTTCACTAATCGCCAATGGGATCTCTGGGGTTTACTGCAGCTCGTATGAGCTCTGTTTGGTTTGTTTGCACTGGTTTGAATGGGTTACCAAGCGAGCTTAAACAGCTTGAACTGAGCAGTGAGACAACACCTAACTAACAACAGAAACGAGAGACTCCAATGATGTAAACAAAGAAAGTGACATTAATAGCAAATATAAATACACCATTTAAAAATATTCCAGCGAGTTGGTTCTTACTAAAATATCTCTAATATTCTTTATTTCTTATCGCTTTTATTGCAGTTTCTTTAACTGCTCTTCATTACAGTTACAGATTTTTTTATTATTATTAATTTGTGTGTTTTTTCTATAAAAAACACACAAATTAATAATAATAAAAAAAATTACTTTGGGTTAATGCACAAGGCTTTAAGAGTGAGATGCACTTGTAAGCTGCCATGTTTCTCTTTATAATGAAAACTATCAGAATCAGAATCAGAATCAGAATACTTTATTGATCCCTGGGGGAAATTATTTTTTGTTACAGTGCTCCATTTTAAACCAACATTAAGACAAGACAGACAATACGCTAACTAAGAATAGTACAATATATACATATATATACATACATACATACATAAGTCACTCATAAATAAATATTTGGAAAAGAAACATGTGTAGTTGTAGCAGCAAACAGTGTGTTAAGTGGATGCGTTGTACAGGGAGATGGCCACAGTGCATAACACAGTGCAGGGATACCGCATTATTACACCACACTGTCACAATATACAGATCCCCTGCTATCTGCACTCTTTGAAGATCCTAGACTGCAGCACTGAGGTTGTTATCAGCAGTTTCTCACACCAGATGCTTCAATCCCATTTCCCCTCCTCCTCTTCAACACCAAGCGTCTGCAGACCAATTAGGCCCACTGTACATAAGCGCGCACATATAGGTGTGACATCCCAACATGACGCCGCATGATGTAGGCTGAGGTTATTAATACATGTCTTAAAGCAGTAGAATCAGTGCAAATACTTACAGAGTAATAATAAAGATCTCTCTTATCTCTCTTGTCCTGAAATGCTCACACTAATGTCAAGGATTTGATCATTTTAATGCTCAAAGTCGATTCTTAATCATTACTGACTGGACGTTTAGTTACATGTGCATAAATCTGTATGTATCACACTGTGGGCGGTGTATGTATTTATACTCAGGCCTTTCTGTAATTCCAAAGCCATTTATGAACTCTCTACTAGGCTGAGAATAATGTCAGAGGTATAAATCACAGTCCTACTGTTTCCCCTCCAACCAGAACAGCAGTTGTTTCTCTTTTTAAAACATTTTTCTCCTTTATGAGCCTTGGTAATTTTACTACATCTATTAGTAAATCAGGGCAAAACCCGCAGTAGTGCTTCTGTTTGTGTGCTGTCCTCACTGGAACACCCAGAAAGTCTAGTCCCTTTTTGCTTTCAGAACTATTCATGGCACTGATTCAACAAGGTGCTGGAAGCTCCTCAGAGACTTGGGCTCACGCTGACCTGAAAGCATCACACAGCAGATTTGTTGGCTGCACATACATGATGTGAATCTCGTGTTTATCCACATCCCAAAAGTGCTCTGTTGAACTGAGATCTGCTGACTGCAGAGATCATTTGAGTACAGTGAACTTATTGTTGAGATCATTTGAGTTTTGTCCTGAAAGATGGGCACACTAGAGTCACGAAGGGACAAATATGCTCAGCAGCAATACTTTGGCAGTCTGTGGCATTTAAATGTTGCTCAGCCGGTACCAAAGCCTATCCCCCAAACCGTTACACAACAATCACCAGCCTGGACCATTGATACAAGGCAGGATGGAGCCGTGCTTTCGTCCTATTTCCAATACTCTACCTTATTTTTATTATTTGCTTATTTTTTCTCTTGCAAGGTGATCTTCGGTTTCTGAAAGGCGCCCTCAAATAAAATGTATTATTATTTTATTATTATTATTCTGGTGAGCAGAAGCAAGTAGTCTCAGGCTACGTCCACATGTACCCGGGTATTTTTGAAAACGCAGATTTTTCTATGCGTTTGCACCTTTCGTCCACACGTAAACGGCGTTTTCGGTCACTGAAAACGGAGATTTTTAAAAACTCCGGCCAGGGTGGATATTTTCTAAAACTCCGTTTTTGCATTTATGTGTGGACGAGAAAAACGGAGAAAACGCAGCGTCAAAGGTGTGCGCATTTTTTGACGTCACAGTGTGCGCCACGTTATTGTTTCGGTGAAATGAATTTCTACAATACTGTTACTGTTGATTGTTCTCTCTGCAGTGTTTAAATGTTTATATATACACACACAGTTACTGTCCCTCCACACATACGACTCGGTTCTGCTTCTACGCCCCAGCTTTGTTTACTTTTTCCCACCGAGGCTTCTAGACTTCTGATTGGCCAACATTTCTGCACGGTTAGGAATATATCGCCACCTGTTGCTTTGGCATGTTCATAGCAGCGTTTTCCTTCATTTCTGCGTTTACGTGTGGACGGGATTATTTTTTAAAACGAAAACAGAAAATCTCCGTTTTCAAAAAGACCCGTGTACGTGTGGACGTAGTCTCAGTTTCCTGTTCTCAGCTATCAGAAGTCGCATCTGGTGTGGTCTTCTGCTGCAGAAGCCCATCTGCTTCATGATTTGACATGTTTTCATTCAAAGATGCTCTTCTGCATACTTTGGCTGTGAATCAAAATAAGTCAAAGTGTTTGTCAGAGTTACTTTGCCCTCAACCTGAAGCAGTCTGGCTGTTCTCTCATGGCCTCTGGCTACAGCGAGGCATTTTTGCCCAGAGAACTGCTCACTCACTGGATACATTTTGGACATTTCTCCATAAACACAAGAGTTTTATGGGGGTTTTATGCAGTTTCTGAAATTTTCCGATGTGCTTGTGTAGCACCAGCAACTATGCCACTTTCAAAGCATCTTTCTTTCTCGCTTTGATACTTTGAACTTCTGCTCGTCATTATAAATGGTCGTCTTCCAGGATTGTTACGCTTGAGCTGCACTTGTTTAGTTTCATTGTGTAACTTTATGTACGAGTCCTTTGAACAATAGCGTGTGCGTGTCTTTTTGTATGCACACCCTTGTGCTCTCCTACAAACCCTTGATGTTCAGTGGATACCATGTGGTCATGCACGGTGTATTAAACTACTTCAGTCGTCAGTTGGCTCTGAGCTAAGTTATTCTCTGTGTCTGTTATGAAAACAGACACAGAGAAATGAACTTCTCACTCTCATTCAATTCCTTTTAATGCAGAAATTTGTTTGTGGAAACATTGAGCAAATCACAAAAAAGAAAAAAAAACTAGATTAAGTAATTAGATAAATTTGATAAGTCAAACATGCCTTTTGTGTATAACTCACTGCAATCTCCTCAACTACAAATGGTGGCATTTTGTAATAACCTTTTAAACCTGTTTCCAGTGTTGTCAAGGTACTCCTGTCCATCCCAGCCTTTTAGTCACGCTGAACAGGCCTCTGTTTAGGTTTCACACTACATTAATCAGGTTTTACAACCACGCTGCCTCCTGGGTTTGATGTGGCTAATGGGACTCTATCCGCTAATGGCAAATAGAGTTTGTTGAAGTTAATTTTTAACATATTTTTCCGCTCAAATCAGGAAGTGAAGTAAGAATAAGCCTTACTCCAGTTTTTTAAGGATGTATGAAGTCTAAAAATCTGTGCAGAGAGAGGTGAAGTGTTGTGAGTGCACTAACGTCTCAGGTTTATCTTTCTGGTCGAGGTGCTGTTTCTGGATTACTTACAGGCACTGCTTTGTGCCGATATGTAAAGTTTCCTGATGCCATTTTAAAGATGAAGCCACAGAAGATATCCTACCTCACTGTAGCAACAGTGCACTATCGATCCGCGGCTCAGGAGAAATTGTTTTAACAATGCTGCAGGGCTGACGCAGAGTAAGAGGTACTTTATTTTCCAGCTGAGGCAAACTGACGTTTAGGCACACACCTTTAATATTTGAATGAGTTTGATTCCACTGTTGTCAAACACTGCAAACCAGAAAACTCCACAGTGATGGTGAACAGCTCGTTCGGGTTCGTAAAATTACCTCTCCGCCACACCTCTGCTCTCCTGTTGGTGCGTCAGGGAACTCTGGGTTGGCGTTTTTTTTATCAGAAGCCATGGAGTGTTTTATCTGTGTATTTGCTTGGCTGTCAGAAACTCTCCATCTGCAGCATAATTATAGGACAGCCTCTCTAGGCAGCCTCACACCATCTTTTATCAGTCAGCACCACTTGACTAGTTTTGCACCTCACTGATGAGCCAAAGAAGTGGGGTGGTGCAGTGTGATCAGAAAAAAGAAAGTGTCAGAAGAGACTGCGAGAGAAAGTGAAAGTGTGTTCAGGATGTTTCGTTTTAGTCACATGGTGTGGTTGCAGTACAGCGTCAGGGTGTAGCATTTCACAACACGAGTAAGCAGGTATGCGCTGAAAATAAATATACAAACAGAAAACCGGTGGTTAGGATGCAGAGACTTAACAGGAGCTAATTTGTCCTTATTCGCTGCGGCGTTGTGTTTGAGGCCCACAGCTTCACCTCCTGGCTCGACGTCTTGCGTCACGTGCAGCTGCATGTGATCTAGGCATGAGAAAAGCAGTCCTGTGAATATCGTTAAATATTAATGACAGCTCAGTTAATCGGCCTGTAACACAAGTGGAGGCAGCATTGTGTTCAATCCCATGTGAGCTACTCAAGTGCTGAGCAGAGGAAGTTTGCTTTTTTTTCTTCCTAATGGTTCAAAACATCAACCACACATCTTAATGAAATACTCTGGAGTCCACGAGAGAGGATGAAGAAGAATGACAATCATTTTCTAATTAAGTTACAGGTTCACATCATAATTTTTGCATATATTTACTTTGCTCTGTAATTCTGTTTATGATTTTTTATGTGTTTATACACCACATTTAATCTTTAGTTATTACCTTGCACAGTTTTATCTCCTCCTCCTCCCCTCATCCCAAACTGGTCGCAGCACATGGCCGCCCCTCCCTTAAAAGGGAGTTTTTCCTTCCCACTTTCACCAATTGGTTACTTATAGGGGGTCGTCTGATGGAGTTGTTGGGGTTGTCTTTGTAGCAGCTTTAGCTGGCGACTGTTGTTGTGATTCGGCGCCATGTAAATAAAATTGAATTGAATTGAACTTAATATCAGTTAAATTGGTGAACTCACATTGAAACAACCCACTGTAAATGCATTTACATCCTCCTAAGTATAATGGAGCTAAATGGCTCTTAGGTTTCTGTAAGACAAGGTTTTCTTACAGGTTGGGGTTGTAACCTCTATGCCCAACCTGCAGCCTGTGGGGCCGCAGTTGGCTTTTGACCGTCCTGGACAAAAAAGTAATCAGTAACTAATTACTGATTACTTCCCCAAAAAAGTAATCCTGTTACTTTACTGATTACTTATTTTCAAAAGTAATTAATTACTTAGTTACTTTTTAAAAACACGATTTACAACCTGAAGAGGTAATAAAGTGATAGATCTTTCAGACCAATTCTACTTTTTCTGCATCATCATCATACAAAATGTAATCAAATGGAAAAGTCTCTTTTTAAAACTTGTTTTATTAGTTTTAATCTTTTAACTTTATGCATCAAGCAAAGATTTAATTATCTGCAACATTCTCTGACTGGAAGAAATTAGTTTAACATTTAAACCTATTTTCTGCACATTCCAGCACATAAAATAAAATATTTTTTGTGTTTACACTCAGTCTTTCAAATAGATGCAAGTAAAACACAGCAGAAAATAAATAAAGTCAAAGACTCAGCGGTCCTGTTGCTCTATTTTCACCTGTAAAGCAGGAGTGGGGCAGGCAGAGGTTTACCCTGGTGCAGGTGTGCCGCGGTCAGTTGAAGAACCCACGAGTTTCTCTGTGAGTTTCCCATTACGTCGTAGCTACTCGGTGCTTGCTTGGAAGTTTAGGGGTTTTTTTCGCTGTAAAAAGAAGTTTTCTTCCCACGCACAGCGGACACTAATGTTTTTGTCACTTTTTATGGAATCAAACTCAAAGTAAGGTCAGTACTTCCACGCTTTAAACGCTGCACGCTCATACTCTCTCCGCACTCGATATATGATCCATTGTTGATCTGCACACAGCTGTTGTCACGAACGTCGCACTCGCTTACGTCACTGTCATGAGACATTCTCGCAAAACAATCACGGTTTTAGTAACGCAGTAACGCAGCGTTCCTACGGGAAAGTAACGGTAATCTAATTACCGTTTTTGCAATAGTAATCCCTTACTTTACTCGTTACTCGAAAAAAGTAATCAAGTTACTAGTAACGCGTTTACAAGTAACGCGTTACTGCCCATCTCTGGTCCTGGAACAGCTTAGCACTTGTGATAGATGATGATAAGCCTTGTCCCACACGGAGTGAAGAGGACAAAGTCACTAAATGACTCTCAAAGTCTACTCAGCGTGCCATATCACTCATATCTCTCTGTACAGCATTTCCATGACCATCGTTAGCATTTCTTATGCAGAAAAGTTCTTTCTACCCAACAACATCTCCTAAGCATGCATCGGCATGTAATAGTTGTGACAACATGGAAAATATAACGATTAATGGTCTTAATTTTGTCTGCGCTGTGATGTTAGTAAGCTGCACGTGTCTGTTTGAATTTCTGTGTGTAATTCAATAGACAGAAAATAGTTCTTATGTGAAGCTCCTTACAATAATGCTTTTATTGAGTAACTGAGTCACGATTGCTGTTGAGATGTTCACGTTTATTTTTTTTGGTACTTTGAGCAACACCGCAAGTGCCATTCAGCGGCGTTTTATTCAGGAGGATTGTGTCTATTTAACTGGCATTGAAACAGTCTACAGTATATGGACAAAAGCAGCGGGACCTGCACACCTTACACCTACAGGATATGCTCGGCCATGCGATGAAGCTCCTGACGCACAGGTTTGTTTTCATGTTAATGCCAGAGGAGGTCTGGGACTCTGCAGTTACTGAGTCAGCAGACTGTTGGAAATCTGCCTTAAGAACCACAGTTTCTTTTGCAAAGTCAAATTGCATGACTAGCAGCTTGCTTTCATACATATATGGAAATAGGACTGAAAACATCTGAATTCAGAGAGGTGTGGCTCAATACTTTATGTCCATGTAATGTAGTTAACATCACAGGCCACAGGCAAAATTACATTTATGTCTCATATACATTGCAAAACACAGAATCTAACATTTGACATGTTTGGTACATCACTGAAAGTACATTCATAACGTTTGTGAGGACTTTACGTTTCACACTTATCACCACTGAATAACCTTCAAAAAGTTTACTGTTGTTTCCTACAGAGTGAAGGACAAACCGCTGAAGTGATCCAGGCATGTTGACATACTTCACTGGTTATGAACAAAAATCAGAAATTCAACAAATTGCTTTGATTGATCTGAGGAGAGTAAGAATAACAGTTTTCACTGTATTCAGTAGTGAGAATGAAAGCAGCAGTGCATTTTTATATGCGTTCTTATACTAGATACCCTCTTTCCTCATGCAGTGGGATAACACAGTGGAACAAACAGGAGAGCTCCAAGAACACCCAACAGCCAGGTCCAGTGTGATCAATGGTAAACTGATGCTTGCACTGGATCCATTACCAACAGGCCGGGGGTTCTTCATTCTGCAATTTGTTTCCAGGGAACAGATTATATGCTGACTTGGCTGACCTCAGGGAAAAGCGACTGGGAAAGCCTAATTTTCCCCTTAATGCATGAATGTTTTATTGAGGCTATACCACTGAGCTGGTGGAACAGGTAAATACTATTGGAGACATGAGGGAGCGAGGAAATGAATGCGAGAAAGAACGAGCAAGTCGTTTATCTTCATTCTGCAGAGTAATTTCAATTTCTTCCTTCATCATTCTGGCTTAGACCTGTTAGGGTTATGTTAGCGCAGAATACAAAGTTGTGCATGGGAGAACACACAAGGGCCAGGAAGTGCAGTCAGATAGAGAATATGAAGATAAGTAGGTGACAGGATAAAGAGGGGAAGAAGTAAAGGGCTGATAAAGTTCACAACATGTGGACAGAGATAGCTTATCTTGTTGTCCACGGAGCAGCTGGAGCAACGCTGGTGAATGTTAGTGGTACCTCCATTTCCAGGAATAAGAGTTCAGGACTTTTATCTCTTTTGAAAAAATCTAGTTATATAAAGACTGATTTGAGCATTGATGATAGTAAGTGGTGAATTCAGAAGTAGTTTGAGTGGTTCAGGAAATGAATAGTACGTTAAAATGTTCTCTTTGCAAAGGTGCAGTTTTTAGCTACAGTACATTTATACAGTGGATGAAATGCCTGTAGATGAATACTCGACCTTCAGTTTTCCCTTTAATGTTAGCATTCAGGCTATTTATTCATCCCTTAACAAAAGACTAGATTTAGAACAGAATCCATCCATCCATCCATTTTCTTCCACTTATCCAGGGCCGGGTCACGGTCACAGCAGCCCAAGCAGAGAAGCCCAGACCTGCCTCACCCCAGCCGCCTCCTCCAGCTTGTGCCGGGGGAACACCAAGGCGTTCCCAGGCCAGCCGAGAGATATAATCTCTCCAGCGTGTCCTGGGTCTGCCCCGGGGCCTCCTCCCGGTGGGACATGCCCGGAATACCTGACCCAGGAGGCGCCCAGGGGGCATCCTTCTCTGGCTCCTTTCGATGTGGAGGAGCAGCGGCTCTACTCTGAGCCCCTCTTGAGAGGCCAGCCATTCGCGATCTCGTTCTTTCGGTCACTACCCACAGCTCGTGACCATAGGTGAGGGTAGGGACGTAGATCGACCGGTAAATTGAGAACAGAAGTCTCTGGAAATTAATGTACACATTCTGGTTCTTGTGGAGGAACTTTATGCAGTTTTTTCCATCAAAGGGAACTCATGCAGGCTGCAAAGCCACCTGCTAAACACACATTCCATGGAAAATCTATAGTTAACAAAGGAACTCTATGTGTTTCTGGGATCATTTGTTTTCCCTACAGCTGAATCATAATAGCTTCTTTGTGAGTGTTGAATAGACAGTAACCCACCTCCCACTCATGGTACATGCTATCTATCTATCTATCTATCTATCTATCTATCTATCTATCTATCTATCTATCTATCTATCTATCTATCTATCTATCTATCTATCTATCTAGGTGCCTGATTGTAGCATTTTGGAGCAGCGTCCCTGTTTCACTGGTCTGGATAGACCTGTGCCATAGTGCAACTTAAACCATTTTGCAGCATTTTTTGAGTGAGCCGTTGTTCCCTCTCCAAATTGAAGGCTAAGTTCAGTATAATAGAAGGTGTCAGAGACAGGCGGCGAAGTGGACATCCAAAGAAGAAGACCATTTCCTTGTCTTGTCGTAGGATCAAAGTATGGAGAAGACATGGAGAACACTATGTTGATAACAGCTTTTGGTGGAGGCAGTGTGATGGTGAAGGTCATCTTCTCTCTCTCTGGAAAAACAAGGCTTGCTGTCATTGGAGGCACTCTCGGTGCAGAGATATCAAGATGAGATTCTGCAACCACTGGCAATCCCACAGCGGGGTTTTCCTGCAGTCCTGACCTCCACCCCTTTGAACAGTTATGTGATCAGCTTAAGCGTGCTGTCCGTACCAGAGTGACCAACACAATCAGCATGAGGAGGAGGTGCCAGGCTGTTGTTCCTCTTTATGTTTCTTCCACATGTCACTGAGGCCCCAGTTTGTTAAATTAAAAAATGTTTAAATTGCCAATATGTCTTGTTTCTTCAGACTTCATCCATCGAAATGACACGATATAAGAGTCCACAGCAGAATAAGCTGTTTGGCATTAGCAGCGAAGATTTGGCAAGTTTTTGATGGGTGCAACATACTCAACTCTGCTGCTCAACCTACAAATGCATTTTCCTTTTAAATAATAATAATAAACAAGCTTTCCAGAGGAGATTATCAGATTTATTGCCAAGTAGCATAGTTACAGCAAAGAAATAATCGACCAATCACAAACATCCTTTCTTTTTGTGCCAAGTTTATCTTTCATATAAAAATAATATCAGGTTGTTGGTCGATGATATCTTTGCTGCAGTTTGAACATCAAAGGTTTGAGGGCGTCATCACACACACACACACACACACACACACACACACACACACACAGAATAACACAGGGTAAGGCACTTACAGGCAGAATGCAAGTAGGTTTGGCTGTCTCGACAAGAGGTCCCTGAAAATTGAGTACAAATTAGTCTCCTGTTTCAAGTGTGTGTGTGTGTGTGTTTGTGTGTCTGTGTCCATGCATGTGTGTAAAAACGTAATCCTGGCCAATAAACCAAAAATAGATTTTTCTTTCACAATCTCAGGCTCAGTCTTTTATAACTGTGGCTCAGGATGTTCTAGTGAATCGACAGCCTGCACACGACACACGACACTAAGACACTGAATGGATTTTACACTGAAGGTGGGGGTTATATCAGACATGTGGTGAGAATGAGTTGACAAAATTCTAGTGAACCCTTAACTGGAAGCACCAAAAACAACAATCACTGTCACTCAGGCTTGTAAACCTTTGCACCTCAGCCAGAAACGCTTTGAGTAAGACTTCTGTTTCATCTTGTTTCTGTTGTGCGGGGTGTGGATAATGGTGCATGCACTGCTTAAGGTATGTGTCTCTTTTTCCCCTCAGCTCACTTAATGCCAAGAAAAAAATGTAAAATAAAATGAGAAATGAAATTCGAGCTGCCAGGTGTCCCAGCTCCTGCAGCACTGAAAGTACATACTGTATATACAGCGTCTCCCTCATTCAGCTAGGACAAGCACACACTACGTGATGATACACAACTCACACGGTGCAAAAACTGCATGTTGTTATTGTCCCTGAAAGTCAGGTGTAAGAAGATGAGCACGACTGCCTGGTAGTTACTAACACCAACCTATATTTGTGCTTGTAACAGCAAAACATTTTGGTTTTTTTATTCCTCTTTTTCATCTTTCAGTCTCAGTTGTGATTGTTACAACAAATAAAATGTCGAGATAGATTCTGTTTTTTCCATTGGGTGGTTTTAACAGCTGATGGTAAACAAAATGTGAGTGAGAGATAGTGTAATGGTTTAGGAAAAGTGCCTCATCAAATTCTAATGCAGGATACCACTGAGACATGTATAAGGAGTAAATAAAAGGGATTGAATGAACTTGGACACTTAAGAATAGTTTAAGGGCCTCAAAAAAGATTACCAACTCGGTGTCACTATTTTGTATTCATTAAGGCCATTATAAGCCAAATATAGTCTATAATATAATGTATAATAAATAAAGCATTTAATATTGAGTTACTGAAAACCACAGTATCATGCCTTTGCTATATTTTCAGCATTTAAAAAAACAAGAAAATAATGCTTATGATTGAAGCGGCGCTAAAAACTGCAGTACCAGTAGTGGCCACTGGGGGCTGCCTCTGAAAGAGACTTAGTCCCAAGAGAAATAAATAACTTGTTAATCCACCAACAAATTAAAATATGGCAACACCCCAAAGACATGGTTGCAGGTTGAAAGCTATGGAACCATTTAATTAATTTAAGGAATTACAAGTGCAAATTAAAGGGAGATGTTGGACAGGGCGTGTGGTACCTTCTCAAAGATGCCAGAAGTGCAGTATTTTTTACTTTGTTATGACAGGACCAGCTCACAGTCAGATACACCCCTCCAATCCATCGCAGAAAGCGACAACTCTGAATCCGAATAGATGGAAATAGTTTCTGGTCATGACTCCCACCTCATTCATTTTTAACCAAGATGAAACTGTGTGTTGGTGCAGACCTGTTTGAATGAGTGAAACTGGGCTGTGATGTGAGGTAGACTGAAGTGCAAATGATTCTTTAAGCAGATTCATACGAAATTTATCAAAGCAGGACCATTTACTGACATTCAAATGTAGTGGAGATAAGTCAGAGCCGTGATAATAAGAATCTGTCTTTTCTTTGTTTTAAACTCAGGAGAACGGAGTATTGTGGTTGTGTGGAAGAGTTGTATCATCACAACAAGTGTTAAAATCCTTTCTCAAGCTGTACTGCTGCACTATCTTCATCCAGTTTCAGTTATACTGGCTTCAATTACTTTCCTCAGCTGCCACACACTTTTGAATCCAATTCATCACACAGTGTTTTCAGCCGAGGAGCCTATCGGCGCCTTCTGTGCTGTTGTTACCACGGTGAATGATGATGATGAAACAGGAGGCCTGTTGCTATGAAAGGACTGCTTGTCACATTGTGCATCCAGAAATCAGTAATCCTCAACTTTTTGTACCAGAAAAATTACACATAACCGCACATAACTCTCAGACTGTCCACTGACATGACTAGTAGGTGATTGTCTTTCAAGATCAGGACTCACAGGTTTGGTTACAGCTTACTTGAGGGCCCTTAATTTACAGTAAATGCAATTTCACTGGTGTCTACTGGCCTTAAAGGATTTCCCTGTAAATAAGTGAAGTATTTTCTCATGTCAGATGGGGTAGAAAGGTTTTTCCTTCGAATGGTAAATATTCAGAAGGATTTTTCAACTATTTGTGTTTAAATATGTGTGTGAAGTCTGGGCTCTTGTTTATGTGCACCCAAAAGCTCAAAGGGTGATTAAGGGTGCATTAGCACACTACTAATACTGATCAAAGTAACCCTGAAACCATTCCATCAACATTTCTCCTGAGCTGTTCTGTTAGCTGCCATGTTTTGTCTCTTTGATAATTCACTGGTTTCTAACTAAATCAAAGAAGTGACATATTGGAAAGGTGGTGCAGCGGTTGGCACTATCACCGCCCATTAAGCAGGTCCTGGATATGGATCTGTAGGTTAACTGGGTGCTTTTTGTGTGACGTTTGGATACTCTCTCAGGGTATGTCAGTTCCTTATAATCGTCAATAGATTTAAATAAAATCTTAATTGGCCAACTGTATGAATTGAACACATTAGAAACTTTTAAAACCTGTTGGAAAAATCAAACATAACACACAAAAAAGGAAGAAAAAAAGATGGATCCGTGCTTTCATGCTGTTTACACCAAATTCAGACAGTGCCAGTGAAGAAATCGAAACTCATCACGCCTGGCAGTGTTTTGTCTTCTACTTTCCAGTTTTCACAAACCTGTGTGAATTGTAGCTTTTCTTTCCAAGCTCTTTAGACAATTGTAGCCTCAGTTCCCTGTCTGCTTTTATAATCCACTGTTTTTTAGAGAAAATACTTTTGTACAAACTAAAATTCAAAGCAGTGTTGGGTCAGTGTTGGGTCAGGGGGCGAGTGACCCCTCAAGTCTTTTTAATTGTATTTTTATTTGCATCATTTTGCGACTGAATCACATGGCTGCATAACAGTGAGAACCCTTAATGAGACGTTTACAGCTCTAATACTTTATTCAGCTCATAACATTTTTTATCATTTGCTACAAAAATATCACAGTAATTGGTGTTTGACAGCTGAAATAATCTTCCCCTACCTCCCACAAATAGCAGCCCACAGTGTGTGTGTGTGTGTGTGTGTGTGTGTGTGTGTGTGTGTGTGTGTGTGTGTGTGTGTGTGTGTGTGTGTGTGTGTGTGCAGTTGCTTGTGTGAGCATCTCAGAGATTTCTGTATGTCTGCATGTCTCAATTTGATTATGTAAAACAGTCTCCACAGAGCTCATTATTTAGCTGTGGGAGATATACGCTGTGGTCAGAGGTGCACAGGAGATCAGCACTGTGGATCTGCTTAGGACTCAGTTCTTCACAAACAAAACAAAACAGCAAACCAACTTTCTCAACTTATATTCAGACGAAGTCGCACTCACAGCGTACACACAAGGATGTGACACTTTACACATGAATTATAACGAATTCAAGCAGCTCTTCATGCATTGAAACCATCCATTGAAGAATACAAGAGTCACCTCTTTAACTTCTGTTAAAGTGGTGACTCGCTTAGTTCATAATAATTACAACAATATTCACTACCATTACTGTTTAGTTGTTTAACGTGAAACCACCAGTGGGTTCTCATTTATCCTTGGATGGGATAGTTTGAGTCCTCAGGCTATGCTGTTAATCAGACACATCTGTCAATCCCAACTTATCGTTTTTAAACTTTCAGTGTTGTGAATATGTGTATTTTCCCTCAAATCATAATCTTTCCCTAACTCCACGTAATTACCATGTAAGTGTCTAAAACTAACCAGCAAGTTTATAAAAAGGAAAGAAGCCAAACAACCACAGTGGTATACAAACCAACTCCAACCTCAATATATAGAAATGATGAATGGCTTAAGACCTTTGCACAATACTGTATGTTACTTGGATAGTGCGTTAAGTCATCGATGCCAAAGGCAGCCTTGTGTGTAACAGACAAAACAGCCTTATATTTCAGCTTGGAATGTGTGCTGTTGATAATGAAGACAAACATGATGAGTAACTCATAAAGCATGATTAATTACATACTTTTTTATAAAATATTCTTGTGGATCTTAACACTTATAAGACTTCAGGAGAAGAGAAAGTACAGCCCACTTCCTCCTTCACATACAGGGAGAAGCAGAGAGTGTTGAGAGGCTCTTGCCATCTAGTCTGACAACACCTGAAGCCTGGGCACAAAAGCCCAACAAGCCCAACAGAGGCTGTTATTCTTAAGGAAGCTGAAACAAGCACAGCTCCCCCAGAAACATCTGCAGCATCGTTACAAACAGCATCACGATGTGGCACAGACGCTGTGCAGCTGCCGAGCTGAAGGACCTACGTATGGAGTAAGGTTGGAGCTCCCACATGTAGAAGATGTCTACGCAAACCATCTAAGGAAGAAGGCCTGCAGCAACAATCAATTCAGACATTTCACACCCCGCTCACCCTCTATTTGAACTTTTGCCATCAAGCAAACGATCAATTCAGGTTTTCCCCCCGAGCTGGGGCCTCCATCAACCCCCACCACACCACCATCCATTAACAGTCTAATATATTTCACCCTATATAATTATTCCCTTTGGAGTGATGATGTCTAGTTTTTACTAATTTTGTTAAATTTCTTTTTAATGGGTTTAGAAGAGATACCAGTCTATAACCTCTATAACAACAATAAATTCTATTCTATTCTATTCTATTAGTTAAATGTAGGTGCTACTTTGTGAGGTTTGCATGAATGCATGCATCATCATGTTATTTTATATCATTCTATCTTCAGTTTACTTCCTCCAGTTTTTTATTGCGCTACAATGAAAACGAATCCTCACCTGAAATATCTCTGAATCAGCACCTCCTCAAGGTCAGTGACAGAGACATATGTATTGAATAGACTAGCAAGTACACACAGTGTGAACACATTGGATTTTTTGTTTGTTTGTTTGTTTGTTTGTTTGTTTTGTCCACTGGACGTCAAATAATAGGCAATGCCAAAGCAGATAATAAACATTTTGTATCTAGATTAAAAGTATAGCATACTACCTTAAACAGTGTGCTTAATATTTGCATACAAATCTACATAAAGTTGTATCTAAAGTTGCAGGCTTTCATACCATTAAATGAGCAGTACAGGGATGTGAATAATTTCCTGTCCTGTTCATGCATAAATCCAGATTGGCGGTAGAAGGCTTCTGCTTAGCTTTTTCATTTGCACAGAGGAGGGTTTTGCAACTCATTGTATCTTGTTTTACTCGAGCAGCATAGATGGAAAATGTTCTCAGGAAGAGGTGCCAGGGGAAATTGAGTAATAGTGATACAAAGAGAGGCTGGGAAATTACTGTAGCTCTCAAGTGCATGTATCTCACTGAAGAAAGAGAGGGAAAGAGTTGGCGGGAGATCAGACATTCAAGCTAGTGCAGGGGATCAGGTGTCTCCGTGCAGGGCTAAAACAGACAGTCAGACTCAGCTGAATCCATCCTGCCATATCTGAAATTTGTTAGGTTACGTGTATGTCGGTGGTTTGGTTGTAAGCGTGTTTATCTATGTGCCACAGTGTTGCTTGTCTACATGTCAGACTGTAGCAGTTGTTCCCACTCACTTCACAGTGGAACTTACGGGCCAAAGTTAACCACAGCAGCTGCCGAGTTTGGCTCTGTGATTTCCACTAATTATTACTCACTGTATCCCTGACAAGGAACTCTGAAGGCTCGAGTCTTATCAAAGCAAATAAATTAGTTAGGTAAACAGTAAGCAGTGAGGAGATTATTTAATGGGCTTGCCAGGAGTGGTAATGGGCCCACAGGAAACGCTTTCCTGTGAGTCTTTCTTGTAATTAGTGTACAGGGTGATTAGTGCATTTATTTAAAGCAAACAAAGTTTATATTGTTTTTTGTGTTAAATAAGTTAAATAACTGTATGAAAATATAGAAATTCATGCAGCTAATGCCAAACAGAAGTAAATTAGTTACACAGTGTCTGCATCAGATGCAGGTGAGCAGTATTACCTCCTTCAGTAGAGCTGTTTAATCTGGTTCTCACCCTGTTTATAACCTCCTGTCCTGTCTCCGTGTTTTTTTGTTCGGGCTTCAGTGAAAGTTATTTCCTGTTTTATTTTGGTAGTCTCTTGTCTTGTGTGCCTTGCATTGAGTTAATTTCCTTTGTCTTGTTATCCCTGATTTGTTCCCACCTGTTTTTCCCTAACCTCATTACCCTGTGTAGATATGTCAAGTCTCCTCTCGCCCTCTTTGTTTTCCTGAGATTCGTTGTTTTCGGAATGCTAACACGTTGTCAGCTACAGTTTTTTTAAAGAGTTCGGAATGAATCCTGCATTTGTGCCAACATCTTGCCCCCGACACTGCCGCACTTTGACAGCTAGATGATATTTTTGCTTTTTGACAACTGTGTTGTTCAGTTCAAGTGAAACACTATATTTGAGTTCCCACAGTTAGTCGTACTTTGTTTTGTGGTCAACTTTCTGTGGTGGATTGACAGATTTTAGCAAAGGATGTCCAAGTTGGCAACAAAAATGAAAACAATAAAAAACACACGGTTTGAACAGTTGGAATCTGCTCAGTTTGGCAAAGGTTTAGTCTCGAACAAATGCTTTCTACTGTGATGTAGAAAGCATTTGAACGTAGGATGTCTAATTATTTAAAGTGTCTCATTCTTAATAATAATAATAATAATAATAATAATACATTTCATTTACAGGCACCTTTAAAGGCCTTCAAGGTCGCCTTATACAACAACAAAATAAAAAACAACTATAAAAGTGAATCGAGGTAAAAATAGATCAAGTCATGATGAAGGGTGTGCAGTTCTGAATAGATGGGTATTAAAACATGATTTTAAAGCAGAGAGAGTTTGTAGCCTGGAGATCTGGTGGAAGTGCATTCCAAGGTCTCGGGAGTCTCTTAAGTAAGGTCTTAATGATGCCTCAAGGTCACAGCGGAGACCTTGAGAGGAAATCTTGTTTGATGCCTCATAATTTGCTACAGGATGTCCCTTGGCTACCTGCAGCACAGTAATTTCCCTTGCTAAAGGAAATTAAGAGAATCTTCATTAGAAATGTCTTATGTACCAACACAATCCATTTATGACTCTGCTGGACTTTAATTTCTTTCTAAACACATTCGTGTCTAGCGTACCAGTGACACCTCTTTCTTGGCATTGAGCAGGAAAGCTGCAGAAAATCCTTGAACCCCACCTAAAAGCTTTTAAAATGGTTCCAGGATGAAGCTTTTTAAAACCTGCAGGTGTTTCGGAAGCATGAGGCCAACCAGCCGTGTGCTTGCCCTAACTTAATCTCTGCATGAAACCTCGTGAGTCCACAGCACCAAGCCGCTCGCAGATGACGCCTCCCTCGCTGTGCCCATCGACTGCAGCTCTGCCCTGCTGCAAATCAATACTGCTGGGCTACAGTGAGAGAAGAGCGCTGATGAATGAAGGGAGTAGGGGAGCCCCGCAGGGAGGTACCGAATCAAGGCAGGACGGCTTAAGATGGGGAAAGAACAAATGGACAGAGGAGTGAAGAAAGTGACAAATTAAGAAGCATGACGAAAGAGATGGAAACAGACAGGAGTGGTGGACGAGAGTAAAGGGGGGAAGGGAGGGAGTACAAAAGGGTGATTAATAGTAAAACGAAGTTGGGGTGATGTGGGGAAGGAGAATGGGAAGATGAATACAACTGCAGCAACAGAGGCAAAGAATGACTTCTCCTTTAGAAGGTAGGCAGAGACAAAGGGAGAGCAAGAGCGCCACCCACAGGGGACGAAGAGAGGAAGGAGGACAGAAAAAAGGGAGAGGTTAAAATGAGAGAGGACTGAGGGGGAGAGGCGGCGGGAGAAAGGAAGTATCCCAGCAGGGTTTTCCGCAGGGTGAACTCAGCCATAGTGCAGAGCTGAGCAGTAGGTCCTGAATTATTAAACAGAATATTTTGCAGCTGAGCAAACGGCCGCAGCCATGTCGGATGTGTCTGCCGAGAAGGCAAGGGTCGTGTTTTTGTTTGTGTGCGGAGATCGAAATTTAGCTCGAGCTCTTTGGTTAAAGGTCTTAATTTTTGATACTTTATGTAGATGTGCTTTTAGAGTTTGGTGTGTGTGTGTGTGTGTGTGGGGGGGGGGGGGGGGGGGGGGTCTGTGAATGGCCATCAGAGGGTTTGTTTGTCTGCTTAAAGCTGCTAATTAATGTGAAAGCAGCGTCCTGAGGGCTTTTGTTTTAACTTCCTGCCCCAGTGGAGAGTAACAACCACAAAGGAATACACACACAGACATGAATCTAATAATAGGTGTATCTACTGAAGTCACACTCCTGTCTTCTATAAACTGTGGTTACATTTCACAAAATAGTTTTCTGAAAGGCGATATGTTTTGTAGTAAGGTTAGTAGTTTGTGTTTATTTATATCGTGACTCACAGTGACTCCCACAGAGTCTCAGAGTAAACGGATGTAATCACCATAAAGTCATCCTGTGGTGATCCAGTCGCAGCTGTTAGCAAAGCTAAATCCAACCAATCACTTTGCAAACCTCAAGAGCTGTAATGAACAGGAAAACTATCAATGGAGGCTAAAATGATCAGCTTTATTACGCTGTAGGCCACTGTAGGACAAACAACTCTGGCTCCTGTCCATTTATGAATGTCAGTCCGTTGCTGTTTACCTCAGCTGTTAATGCTGGGTGAGAAGTGTCCACGTTTCTTTATCCTGGAGGAGGCCCTAGAACGAGTCAGTGAGTCAGTGAAGCTCACTCGTCTTTGCTGACAGCGATAGTGACGTTTTTGAGGATACAAGTGTCTTGGTTCGGGTTAGCAAAAACACTTTCCAGTACATTTTTTCCCTAGTTTAGCCCCACCTCCAAAAGTTTTGTTATCATTTTACATGCACGTCCTCCCAATCAGTGCAATATCTATAATGTCATATTTTGAGTGAATGTTTTGTTCAATTCTTTGATGAACTTGTGGAGTGTAAATGTAGATCTTAGCTTACTGCTATGAGCTACAAAGCTTTGAAATATTTCACTTTACATTCAATGAAATTTTATTTTCTTTTAAATTAATTTAAGACAAAAAACTATTCTACATTTTTGCATTTGCACTTTGAATTTATTTTCATCTTCAGTGCGAGTCTTTTGAATTGCCTTGCAGCAGGTCACCTTGAGCATTGTTAGTCAGAGTTTGTTTTGCTTTCCACCTCAGATAGTAAAACAAAAATGTTCTTTTCCACTGGAACTGCAAAATTTATGCTCAGACAGGTGGATTTGCATAAAAATCTTGTTACGTCCAACTATAATGATGCATAATTCCTCCTCCCTGTCAGCTCGCCCCCTTCTGTGTTCCCTCTCCCCTCCTTCTGCTCCCTGTCCAGCTTTTTTGCTCCCCTCTCCCTCTGGCTCTTTACGTACCCGCCTCTGTTTGCTAGTTCCATCTCGTCATTACATTGTGCAAATAACAGATCTACCAGGACCATGTTTTCAAGGAATAAAATTAACTGCTCTTGAACCACATGACTACGATTCAACCACTCTGAATCTCTGTCCTCATCTTGGAACCATCTTCAACTTCAATACGAGTCTACTGGGAGTTATTTTCAAAGTACAGATGAGTCACCTCGATT
Source organism: Maylandia zebra (assembly GCF_041146795.1). Lineage (NCBI taxonomy): Eukaryota > Metazoa > Chordata > Actinopteri > Cichliformes > Cichlidae > Maylandia > Maylandia zebra. The sequence continues at coordinate 34,318,163 of NC_135182.1, forward strand.
AGATTAGAAGCTCAGAGATGCATTGATTGGCAGTGCAAGAGTGCCTCCTACAATCTCATCTTTCGCTCACTTTAATCTCTCACCTTTCTCTGTCTGCTGCTCTCTCACCCGTGCTGTCTCACTGTGTCACTCTATTTGTCCATCTGCTGCCTGTGCTGCTGCCTTCTCATCCCTCCTCTGCCTTTTTCTCAGTCTCCCAGATTACTCCTTTCCTCTGTGTGATGTAAAATGACTTTCACATCCCTAAATTGAGCTCTTGCCCTTGAGGAACACAGGGGAGGACATAATTATGCTTCTATTTGGTTGCAAATGATTCTGTTAATTTAATACAGAATTTCCCCCCAGTATAATCAGCAACAGAGGTGATTTGATGGATAACAAGCATTTGCTGTAGAAAGTGCCACTGTGGATATACACTGTATTTCTCAGCAGTTTGACCAGAATGAAGCAGATTCTTAGCTTTAACATTGTAGATATTTACAGATCAGCTTTAACCAATGGTACATGGTCCTGGCTCTCTCACCCAGTGTGTCCAGCTTTTTGTGAACTCACGATTTATTCATTTGCATTTAGGAGATAATTTATGTTCAAGTTCTTTATTTTGTCTTACAAGTGTAATATTTCCTAGTGCCTCTGAGTTCATCTTTATTTCTAGTCTAGTAGTATGTTAGTTTCTTTTCATGGCCTGTCTGTCCTAGTCTCGTTTCTGTGTTTTGTCCTCAGCGTCTCCTGTATGAAGTCTGCCTCTGTGCTTGTCTTTGTATCGAGTCTGCCCACCTGTTTCTTTGTTCAGTTACTACTTGTTTTATTTTGATAGTCTCTCATTTCGTGTGCATTATGTCTAGTTTTGCTTCCCTTGTCTTGTTCGTTAGATTTAGCTCAGCTGTGTTTTTTCTCCAGGTGTTTCCACTCTGGTGTAATCTGTGAGTTTGCATCTTTGTTGTGTTCTCATGGTCCGTGTCTCTCCTCGTGTGTTCTCCAGTTTTAGTCTTGTTTGTTCCTGACCTACATTATGTTTATTTTTGTGTCCAGCAATAAAGCTGTGCTTTCATTTTACATTACGTCCTCTGAGTTCTGCCCATCATACAGAACTTCCTGACAGGGAAAATTCAGGAAGGTCACATTACTGGTGGAGCTAATGTAACTCCAGTGATTGCTACTAGAGATGGGACTTCTGGTTCAGAACCAGGCCAAAACTGTCCAATCGCTAGCACCGTTTACCTCAAATACTATTAAGTTTATTTTACCAGCGCTTGTGTGAATCATGAGCAAGCCTTTTATTCTGTTTCTACACTGTGTTCACTCTGAGATAAGAAACCAGTTCCTTTGATGCTGAAAACCTGTGTAGATCTACAGTTTTGAAAACTGATCAGACATCAATAAGCAATCAATAAGGAACCACACCCAATCAATGATAGTACTGTATCAATAAAAAACATCAATACCAGTCAATTCGCAGTGAGGACTTGCTGTATATCTGCTTGCTTTATCTTTTATACAGTTATCCTTTATCAGCCTGTGTGACAAAGATAGCTCACACATTAGTTGCATTACACTCTGCAGAGCTCATTTTCACCCCAGAAAGCTCAAAACTACAATCTGTCACTCTCACTAGTTCCCCTCTGAACAATTGTCACAAAGGCCAGATGGCTTTTATTTGTTTCTTGGTGATCTGATAGAAATGTTGCCTTCTTGGATGTCTAACAAGTTCCAGAGCTCTCTTTATCAAGTAAATACCTCTGTGAGGTTCTCTGAGGTCTTGTTTTCATTTCAGTTTCTATCCAAATACAGACATGCTGTGGGCATCAGAGCAGCAGTGCCTTGGCCAGAAGAGGGTGACTCCTCTGACTGCAAAATATAATGTTATCACATAGACATCTGTAAGAGAACAGGGCATGCTTTAGTTCATGTGACTGGTATCTCAGTCAGCTGCTGAATGCAACTGACTCGGTGCTGTAGTGGGGGGATTTTACAAACCAGCGGTCGACATCACAGTGACTTCACCTTATGCACTCCACTTTATCACTCTCAACTCTTTTGCTTCTGCAGAAAACACGACTCTTCTTCTTTTGTCCAGTTATTCAAAGTCCAATATTAGCTGCATGCTATTCTCACAGAGGCAAAATCTTTAACAGGGGCGATCGTGGCTCAACAGTTGGGAGTTTGCTTTGTAATAGAAAGGTTGCCGGTTCGAGCCCCGGCTTGGACAGTCTCGGTCGTTGTGTCCTTGGGCAAGACACTTCACCCGTTGCCTACTGGTGATGGTCAGAGGGCCCGGTGGCGCCAGTGTCCGGCAGCCTCGCCTCTGTCAGTGCGCCCCAGGGTGGCTGTGGCTACAATGTAGCTGCCATCACCAGTGTGTGAATATGGGTGGATGACTGGATGTGTAAAGCGCTTTGGGGTCCTTAGGGACTAGTAAAGCGCTTTACAAATACAGACCATTTACCATTTTAACAATGAAAAGTCAGAGCAGTAAGAAAAATTTGCACCAAGCAGAAACCAAAGGAAACGAGCTTTAAAGAGCACCAACAAACCATTAGAAAGGGGGAAGTCTGTCCAATATAGTCTGTAAGCTTTTATCATTTATATTTTCATTTCTGCATATTGCCTCAAGCAGAGGACAACAGAGCTCAGAAACTATTAATACCGGTAGTCATTATGAATGCTTCCACCATGTCTCGCTCGCTGGTCCTCAACACCCCCAAGAGTTCAAAGCCTGGTCTGGAAGTGATGTCTGATCAGATGCTGCTTCATCCAAGTCCTGCTTATAATCAGTGATCAGTGCCAAGGGAAGACTAGAGCCAGAGAGCCAGAGAGAGAGAATATATTGGTGCTGGCTCTGGCCCCAGTTCTTGTATAACTCACTGATAATTAGGTTTTTACTGCTGCCAAGTCATAACCATTGCTACAGCTATGAGGTATGCAGGTGTTGACAGGACATCAAAGTGGACTATTAGCAAATAGAATAGAAGATTGTCAGACTGTTAGACTGTTCTTATTAGAACTGTGTTTTCCTCAAAATAAATACTGCAACACAGAAGAATCACAATTAAGAACTTCCAAGCTATCAGGTTTTTTTCTCTGTGCAAACATTTTATGTATAAAACACACACATCTAATTGTGGGGACATCCAATTGTCATAATGCTTTCTCTAGCCCCTTAACCTAACCGTATCCATGAAAGACGAATACCTAACCCTTACCGTAAACCTAACCATGACCCAATTATAACCCTTTCACTAAAACCACATTTTGAGTCACACATATGTCTTTAAACTTGTGGGGACCAGCATTTTTGTCCCTATAAGGGCTGTTGGTCCCCACAAGTATCTAAGTAAACTTCCAATCTTTGGAAGATATGAATACACACACACACACACACACACACACACACACACACACACACACACACACACACACACACACACACACACACACACACACACACACACACACACACATTTTTGCTCTTATTCACGTTCCCATTTTCCCCCGGACTCTATATAATCCTCACATCTGCATCTTTCTTCCAGTCCGCTGCTTCTCCTCCTTCTCTTGTAAGCATGTACCCCCTTTCTTTTAGTTGCTCCTCCTTCTCATTTATATCCTCCTTCTTCTACTCCATTTCTACCATACTCTGCTTTGCTTTCCCTCTTTGTTTCCCCAGTCTTGTTAGCACTGGTCATGCATGCTTGACTCCCTGATTAACTAACAACCCAGAGGATGTTACACAGAATCGTGTCTGCTCACCTCAAGAGAGGCATCGATTTGCTGGCAGGCGGTAACCACACAGACGGCTGGCACATCCAAATGAGCCTGAGAGCAGAAACTGGAGAAATGAATACATGCTGGGAGAGGAAAGAGGCTGCTATTTAAAAATTAGCAGCTTTATTTAGGGGAGAATTCTGGTTTTTTTTTCATCTGAGTGCATGTTTAATTAAAGGGGGGCATGAAGTGAAAGACAAATATGATGAATGAGGAATAATATCAGCAATAACAAATGAGTTAATAGATGACGAATCTGTTCTTTGAAGCACTGAATACATTTTAAATACAGCAGAAAAATCTCAGGCTCATTGTATGTATACATGTGTGAAAACTGCTTCCTCAGTGAACATGTTGTTAGCTTTACAGTTTGTATTTGAAGACAGAAGGTCAGATATTATGCAGAGAGAAGTTCCTCAAAGAGATGCAGATGTAAGCAGATTTTTTCTCTTATTCAGTGGATAATTATCCTGTGTGAACCATTTTGGCTATTTTAAAGATTGCATCATATATTACAAAAAAGTCTTTTCTTGCTTCTGAATATGCTGCAGTTTCAATAATATCTGTTTGAATTTCTGGCACCAAGCACAGAATCAATCACCACAGCTAATTTTCTAATAATGTAGAATTGCATATGATGATGCGCGATACTAGAGCATCTCCAGGATATTGAGAAAATCTTACACATGTTTTCTTTTCCCCACACTGAAGTAAAAATGTAGAATATAGGCTCTCAACTGTACTGTCCAGACCAAAAACTAATGGTGATGGTGACCGGTTAAGTTATTGGAATCATGATGATGTCACATCCACATCCTGTCTGGGTCTTATCAGTGATAAAACACTATCCTCACATACCTACGGTGATTTTACCTTCTTGTGTGGGTACGTCTTTACCTTTGTTATAGCTTCCTCTGGTGATGGGCAGTACTTCTCAAACCGCATGTTTGTCAGATATTTCCCAAGATGTCCTGGACAGATGTTATTTGTATTTAAAACTGTGTAATAAAATGAAAATGGATGATTGCACCTCATAAAGTTTGTATTTGAAGCATCGGACATGGTGGCCTTTACATCCAGGAACAGATTATCTAAAAGTCTCTCCAGCCAAGCCACCATCACCTTGTAGGTAAACAGAGAGCCCAGAGGAAGAGAGGACCTTACTATCAACAACTGGGAAAAAGGATGAGCATGGACAAAGCACTGAGCTATAAAAACTAGTGAACAGTGCGGGGGAGTACTCGGCTACCCCACTGATTGTTGTTTTGACACAAGGGTAGTGAAGTCGTCACACCAAGTCACAAATATAACTGCTTAACAAAACTAAAGTTTAAAACTGATACATAGACCCTAATCATTACACACATACACGCTCGATACCATCCATCCAGCTGTGTCCGACCTGCACTTTCCTACATGCCTAACAGCGAACATGATGACGCACAATCACATGGCAATATGAAATATGCCATCATTTCTGTCTATGAAATGCAACAGAGACAGTGTAGTCACCAAATGAACCCAATGCAGCTACCTCAACTCAGACGAAATGTCCAGTCTACTGGAACTCCTTTCAAATAAAGACAAACTATGAGCTTGATGTTGGACCAGGGATAATGTATTGTATATATACATAGTAGACAGACTGTATATACAGACTGAGGAGTCACCACCTGTCCGACTTCCCTGTGTTAGCTTTCTCAAACATTCTCAGTTCGACTTTTTCTCTTGACTCAACAGATGGGTCGGAGGTCTGGTTGAGCCCCAGAGATTCATAAACTTTGTATGTGAAACAGTTTGTACGTGAGGGCACAGATAATCGTGAAAGATGGTGAACGTGACTCATAATGAAGAGGAGAATCTGGGTGATGCTATCTGGGACAAAACCAGACACAAAGACAGCATATGTGTGAGCAACCACGTGTTATCTTCGGTCTCCTGTTCAGCTTTTCCATCCTTTCTTCTCCACAGTGTTGGCATAGCTGTAGCACAGCTAAGCCTGATCCTATCCTCATACTGGGGGCATCAAAAGAATTGAAAAGTTTGTAACACAGTTGTAGTCATTAAAGCTTGTCAAATAAGGTCACATCCTACCTGACACTGTGAAGCATCAAAGTCTCAGAAATGGCCAAAAGGCTTCCGCTACAATATATATATATATATATATATATATATATATATATATATATATATATATATATATATATATATATATATATATATATATATATATAAAACAGGGAACATGACAAGAAAACCAGAAGGAAGGAAAAGAAAAGGAGATACCAGCCAAGGGAAAGACTTGGCGAAGAGGAGATGAAAGCTTTGAGTTCAAACCAACGGCCATCTTGCCCTCAAATCTCCTGTTGCCATGGTGATTAAACTGACCATGTGCTGTCCCCTGAGAGTCTCCCTCTCTCTCACACACACATGCACTACCACACACACACACACACTCACACAGAAAGAGGGGACAGCACACCAGGACAGGTAGATGAACAGCACAGGTGTGGTAGATAAAGGATGACAAAACCTTTAATCCTATTCGAGGGATACTTCATGTTGCGTTAGCCGATCATTAATGTTGTTAATAGACAGTTAATCATGCCAAGTTTACACGTATCAAACTCGGATGGCCTGGAGCATCATCAGATGGACATACATGAGCTGTGTGTTTTTCTATTAGTTTTTAATGCTTGTTGTTCTGCTTTGGATGATACTGAGTAGGATTATAGACTATAAAGGACAGTGCTGTAAAAATCTGGATCAGATGAAGGTTCAACCTGCCAAGAACTCCTTTAATTTGCTCACATGTCATAAGTGGTATCATAAATAAAAATGTAATTGTTCTTTTTTGCACTTGCATTTTCTGCTTAATCATTTGCCAAAAAGACGGAATACAATAAACAAAGATTTAGATTTCAACTCTTTATTGATTGAACTCCAGCTCAGGTTAACCCAGTGGTTTTAATTTCCTGTTTCTAGATATAGTGATATAGTGTATGCATGTGAGAGGTGCTGGTGATTTCAATAGAAAGGAAGAACATTTATGAATATCAGTGTTGATTTTTTAAGAAATAACTCATCTAATCACAGTCGCTTTTCATTTTGTTATGCTGATTTAATAAACACATTGTTTCCCACTTAGCGTCACAAACCTACTGATCGTGCATGTGACATGTGCTGAATCACATGTGCATATATGTTAGTGTGACTAAAAAGGGATAAAGACTTGTATGATGTAAACAGTCCGTCTCTCTCTCCACAGCTGTATCGTTTATGAGACACAGCGCGTCAGCATTTGGATTCGCCGTAAGTTCCCGCCCCTTTCTTCTCTCTATTTGCATTGATCAATTAGTCATAACTTGGGTGCTAGTGATTTATTAATGAATCCCAGTACCAAAGTCCTATTGGTCCTTTTGTCTCCAAGGTAACAGGGCAGAGAAGGGACTGGAGGCTGGCGCTGTGGTTGGATGTCAAAATGCTTCTTGTGTTTGCTAAACAGATCTCCACTAGAACACAGCGGAAATCTTATTAGGAGGAAATCACTGAGAATTATCATAAAAATATGACGTAATGGCAGTGAAGGTGAAAATTACAATATCCACACCCGGGCCCAGGGAGGGAGATGTGATTAGCCTAATGTGATTAAAATATTATAAACCATAATCTGCAGAGCTAGCTATCTCTTCCTTAAAGATTGGATTTTAATTAGCAGTTTAATTGCTTGGCTGCAGATGACAGTTTTAAAACAGAAGCAGGAAGAAAATAAGAGGATGTGCCCCAATGCAAAGAGGTTAGATCATAGCAGCTTATCATCGATAGCTCTGTGAGACTTTGAGTCATCCTTTTCTTACTTTTTACATTTTATGATTTGAAAATGAACTAATAACGATTTTATTTTGTGATCCGGCTTCAGGGAGAGAAGTTTTTCCCTGAGAAGTCCTGAATCCAACATGAAGCTACTGTTGTCGCGTTAATGATGTTTATGGCTTTGATTTTCCTGCCAAACATCAACACTTCGCTCTTTGTGGTGCACAGACTTGAAAGTGGTTCCTGCAGTTTTTCCACTATAAGCCTTAATGAGACTCTTAAATCCTTACATCCACTCATCCCTATTCATACATAACCTGAGTCAGTTCATGTGCCCGCTGAAATTCTGTTGTGCTGAAATAAATGCGTTATTCTCCTCCACGGGATTTCAGAATGAAGTGGTTTTATTTTCAGCACAAATAAGTTATTTAAAGCTGTCTACACGTCTTACTGGACATCTGATCATTTAAAGAGTCGTGGTATAGGTCCAATGGATAATTTTGACCTTCCTCACTTCTTTCTCTCTAATTACTTGCTTCTCGTTTCTGTAGTTTGATGCCACGCTGGATGTCATGTCATCAGCCATCGTCCTGTGGCGCTACAGCAATGCAGCAGCTGTGCACTCTGCACACAGAGAGTATATGTGAGTACAAAACTTTATCTTTTGATCAACGATACAAGGGTGGAATCATAAACAACTCTCAAACCACAGGTGTTGTATGTTTTATTTATTTGTTCATTCATCTTTACTCTTTGGCTTCTTTTACCCATGAATCCCACCTCTGCTGTGAAAGGACTTCACCCATTCCCCTGCAATCCAGTCATTTCATGCATATGATTTTATCTTTCTGTAGTAAATTACATTTTAAAAAATGATCGGATCCTATGTAATATATAAATAAAAATAGAGTGCAGTGATTTCATATTCTATTTACAATAAAACATAGAAAACATATCAAATGTTTAAAGTGAGAAATTTTACTATTTCATAAAAAATATGTTTATTAGCTCATTTTGAATTTGATGCCAGCAACTCAAACAAAGTTGGGACTGGGGAAGAAAAGGCAGGAAAAGTAAGTTGTGCTATAAAGAAACAGATGGACGAACTAATGAGGTTAATTGGCAGCCGGTCAGTAACATGATATAAAAAGAACATCTTAGAGAGGCAGAGGTTATGAGAGGTAAAGATGGGCAGAGGTTCATTAAACTGCAAATAAACTACATGTACAAATAGTAGAACAATAAGGTTCCTCAACAGAAAATTATGAAGACTATAAATATCATCTGCAGTACATAATCATCACAAGATTCTGAATATTAGAATAAATATCTGTGTGAATGGGACAAGGCTGAAAATCAATATTTTCTCTGATCTTTGGGCCCTTGGGCAGCACTGCAATAACATCAGGCGTTGTTCTTCAATAGAAATCACCGCATGGACTCAGGAGCACACTGTGCCATCCACAAATGCAGGTTAAAGCTCCAACATGGAGAGAAGGAGCCACACATGAACAGGATTTGGAAAGGCAGCTGTCTTCTCTGGACCAAAGTTCATTTAAAGTGAACTCAATCAAAATGGAAAAGTGTTCTGAGGTCCAAACAAATCCAAAGTGGAAATTATTTTTGGAAAGCATGCATGCTTGCACACCTGGAAAGGCAGATGTGCGTTTTGCACATCTGCAGGACACCGGCCCTTGAGCCCTGGAGTTCCCCCAGCCCTGTTTTAGAGGAACATGTCCTCCCATGAAGATGACATTTTTCCAGATGAGACCATATTTCAGCAAGACAATACTAAACTGTTCGGGTGTCCGGGTCCTGAACCCGCCTGCCTGCAGTCTGGACCTGGACCAGCTGAGAACATCTGGAGCATCATGACACAGAAAAATATGACAAAGAAGACTCAGGACTGCTGAGCAGCTTGAATCTCAGTTCGCAGACGTTTACACAGTTCTTCAAAGAAGAAGGGACGCTTGTTGCTCCATCAAGTTCAAAATGAGTGTCTTATTTGCTATGTTTTCTATGTTTTATTTGGGTTTATGAGATTTGCAAATTGTTGCAGTCTGTTTTTGATTTTATGTGGATTTTTTAAATGTTTTTTTATACTTGACAATTTTAAAATCCGTAGTTCCAGTAGAGAGAATATTGCCACGATAGCTTTAATTTAATCTTCCCTTTGAAGGTCTAAATAATTTTCCCCGTTAGGCTCTTGCTTATGTTCAGTATACCCAGATTAAACAATTTCAGAAAAGGTGCTTCTTAAATTGCAGGATGGAGAGAAGTGAATCCTTATTGATGAGCCATTAACTGTGTGTCGTTACTGTAAATGTGTCACTGCTACACGTGCGTTAATCCACCAGGTTTTAGGGCTGCTGTGGCTTAGCTGAATGAATCAATTAGCTGTCAGGCTGTATGGAGCCCTGTTTGTCTTGCAAGAACACCTCTGTGTAGCTCAGAGGTGTTACAGATAATGAAAGACCGAGCTGCCTCTCCACTGTCCATTAACTCACACGGAGTCACTCACATGCACACGCGGGATCTTTTTCTCTGTTAGTGCTGTCAGCTGGATGCAGAGACACACACAAACCACAAAACACCCAATTTATATTATATTAATGTTCTTTCTGTAGAAAATTAAAGTGTAATGTTAGAAAAGTAGAAAAAAGTGTGAGCATATCATTGCAAATGAGGCAAGATGTTTTACTTCCTGGAGATTGGTTCATGTAAAAGATGCAAGGATAGGCTTACTACTACTGATAGTGCCACTGAGGTCATCATTCTAATCCCACCTTTATGGACTAGCTTCTAGACAGGTTTAGTGACCTCAGGATCACCTCTCAGATTTTTGTGGTTCTTCATCAGGCACCTCCCAATATGATTCAACATAGGGACAACTTGCTGCCCTGGGTTTCTCAGGGTCAGTGGCGGTCCTAGCCTGTTTGGCGCCCTGGGCACTCCCTCTGGCACCCCTGCAATAGTTACACCCTTTTTACACACGCTCTTTTCTACTCTGATGTAATATTCTTGCCAATTTTCTTGATATTTATTTATAATCCCCTCTGTTAATCCTTGATATTTATAATTGACTGATCTGATTAGTGCTATTTCTTAAATGTGTAAAATCTGTAACATAATGTATTGTTTGGAGTTTAGTTTGTTACTGTTGCTATTTTTACCATTTCTTCTTGGAGCAACTCTAACACGCATAGTTTCCTTAGGGATTAATAAAGTATTCTGATTCTGATTGTTTCAGGATGACCTGCCATTATCCAATCACACATCTGCTTACCTGTATCGTTTCTCCTCCTCTTCTTTTCTAGTTTTTCTAAACTGAGCACCTGATGGCTTTGAACTTTTCTTGTCCATCTTCCACTGGTTTTAATTTTGCACTCCAGTATGAACACAAATCCCTCAACCCGAGGATCACCACAACATGATCTAACACACCTACACCTTAGTTCACAGATTCACTTTGTCTAAGGTGTATTTCTGAGATTTCACACAACCCAGGATTCAAATCATGAATACATGATGGGCTTGGATTTACAACATTATGAATGAAATGTGCTCTATTTGGAAGCAGCCGACAGGTTGTGTGTGAGACTTTAAATCATCAAACTGTAAATTTGAAATTTGAAATTGTTGTTGATCCCTTTACCCCGAGTCCTAAAGTGTATATTTATTTTCTTACTCTTCTTATAGATATATATTGTTTGTTTACTGCTGTAACTGCAGCCTCATCGTCTCATCTCTCTATATACTGCACTGTATGTAGCGGAGATGACAATAAAGTTTACTTTGACTTCAGCTGCGAGCAGGCGCACCGAGGGCTCTCGCGCTCACTTTTCACGTATAGAATTTCGAAAAAAACATCTGTGCAAATTATAAGTCTGTATCATGATGTCTGGTGTTTTGTGTTTGTTGGCTTGTTTTTATTTTGTTTTATTTTGTTTTATTTTGCGAGTTGGTTATTAGATGCCGCCCCGCCCTCTCCTCCCTGTGCCACAAGCAGCAGGCGCACCTCGCACACGGAGGGCGCCCTTACTCCCAGCAAATGGGCGATAGAAAGCCGATCGGTGCCTCTGGCATTCCCAATATGCGCTGGCTGATGTCGGGGCAGCATGAGTACGAACAATCTTTTTTTTTTTTTTTTTTTTTTGCCCGTGATGCCGCCCCGGGCAAACGCCCGTGTCGCCAAAAACCGCTACTGCTCAGGGTCTTGTTCATGAAAGAAGTGAGAGTGGAACAAGTGATGGACCGGTGCAGTGTTTTCAGTAATGAGGATACTACGTTGATCTGATGGGGTGAAGAGAGATGAGTGTGAAAGCAAAGCCATCAGTCAGTCTATGTTCCAATGGCCATGAGCTCTGAGTAGTGACCAAAATAATGTCCTCATGGTTCCCAGTCTTGGCCCTTGGGTGCTGGGTTTTTGTTTATTTAGTATTCTTTATTTGTTTTTTTTAGTTTGTTTATTGGCTCAGTTTTCATCCTAGTGCATATTGTTATATATTTTGAGTCCTTCTGCTTGTTTGTATTATTATATATTTATTTCCCTCCACGTTTTCTTTCCACTTCCTGTGTCAATTCCCGTATGTTAAGTTCGATTTGGGATTTATTTTTTATTTCCGGCTGTATTTCTGTAATAGTTGCTCCTTTACTTCCTCTATCTCATTACCTTAACTGTATGCATCTGTGTTTTTCCCAGCTGTTTACTTCCCCTAATTAGCCCTGTGTGATCAAGACATGTTAAAGTGTCTATGCAACATCTCTGCACATCCATTATTTGTTTGCTCGTTGACATTTTTCATGCATTCATACTTTACCCGTGCAGGTTCCAGTAGCTGGAACTTTTTGATTATTTGCCATGTTTTTAACAAATATCACTAAAAATAAAAGAATGTAAAGATGTTGTCAAATGTCTGTCAAACACTGAAACTATTATGTGAAAGATGTTTTTGTTGTGAAATGCAAAAGCAGCAATCATGATGGATGTAAAAATAATAAGACCTTAGGAAAGCATTGCTGCTCCCCTTTAAGCTCCTTTGGGTTATTACAACATCAGTAATCGTCATACCTTCTTCTTTTGCCTGTTTGTCTGCAGAGCATGTGTCGTCCTTGGGGTTGTGTTCGTTCTCTCCTCTATTTGTATTCTTGGAAAGGCCATCCACGATCTGGCTACCAGGATGCCCCCCAAAGTGGTGAGGCTACATGCACACACACTATATGGACACAGACGCTGGCTCACACTGCACCGACACTTTCTTTGTGTAATTTAGATAAAGGAAAGTTACAGCTTTGACTTAATTGTGATTTTTGTCTCTCCCTAACCTCCCTAAAAAGTATTTTACATAATGCAACCAGATATTACTGTTACTGTTGTCGGGTCTGACAAACCCTCAAATATATATTCTGAACACTGATTTCATAACTCTGCATAACTTTCCAATATTGACTGATACATTTTCATTGCATAGTGAGTGGGTTTAAAAAGCCTGTCTTAAATCTTGCATAGAGAACAATTTAAAGCAATGGATTCAAAGGATGCGTGGGCGAGTGATTTGGCATTTATTTGGCAGAAACTGCAAAAAGATTCAGAGTAAAACTGAAAATATATTGAAAGATAAATAGACACTCTCCACTAGTCCCATTTATGTGGTCTAATAACTGAACTCTGAAATAGTTCAGCCAATCACAGTGAAGTAAGACCAGCTCAACAAATAGAAGAACATTTCTCTGGGAAACAGCCCGCTCTGATGGCATTGTGAAAATTACTTTTTCCAATTTGGGAAGCCACAGAAGACATCATGCTCTAATATAGTGTATCTAATCTGTTTTCAGTACATGTCATGACAAGTAAACTGAGTTCAATAATGAAAAAACTGTTTACTTCAGAACTGGCTGTGGCTCTTTTCTAATGGTGATCTTTTCTGATATTATGATATATTATGAATAATGTTTTAATGTTTGGCCTTTGTGTCTTTGTGCACTGATAATACATTTTTTTAAAGAAAAAGTACATGTGACTAGAGTGTGTGGCTCACAACACATACTATACTCACACATTCACATGCATGCACCAATCTGGCATGATATTATGAGCACCTGCCTAATATTGTGTTGATCCCCTGACTGTCCAGGCGTGGACTAGACCCCTGAAGGTGTGCTGTGGTATCTGCACCAAGATGTTAGCAATAGTCCTGTTAGCTGTGAGGTGAGGCCTCCATGGATTGGACTACTTTATTCATCACATCCCAGAGATACCCAATTTGATGGAGATCTGGGGGATTTGGAGGCCAAGTCAACAACTCAAACTGGTTGTTGTGTTCCTCAAATCATTCCTGAACCATTTCTGATTGGTGGCACATTATCCTGTTGATAGAGGCCACAATTCAATTCAATTCAATTCAATTCAATTTTATTTATATAGCGCCAAATCACAACATAAGTCGCCTCAAGGCGCTTCATAGATACAGCCATCCAGCCAACCAACCATCAGGGAGTACTGTTTCCATGAAAGGATGTTTATGATTTGCAACAATGCTTAGGTAGGAGGTACACCATGGTGTGTCCTGTTCCCAGGCATTCCCCAGGTAAGTGACGCACAGTCACCCGGTAAAGAAATCATCATTCGTCAGACTGACATACCTTCTTCCATTGCTCTGTGGTCCAGTTCTGATGCTCACGTGTCCATTGTCGGCGCTTTCGGTGGTGGACGGGGGTCAGCATGGGCACCCTGACTGGTCTGCAGCTCCATACACAACAAACTCTGATGCTTTGTGTATTCTGGCTTTTATGAGAACCAGCATGAACTTTTATTGCAGCTGTAGCTCAGTGACCGTTGGCAACCCGTGACCCTGTTGCTAATAGAAACGGACTGCTGCAGACCGGGAACACCTCACAGAGCTGCAGTTCTGGAGATATAGACATAAACAGGATGTTTTTTGTGATCTGTGTATATTTGTAATGATGGATAATGATTTATTTTCTAGTGCCATACACACAAACAGAGCAGCACACACACACATCACTGTGAGTAAGGTTTCTTTTTATAGCCCTCCGCTGCTGTTCTTCTGACGTCAGAGCTTATGTCTCCCTCCACCTGACGTTTGTTTGCTTTTTGTTTTTGACACAGACATGCGCAGACACACACACACACACAGACACTCTTTTTCTTTAATGCCAGCTCCACCTCCCCCACCACCGCTCTCTGGAGGTGTAGGAGTATGAATAAGGTCCCAAAATAGTCTCTTCTTTCTGTTGCTGGGGTACAGCCCAGCTCTCTCACCATCAGACTGAGAATGTTTCTCACTCTCAGCTTTGAGACCCTCTTGGTGTGTAAATGATTTAACCCTAACCATGTGTCCATTTCACTAACCAGAGAAGAGGGAGAGAAATATTTTGGATATAGGGCAGGAAAAATATCACATGCAAAGACTGCAGTAGAGTTGTGCCTGTGCTGTAAAGCATCACAACTAAGTTATTAAACCACTTACATGCAAACTGCAGTTTAATTAATGCATGAATGACATGAAAAACAATACAGTGATTGCTAATGACATTCGTCCAACATCAACTCAGATGTCCATAAAGGTTACCAGCGTGTCGACGTATCTATCCAGCTCACAAAGATGCTCTGGAATCACCAGGGTGCAAGAAATGGAGTGAGGCACTTTTTGATTTTGGGGTATACACCTAGTTCTAGTGTACAAACACCCTTTTTGTCTCAGAAACATTGATTTAATAAAATTAAATAACATAAATGCAGCACAATCTAAAAGTCTTCCTTTTGGATAATAACAGATGAGAAAAGTTCTGCCAGTACCAAAATCTTTGTTTTCCAAGCTGGTGTATTTTAACATTTCTCTAAAACAACTTCCCAACACCAAAACGTTGCAAATGCTACAAAACAAGAATTTATTACAGGACTATTCTTTGGGCGTTGTTCATTTCATAATCTGTCAAGTGCATGCATGTAACTGTTCAATGTTCCAGAAGAGTCACTGCTCTTGGCATTTACTCTGTGCTTTTTCATGTGATCTCTTAATAGTTATTACGTGTATTCACCTCAGAGTTTCATCTCGTTAAGATCATTTAGACCCAGACACATTTTGGTCTTAATTTGTTCAATTCCAGGCAGAGAATCTTCTCTTTGTACCAACTGCTTCATTAGTGGCATAAATTAGCAGGACATTAAAAGCCAGCAGCAGTGGACCAATTAGAAAACTGACACATAGAGCAAAACTGTAACTGCTGTGCATATCAATAGAGTCTGAACAATGAATTAAACAACATGAGAATCAATTGTTTGAACTGGGATAAAGCGAAAAAACAAAAACATAAATAAAAAGTAAAACAAAAATTGAGTCACTGAAGCCCCTTTTAGCACAGATTGAAGTGGGTACAGCCAAGAGACGGCTGCATCTATTCTGCAGCCTGTGTGTGATGCTTCAGTGCCATTATGTTAATAGAAACTCTGTCTGTTTGGTCTCAGAGGACCTTCCTGACAGCAGCACGAGCCGATTACCGCTGCCTGTCTCTGGGACATTTCTTTGACGTGTCTCGTGTTTTCAGCATCAATCTTTGTTCCATTTCAGGCTCTATATTTATGATAAACATGCATGTACTCTATTAATATTTGGCCTCTTGGTGTATTTGACATTGTAAGAGGATAAAAAGCAATGAATGGTTCTCAGTGAATAACTCACATCTGGTTAATTATCAGTTTGTTTAAGAGTGATGTCAGCCATCTGGCTCTGTATTTTTATGTAAACACTGTCATTGGCTTCTTTCCTTGGTTAAATACAGGAGTTTGAAGGATGGAAGGATCTCATCTTCTTCTTATTTATCCAGTTTTCTCCTTACTAACACATTCAGTATAACACCCCCGCAAAAACAGTAGTAAGTAAGAACAAGTACTGGTCTGTAAATTCATATTGTGTAAATGCAGGTTGCAGAAAGGGAATCTGGATTCATGTCACGTCCTTGGTTTCGCTCTCATGGCAGGCTGTCGGTGTCTAGTGCCTGATTAAACACAGAGAGATGAGATTGGCCCCCACCAGCTCTGTGCTTGGGAGAGAGAGCAGCACATAGCCATGCAACACATACATACAGTACACACCATGCAGTCACAGACAGGCTGCTTTTTATCCACTTTACACAGAGATATAAGTGAAATTTACTTTTTAATTATGGATTTATTGGGAGATACTTGCAATGGAAAGGAAACCTCTTGTTGCCTTATGAAAGCAAACACTACAGATGCACCACAAAAAGGTCTCAGACCAAGACTGTGCTGACATTAATGTATATTAAATATATTTTATAGATATATAACTGTATGATTGTTTTTATCTCATGAAATGCAAAAATACTTCAGTGTGGTCAGATTTCTGAAAAAGGACAAAAGTGACTCCATCTATGTCAAATACGTAGGAGTAAGAAAGGCACAGATGGCTAAAAATGTAACATATCAGGACATAAAGTATGTAAAGTTATGTAAATGCAACCTGAGATTAACCTCAGATTTAAGAAAAACGAACATGGGACATATTGGTCGTTAGTTATTTATTCAAACACTGAGCCAAAATATAAAAAGCAGTGTGAAAAACGAAGTACACCCCATGATTGGAGAGCTTGTAGAACCACCTTTACCAGCAATAACTGGAAGAAATTATTGTTTCTACAACTTTGTCAGTCTCTCACACGGTCGTAGAGGAATGCTAGCCCACTCTTCTTTACTACCTCAGTTCACTGACGTTTGTCATTCTTCTTCTTTAAGGTCCTGCCACAGTATCTTAATCAGATGGAGATCTGGACTCTGGGCTATTGCAACATCTTAATTCTTAAATCTTTTTTTCTGACATTTTGTTGTAGATTTGCTGCTGTGCTTAGAATCACTGTCCTGTTGCATGACCCCATCTGCACCAGCATGTCAGACAGATTTGACTCTGGAACACTTGGTCACCTCAGTGGCTCCACACAAAGGCGCTCAAGTCCTTTGCAGCTTTGCAAACTTAAGCTGTGCTGCCTTGTTTTTTCACAGAGGAGAGGGTTTCTCCTGGTAACCCTTTGAAGCCATACTTGTTCAGTCTTTTTCTAATTCATAAACTTTAACCCTGAACATGCTACAGTAGCCGGTGGAGTTTGAGATGTAGCTCTTGGGGTTTTTTGCAGTTTCTCTGAGCATTGCACAATCTGACTCTTGGGTTAATCCTCACCTCAGAAGACTGTCTTCAGTGTCTGTATTACTGATGTCTCCCCTCCTTGGCACTGTGTTAACACACAGCTGAATGGTCCACACCTACAAACTCATACAAACTTCTGCTACTTCTCTTGGTTTCTATGCAAACAGTGTATTTAGTTTTCAAACACTGTTCCTCTATTTCGCTTAATCACTGTGTAATGTGTTTTGCTTGTTTTGCTGTTCATCTGAGCTTTTATTTTCCTCATTTTAATAGCTGCTAATTTTTTTTTATCATATCCTGATACATAAATTATATATAAAGCAATACATAAAGAGGGTGTACTTTACAAAAACTGTACAGTGGATAAAATGAGGACAGATCTGCTTACAATGCAATACTTCTTGTTCTTTGCAAAGGTTGCTGTTGTACGATGCTGCCCTTGTAAAAATGATTCTCTGCACACTAACTAATAAGCATCTTCTAAGGGAACAAGTGAGTGGCTTTTCCCAACAATTCTGAAACTGGATGAGGGTCTGCTGGGATTACATGGGGTCAAACTGATCATCTACTAGCATCTGTTTAGTATTGTAATAAAACAAACTGATACCAATCAGTCACTAAGACTGAAAGTATCAGTCAGCAAATGCAGCTAAATATATACAACACAAAAAACAAATTCGTTTTAGAGACCTAACTAGCAAAGACATTGATCACTGCTTCCTTACATTACATAGAGCCAACTATTGATTGTTAATTATAGTTTATTATTAATTGCAATAAAAAAACATTTGTTAGATCCACGTCTGTTTTTCACTCGCCCACAACAGCATTTTAGGCCTAATGCCTTTAATTTAACTTTGTAAATCTACTCAAAAGATTCCAGCAGGTGAGATTAACATCTGAAAATAGGAGGATGGAATCAGCCGTTTCCAAAATTTTAGTTTTCCTAAATGTTGAAGTGCAGTTACTCTGATTTGTGTGCATGTTTTTCTAATACAGTTGGGGTTTTATTAGCAGGTAGTTTATGCCGCTTTATAATATCCCGATATGTTTGATATAGCTGTGACTTTAAATCTGGTGGAGAACAGCAAAGTCAAAACAAAAACAATGTGGCTGTTTCCCCCTCAGACGTGTCCTTTAGGCTCTTCTCTTCCTCTCATCTCCGGCTCTCAGTCCCTGCTGCGGGTCAATTAAATCTGAAAGGTGGATGCTCTCGAGTCAAGCGTTTTCCTTTTTTTCTTTTGCTGAGTCTGTTTGAGACACAACCTGAAAACACCCAAAGCTCACATCACTTCATCTGTATGACCTTGGGCTGATGCACCAAGGCGAGCCTGTATATATTAATAATGCTTGAGCTGACAGAAGCTTTATGGGTCACACAATCTGTTGGTTCCTGCTCTGCAGCTATACAGTAGCTCCCTCTGTGTTTTTGCTGAACTTTTGTTTGTTTTTTAGAATGAAACCTTTAATTTCACTCTGCATACTTTTACAAATATTGCCATATTCTCTTATATTTTGTCTCTCGTGTCTCACCCCAGGACGACTTCCTCTTTAGTGTGTCCATAGTGAGTGGGCTCACATGTGCTGTGCTGGCTGTGGCCAAGTTCATGCTGGGAAGAGTGCTGACTAGTCGGGCACTTATCACTGATGGTAGGACACACACACACACACACACACACACACACACACACACACACACACACACACACACACACACACACACACGCACATGCACGGACACTGATGACTATAAATAAATGAAGAACACAACAGAAGAGCACGAGGGACTAGATAACTAGATAGGTGACTTAAAGCATAAGCAACTTTCAGTTGTTTGAATTATCAAGAGGGAAGACACTGTCCCTAAAGAGGGAGACTTAGAGTGGAGTTAAAACATGTGCATTTATTTGGTATATTCATATGAATTAATAAAATCGTAATTAAGTTGTTCAAACCCAACATTTTCCATCTGGTATGATTACATTTTTAACTACCAAGTGAAATTCTTCTAACAACAGCAAACGTATCAAAGTTCTAATGATATCACAGATAACACAAGAATGAAAAATACGAGAGTTTTACAAAATACACAACAGTTTTCATGAAGCATCGTGGCCACTTTCAGAATGACATTAATTATGAGTGGATTAGTATCACTGATGCATTAACTTGTCAGAAGTTTCCAGGGTTTTAGGTGAGCCAGAGGAAGCTAATATTCTTGGATTAAGTGTATGCACCATATTTTATCTGCTCTTTGAGCTTCTGTCATGTTGTGGTGGTGAAGTGCAGGAACCAGCACCCAAATGTAGGACGCAGGATTCAGAATCTAATTACTTAAAGACACACCTGAAACAAAAAAGTCCAAAACTAACAAAGTGTATCAAAAACAGCAATTCACAGACAGTCTGAGGATAAGCTGCACAGAATAATAACAGATTACAGGAGGACAGGGCTGAATGAGACACAGGTGCACACACATGAAAGGGCACTCAAACAGTACATAAAAAATTTGTGAAAACTTGGCACTTCCTGCAGATTTTAACCCAAAACCCATGACCTGAATCAGGTTATGTGTTCAGAAGTTACCACGTGATTTACTCACTTTTGTGACGCAGAAAAGTCTGACAAAGCTCGCTAACCCCTTAATCTCTCTTTCTATACCCCTCAAAAAAGAGAACTGACACTGGAGATTAACCTAAGCATGGACATAACCAGGTACATCAATGAGATGGAGACAACAAAAACAGAGAACTCACTATGAACTCACTCAAAATGAGGAAAAACTAAAAATCGTCACTAAAATGAAAAGTCAGAACAGAGTTATTATTCTTAGATCAATTCATAATAATTCAAACCCACAAAACGACTGTGGCATTTTAAAACATCTGCACCATCAAAGCCTTTGGAAGCAGAATATTTGTGCCAACACATTAAACCAAAGGAAATAAAACACACGCAGCTGAAACAAACATTGCAAACCAGAACATGCCTGCTTGTGTTTATTGTGTGACTTTCTAACACAAATGAACTGAAAAAAATGTCGTTTGTGATGACCCGCTGCTCGTAGGCACGTGCTCAGCTGAACAAAAGCACAGCATACACACACAAACACACACACACACACACACACACACACACACACACACACACACACACACACACACACACACACACACACACACACACAGTGTCTCTGGCAAACACACACTGCTATCCCCAGGTCTCAAAACACACAGGGCATCAATCCAATAAACCTGAGGTTGCTGTTCTCTGAGCCTCTTATTTCCCACAAGACTCTACACTTACTGCAGGCAAGACAATAACCCACCGTGCTAGCTTTCACACATGTAATTATAAAGAACAACATCAGCCACTATAAAGGGTCATTCAAACACAGTATATGTAGTGTGGAGCCATTTATGTAGGACTTCAAAACAGCTGCAAAATGTTGATCCGACACCTACCAGAAGAATATACATAAGCTCAGCTGTAGCTTCAGATTTATCCTTTAAAATGGATATTGATACAACTTAAAGATCATACATACAAGTTTACATTTAGTTTGTGTTTCAAAGTGAAATGGAGATGATACATGTTCATATTTTATCCCACCTGTTAATCCTTTCTCTGAGGGAATGCTGCTTCTCACCAGGTCCTCTAAATCAGGGGTGGGGAACTCCAGGCTTCGAGGGCCGGTGTCCTGCAGGTTTTAGATCTCACCCTGGGTCAGCACACCTGAATCAAATGATTAGTTCATTACCAGGCTTCTGGAGAACTCCAAGACATGTTAAGGCCATTTAGCCATTTAAATCAGCTGCATTGGATCAAAGACACATCTAAAACCTGCAGGACACCAGCCCTTGTGGCCCGGAGTGAGCTACCACCACCACACATAACATGTTGGTCCTTCATTTCACCGTATCTGTCCAACTAAAACAACTACATTAAGGTCAGGAAAAGACTGTCATTGTTAACAGAAATGTTGTTTTTTATTTGTCCTCACCTAAATTTGTTTGTTTTTCAGGGTTTAATTCTCTGGTTGGAGCAATCATGGGATTTTCCATTCTAATCAGCGCCGAAGTTTTCAAGCATCATACTGACGTCTGGTTTCTGGATGCCACCATTGGAGTTCTAATGGGACTTATTATTTTGGCATATGGGGTCAAGTAAGACATGAAGCAGCAGCAGTGTCTAATCTGAAATCTTTAATCTTTTATAGTTATTAAGGCATTATTTACACGATGCTAATGGCACCGATACAGCTCAGCAGCTCTGTACCTGCGCCTGCATGAACGGCCATTTTTGCTGACGTATCTTACAATTAGAATTTGTTTCTTTGCCCACAGGCTCCTGAAGGACATGGTTCCCCGTGTGAGACAGACAAGGAACTACGAGCGCTTTGAATGAGAGACCTGTGTGCCGACCAGACGAGCAGGTTCTAACATACTCACGCACCTGCACACCTGGGTGCCTCCTGCCCCGCCTCTCTCTGTATTTCATACACCTGTTCATCCACATTTCATTACACACTGACAGGGACCGTACACACTCCCATAGACATGTATACATACACACACACACAATCTGTACATACTGTACATACATTTAAAGATTAATACATGTGTCAGACACACACACATACACACACACACACACACACACACACACACACACACACACACACACACAGACCTGAGAGATTCTGAGAAGGACGTGATGGAAGAGTATCCTCCTATAAAAGAAGTATTTCTGATTATTTCTCCTCGTCTTTGCGTTTTGTACAATAAAGCACCAATAAAAAGAAGAAACGATGACACAAAACAGAAGAAATATTCAAGAACTGCTTTGGATTTGTTCAAGTTGGACATACATCACTTGCTGCTAAGAGGACATCATTGAAGCCATAGCTGAATTTTTTTTCAAACCAATAGGAAAGATTGTAGGTTTTGCTTAAGTGAAAATAATGCATGTTATCCCAAAACTCGCTTCAGGAACGTGTTTTATTTGTGACCCTGTAATAAACGGAGGCTGCCGGCTAACTTATTTCGTTATTTATTTTGTAGTTTTCTGGTTATCGTAAAGCACATAGGACAGAGATGAAATGAAAACTTGTCATCACCCTCCTCATGTCAGTGCAGCCTTTCTACCTCCTAGTTTGTATCGGGAAGACAGCGAGAGAGGAAGCAGGAAGCAGGGAGAGAGACTCAGGCAGAGCATGCTGAGTCAGCAAATGCTGCTACCTCTGAACACAAAAGCACCTACGAACGCTACACCTAAAGCTAACGAGAAACAGAGAGGACTGGAGACACCAAGTACAAGCACTTGTCATAAAATGAAACATAAGAGCACAAATCTCAATGTATTTCTCCCATTTATATTACACTGCACACTCTGCTCAATATTTCAGAAAGGATCACTTTAGAAGTGAAAAATTTTTTATTTCTGTGTGCAGCAATTTGTACCAGAGCCACAGAACAACAAAGATAGCATTAATTTAGAAAGTATGGCAAAGAGTAGGAGCAGTGATGGTGGGTTCCAAAGCAGCTTGCAGCCTAAAACAATGCTACACAGACTGCTCGATGTGGAATTTGTCACTCAGCTGTGGTCTGACTAACCTTAGGCTGTGCTTTATTTAATTAACCTTTTGCTTAAAGCTTATAGTGAAGTCATTTTTAGGAAAAGCAGACATGTTTGTGTTCAGACTAACAATTAAAACTCATGAATCGTGACGACATGGGCACCAAACCCATTTGTTTATGTTGTTAATTTGGTCTGGGATTTATTAGGTTCATTAATGCCGCTTATTCTCCTCATTTTGTCTGTAAGCACGATGTTTGAACCATTAAAGCAGCGGTGGCTCTAAGCACAGTGTCAGAGATCACACAGCCTGTAAAATGTCATTGGCAGAGACAGTGTTCGTCTGTGCTTCCTCTTTGTCCTGCATGTTTCCATTCCGTTATCAGTCATTACTCCGTGCAATGAATGGAATGTAAATACGAAGCACACGGTCTGTAAATATGTTCGCCGCATTGTTTGGGTGCATCAGTATCAAAAGGTCACACATCGTCACAGTGCTGTACGGCTGACGTGAGAGTAGACAATATATAGTTAAAGTACAGACTGATCAATGTTGCGTATAATTACAAATGTTTACTCCGTAGTGTGCATATACTGTAAATGTCGTTTTACATATTACTGTAGATTATCGTTGACATAAAATGATGAGTCTTACTGTAAGTTTTTTGCACTGTAGGTGAAAATATCTGACTGGATGTAGGTGGATTCCAGCAATGCTGTCCAAGGCAAACTTCACTTATAAAAACAATTTCTTTAACATGCTGAAAAAGTTACAGGTGATCACGTCCACATATTACCTGCTAGCACAAATCGCTAATATTTTACTATAATACTGTAGGTATTACAAGCTCAGATATTAGATAACCAAGCATGTAAAAACTGGGCATTTAAAAGCAACATATAGACTCATATTCAGTATTCAGCTGGTGGAGCCATGATGTATGTGCGCCCTCTTGTGGCTGGAATTGTCACAACAGCAGTCTTAATTAATATTCAGTCGTGTAAATTTATCCCCAGCTGAAAGCCTTGGGCACTGGCTGTGGAGAGGCCTACATCCACTCTGCACTGTAATTATCAACTCTGAGTCGGCTGGACGTGGTGCAGAATTATTGGTATTATCTTTAGTTTCATTGTGTGAAGAATATGATTAAGATATAAAGTGAAGGTGTGATTCAGCTCGCACCATTTCTACTCACCAACAGCACACTGATTTGTAATGCCCCTCTCCCTCTTTAATGCATAGAAGACAATCTTTACAATGGCTTTTACTAGCAAAGCTCAGTGTTTACATGCTAAAGCCACAGTGTAAGGCACAGAACAAACTCATCATGCTTTACAGTAGCTCTGTTGCTCATTTAAAGTAAACTGCTATGTTGGATAAAGTGGACACTGTTTTGAAGTTGGCAGCAAAATCCTTTCTACCTCTCTTCTTTGCACTTGCTTTTATTTTCATGCCACATCTGTTGTGTGCATTCAAACCCCCCTAATGTTTAGTCCGGGTGCTGCGACTGAGGCCCTGGTTACTCGATTCCTCCTTAGCAACGGATAGTCTCTGAAAGTGTTGCACTCGCTGCTGCCAGTCGTGGGGATTGTGCAACAACTGAATGCCAAAAATGTCAAATGTAACTGATGATCACTGCAGTTGCGTTTAAGTCATCTAAAATGTTTTGTTTTCATTTTTCTCCATCTCTCTTAATAACAGGAACCCTGAAACATGAATATCTTGTTATGATATGTTGCACAAACCTCTCATTAATTGAAGAATGGCATGATACACGAAAACCATTTCATTATTTCATTGAAACATGTCAGAAATATGACCACTTCTGTAGCTTAATGAACTGTGCCAAATCATTCAGACCATTTGTCAGCTCTGTTGAAATGTGTGTATCTTTGGTGTGCTTGTAATGATGAATGAACTTCCCATTGACCCAAGAAAAGGCATCAAACTATCAATTCTGCAGAGTTTCATGAGATTATAATAGCAATACTAACCACTCCTCTGTTGCTATAGGCTTTGCATGGGCTTGTAAAAAATCCTTACACTTTCAGTGGTTACAAATGCATTAAACACACACACACACACACACACACACACACACACACACACACACACACACACACACACACACACACACACACACACACACAGACAACCAAATTTACAATAAATCAAGACTATGTGACATAATTGTTTGTACAATATCGACATTGGTGGTATTGCAGATGATGTAATCACTATTTATTTATGTAAACGAAACAATGAAATATCTCTTTGTCAAAGAGAAATGTTTTATTGATCAATAAAGTTTTATCCTGCCTAATCATCAACAATCCTGAGTCATTCGTTTTAAAGCAAGAAGCGAGACGTCATTGTTGAGCAGCTGAGTGCTTCTTAGGATTTTAAATGAAAAATGGACAATAATGGTAAGTACTGTATGAAAAACCTTTATCACTAATGAAATCTAAACCAAAAACATTACGGGTGATTCAAAAATAAAAACTAGACGTTTAGAAAAAAGATGAAAACAAACTGAAATAATTTTACAAAATTGGAAACTTGTAAAACAAACTAATATAAACTAAAAATATGCAGGAAATATTCTTGTTTGCCTGCTAAAATTTATAATCACAACCTGCCAGAGGAGGAGCTTTGGAGCTTTGGGAATCAACTGCTTTCAGAAAGGTTTTCTTGTACTTCCTAAAATCTTTCCTCCATGTAATATTAATTTTGTTCTTTAAAAATGACCAACATTAGCACTGGGACCATTAAAATCTAAACTGAAATGAGCAAACCCACTGTGAAAACTCACTGAAACCACAGTAAACTGAAAAAAGTCAAAATAAATTAAAATAAAATCTAATTAGAAAATGGAAAATCATAATGACTCCAGCACAGAAATGACTCTTACTTAATTTAACTACGTCGCTAATGGGAATTTTTTAACAGTTTTCCTGCATACTGAGGAGTATATTTGTGTGTACTTGTTTCATTTACAAATTACAAAGTCAAGAAGATCAGGTTTGTGGTGGTTGTCACGCGGACTCGTTGAATACAAGTATTTAAGTTAAAATCACCAAATTATTATTGTCATTGTTTCCTGTCGTATGATGATTAGACTTTGATTCTTGTGTGTTTGTGTTCAGAGGCAGAGATGTTTGTCACTGTTACAGACGCACAGTCGTGTCTCTTTCAAACACTGGAAAACTAAATAAACACAAAAATAAAATAAAATAGAAACTGTGAGGATAAATCGATTAGGTTTATTGTAAAATGTCCTAATTTATGCTGTTTACCTTAAAATAAGGGAAAACCTTTTAAATTAAGTAATACTTCATGTTATATTGTCTCTTTTTAAGTGTTTATTTTTAATAAGCAGTACTTGATATTATAATAACAATTTTGTTTTTTTAAGTAAAACTATTTACCTTAACAATGTGTTAAGTTTAATAATCAAATCAGTGATCCTGCTGACTCGCTACTTGATATACTTAAAATTGTAAATATCAGACCTGTCAAGCGTTACTACAAGAAGTTTTTACTTTACTTTTGGCACTTTTGCCATGTTTGGTTTTGCTCAAGAAAGAGTTCTTAAATCTATCACACTCATTACAGAAGAGGCTTTGAAGGTCATCTGTACAATGTTTGCTTTGTTGTGAATAATTTAGACACAGTCTTACTGTGATGTAATGTCACTTTACATTTAAACTATAAATGTAAAATAACGTGTGTCTACACTGATGGTTTTACAGGTTACTTGTGTGTTTGTATCCAGTATTCATGCTGTCATTCTGAGCTGCTCTATACTGTGGATGCTGACCAGTGTGTGGGTGGTGTTGCAACAATCATATTCTTAATTTTTCATCTTTTTCTTTTTTGCAGTATTTGCAGCTACTCTCTTATTTCCCAGGGTGATGCCACAGCAGTTGGATCCACATATTTGATTTGGCACAGATTTTACACCACACGCCCTTCCCTGACACAAGCCTCACATTCATCGAGGCTTGAGAAAGCCAACAGGAGTACACTAACTTGTGTTTCCCTGAGGCTGGATTCTGTGTGTTGAAGCACAGAAACAGCAAAGAGAGGGTTAAAGACTAATAGAAGTCATTTCTGTACCTCAGTGTATTTTCTCACCTCCTATGATTACATTTCACACTTTTGCATCATCATCATCATCTCCGACCTGCACGCACACTGTTCTGCAAAGGCTCCTGTGCATTAAGAACACCACAAAGTGACGACAGAAAAATGGGAATTTATCTCTGTGTCTGCTTTGGAGTTTATAGCAGTTGTAAAACACTTTTACATCACCAAGTAAGTGTGAATGAATTCTTCTATCAGGAGTAGAACTTCACAGACTAATGTTTAATGCCTTTTAGTTGGCAGATAGGCCTCTAGGAGGAATAAATCATGGCACCGAAGCTATTCATGTAACCACTCCAGTCTAGAGCTTTGACAGCTTTCCTGCTGGGCTGGAAAGCTGACTTTACAGAAACTAGGAGTCAGTCTCTGAGCTATGAGTCTAGACTTTCATTTAAAATCTACCTCCAAACCCAACTCTTCCAAATGCAAACGATTCTGTACTGATTAACATCTAAAATTGTGTGTATGCACAAAAGGCAGCAAAGTGCAAAGGCACTCTTTTTTCAGATTTTTCCAGTCACGTCTACACACAGATCACTTTTGTAGAACTTATCATGAAATCTGGTGCACATGCACGAGTCTCATTTCTGCTCCAATCTTTAGTCAAGAAATGTAAGTAGGCAGTCACTTATGTCACCTTTTGCATATAAAATCATCGCTTGCATCTCAAGTTATTAGACATGGCAATTAAGACAACATCAAAGAAGAAGTGCTTCACTGGAGGAAGGAACGTGGGTTCTGTTTGTCTCAGTTTTGGAAACACAAACAAAAAAATAAGCACTGAAGCAAAAGTGATTCATGATCGACTGTGAAGTTCACTGCGAAGGACCCAAAGACACGAAGTGAAGGAGAATGGAAGAATCCATCTCCACCTATTTCTTTTTTTGATCTTCACTTCATGTTATTGACCTCGACCTGCCTTTTTGCATGCATGAAATCTGCACAAACCAGTTAATGGGTAGAAAAACGCATAAGCATAGCTTCATACATCCATCCCCTGGAAAAGGGAATGAAACCTGAAGACACCTGCTCAACCAGCTGGAACTGCATATGTGAGAAGCTGTTGTACTTTGATCCTGGAGCAGATCTTTATGTAGTGTGTAAAGAGATATGCATTACACTGTTTGATTTTTTTTAACATCCCTGTAACAGGTAGATTCATACTTTCCGTAAGACTATTTGGTTTTTAATGAAGTCTCTAAAGGCAGAGCTGCGAATCAGAGCGTGCTAGGATCTCACACTGCTGAAAAACTGGAGAGCCGACTGCTGGAAGCCCCAACTACATCTGTGCATCCAGTCATGAGGTCCTAATACTAAAATGGTAAGTTTCACACACAGAGAACTAAGGACGCAAAGCAGTGCTGACACACAGGTTTAATAAGCTCTGTTATTCATATCCTAGCTGGAGCATGTTGCTGTTCTCTTCCATGTACTCCATGCACTTCGAGGTATAAGGTAAATGGCGTTAATGTGAGCATGAATAGCTGTTTGCATCTACGCATGAGGCCAGAACATTGAGTGTACTCTGCTTAGAAGTGGCTGTAGGAATAAATGGATAAATAGACAAAAGCTGCTTTTGAGTCTTGCACCACATGCAACACCAAAGGGGAATTGCATCAGTAGCTGGAACGAACCTCCTCGAGCTCATCTGGGAAAAACCATGACATTCCCAAGTCAGACATGATCCCTCCAGTATATCCTGGGCCTACCCTAAAACCTTGCACAGGAGGCATCCTAGTCAGATGCCTGAGCCACCTCATCTGGGTCCTTTTGAGGAGAAGCTCTATTCTACACTCTGCCTGAAGAGGTGACATGTGCCCACCCACCAGTGGGCTCACCACACGCAGGAGGCCCCAGTAGGTGATGGGTGCATGTCGGGCAGCAGTCAAGGGCAGAGGCTCTGCTGAGGCTGGCTACTGAAACTCTATTTTCTGTAGATAATCTATCATAACAAATGCCTCAATACTAAAAATAACCACTGACCTCTCTGATGTCGGACTTTACTTTGAAAAATGTGAAGGTTGCAACTTAAGGGTCAGGAAACTGTCCGGGCCCTTCCTGTGCCAATGACACCTCAAAAACACTTTAAGTTCCCGGATTAATTAATGTATGCATTAATGTGTGATACATACATTATGAACTGATGCATCATTAACCTATTCATATGTTTGAAAGGTACTGTGATGCAGTTCTTTACTATCACCACATGGTGGCCCCCAACACCAGGATAATAAATGACAAACAAATCTAGCAGCAGCTCTCCTCCTGCAGACTTTTAGATGATACAGTTCACTGTTGTCTTTGCAGCTCAGTTATACAGGTGATCAAATTTCATAATTTGTTTGAAACCTTTTTTCTTCTTGACTTTTTGTATCCTTAAATGAATGCATGTCGAATGAAGAGGTACCCTTGAACCCGGCTAAAAATATGATTATGTGATCTGTATTGTCTTGACAGTAGTTTATAGCTGCCACTATCTCACAGAAATTCAGATTTCTTTGGTTATGTATTTTTTCTGTTTTCAAACTGACAGTAATTGTGTAACACCGCTCTTTCAGGGTCCACAGGACAGCAATTTCATGTTATTATGTCAGCTGTATGTCCTGTATATATGCCCCTAATTACACAGAAAAATATACAAGTGAAGCAGATAATTACATCGAATTATAAAGATGCAGTGCTGGTTTGTAATCAGTACTATCGCAACATACTCACTACAGTCAAAAGCACAATGAAAAACAACATAACATCAATTATGTTGTTTTTCATTCTATCCTTAGAATAAATAAATCTATCCTGTCATAAAAACCTTAAAGCTAAACCTCTACAGTATTTTATTATTCAAGGATTTTTCTAATATGAAACACCATTTTTTTTTCTCACTGACTGATGTAAATCACTCGTCTGAGAGAGAACGTATTGATTGTGTGTAAAACTTTAGAAATGAAACAGGATGTACTTTCTTCGTAGTCGAGGTTTGTGCTGTTTTTCATTTCAAGTCAAAGATGTGAAAGTCAAACATCTCAAAACCTGCATTAATGAACTTGAAGACTGAAATGAGCAACGCAGTCCAATCGTGAGTACTTTGGGTAAATTTTATCTCCGTGATTTTGTGTTTTCTTTTTAGACATTTAGCTTCTGATTTGGTCCTCTTTAATAAGTCTCCCTCATTAAATATTTAAGCCCAATCTGATAAATGTTACAGCTTCAGGACTTCATAATATTTTTAAAAAGGTCAGAAGAAAGAAAAATTATTTATATACATATACAGAGTTTTTCAACGACAAATAGCAAATCTGAACATTTCACATGCTTCAGTGAAGCAGTTACGAACTGATAACTTTTGAAACTCATACTTAATTTGCTCGCCTCAGATCCTTACATCAGTTGCAGAGACAATGTCGTGGTTTTCCACATAGGAATCAAAGTACTGTCATCATCCATGGCATGAACATCCAGATAATCCTCTGTAGTCTTCCATGCAATGGCAAAGAAAGCCAGTGGAACTTTGCTGAAAAGAACTTCAATGCAAATAATCTGGATTACACCTCTGAACTTGCAGACTACTCCATACCTGCAGCCCCATTAACGAAGATAAAAAAAATAAAAATATAAAGAAAACATGAAGAGACAAAATATTTCCAATGCTTTAGGCTTGCAACACCTAAAGTGAGCAGTTGAAAGAAGGAAGTTTCTCAGCTGATGATGTGCCGCAAAGTCAGAAATGTCTGTGTTGGTGGTGTGTAGGCTCCTCAAAACAAGTCACAATCTTTAGCTTTAACTAAAAGCCTATCCCAGCTGTCTTAAGGTGAAAGATGGCTGTCAGTCTATTGCAGGACTGACATGTGACATTAACGAGTAAAGATATTAGGTGACACAAACATAATATTAATTTTTTTTTTTTTGTCTTTCTTATAGCTAGACAGTCAGAGCCGTCTGGGACATGGTGTAGAACAGCGCTGGGATCAGATCAAGGCCACCAAATGGTCACGTTAGATTTGGTTTCAGGCTGAGGCTGCGTGACTGAAGTCTGGCTCATTTCCACGAGTCCAACACATGAATCATGCACCTGATTGACAGACACCAGCGCACCTGTGCACAACAATTATAAACCTAAGCAAAATCAGACTGCCTTCATACTGATCTACTCAGCTGTCAAACAATTACACAGTGATGCTATAAACTAACTAAACTGAAACAGAAGAATTATGTGGACGTCTGAGCATTGTAAACCTTCACTGCATGTTCCAGGTGGATTTGCATACATTTACTGCTATAACAGTCTCCGCTCTCCTGTGAAGGATTACTAACAGCCAGATAGTACAGACTGGGATTTCCTTCCATTCAACCAGAGCATCAGTGAGGTTGGGGGCTTGTGTTGAACATTAAGCCATCAGTCTCAGTTCAGCCCAAGGAGATTGGACGCGGTTAAGATCAGATCTGTCAAGTTCATCCAAAGGAAAGAGCAACAAAGTACACACAGCACACACAGTAGAAACACAAAAGCAAAACTTTATACTTTTCACCTTACAGTCCACAAAACTGCTGCAGTGTTACTTTCCTCTATCAGTGTGGGCACATGTCTTTAGCTTTATTTGACTCGTTGGCTCGGTGTATGCCATCTATCTGCCTTAATAATAAAAAGTGCATTCGAATTTCCATAAGAGCGAGTTAGTAAGTCCAAGTCTATATGAGGATCAGGATGCTGAAATGCACTCAAAATACAGCAAAATACAGAAATGAATGTTTGAATTTATATGCAGGCATTCAGCCATGGAGGACAAGTTTGACTTAAGTCTGGTGTATGCTGGTCCAGCAGCTCGTTGTTCCTCACCTACACATGGCTCGTTTGCAGAAAGCTGAGGACCAGGACAAGTGCAACTTTATTTAACCTGGCATCTTTAATTTTCTGTTTGTCATAATTAAAATGTTGGAGCGTTCAGCGCTTTTGGTTTTTTATTTTTATACTATCATCTTCTACTGTCTACCTATTCTTTCTCATATCCTCTGAACCTGGTTTCATGTTTCCTAAAACATGACACGATCCTTTTTAATGTCGCATTTCTGCTTTCAGTCTCTTCTTAACTGACATCAGCTTTTATCTCTGAAACGATCTTCAGCCGACTCAGACTTTCATGGTCTCAGACGCTGGCTTATTGTTATTCCCCTGTCCGAGATGACATTACACGTGGTCATCTAACTGCAGGCACTTTTTCAAAAACTTTCTTTACCCTTCAGCTTTGACCTCAGATTAGTTTTTGTTATTCTGCTAGATGGGGACTTTATTTCTGGCTGTCTCCAGAATGCAGTGAAAGTCCCTACAGCAATTTATCTGATACAGAAACTGTTTAGCGTCTGTTACTGTTGAGCATTATTTTAATGTAAGGAACCATTTAATCACATCCTGAAAGCACAGGACACCAGTGCTATCTAAGAGAAAGGAATACGAGTAGCTACACCAGCTCAAACACCATGAAACACAACATATTTGTTTTCAGACCTGAGGGATGTCCTTTATGTGATGAGATGAACTGAGAAAACATGTGAGTTTAAAACCACTTTGGTCTCTGAAGCAGATAAAGATGGAGCACAAAGACCCAGCAAGGGTTAGTCCTCCAGATATGTTTCATTACTGGGAACAGAGTGAAGCACATTATTAAAGTTTTGCACTTTTTTCAGTTAACTACTTTTTAATCACATTTATTTTTAGTTTTTCATCTATGTTAGCCTAATATAGTTAAAGTGCACAATCAAGACCAACACAACAAGAGTCCAATTAAAAAGAACTGAAACTCCAGCGAGATTACTGCTCATTTTTTCACCCCATACAAAAAAATTTAAACAACTGATTTGTTTCGCAGTACCGACAACACGATTGACCAGACAGTCACCATATGATGATTATTATTCTACTAACTGATAGTTTACCATTAAAAGATGATAACTGTACTGGTTCTTATGTCTGTGAAGGTTCTCAGTCATCCAGGTCATCGTAGTCTAAGGAGCTTGCAAAGAAAAGCGTCTGGACTTCTTTAAGTTACTTGAAGACGTTTCACCTCTCATCCGAGAAGCTTCTTCAGTTCTAAGGTCAAATGGTGGAGAGTCCCAGATATGTACTGGTTCTTATATATCTGCACTTTCCTGCTCTAAATGAGCACTCAAAGCACTTTGAACAACTTGCCTCATTTGCCCATTTACACAAGATATACATTTACACACATTCATGCTCCAGTGGATGCATCGAAGAGTACCTTCAGGTTAGTATGTTGCCAAAGGATATTTGGGATCCAGACTGGGGCAGACAAGGATCAAACTACCAACTTTCCGATTACTCGGTTTCCTGCTCCACCATCTGAGCTACAGATGGCATTTGTTACCTTCAGTTTCTCCACACACTGGGCATCCATCCAAAGGTGGCAGCAGACAAAAGAAAGATAAGATTTGTTATATTTTACATTATTAGATTAATTTACTCATGAGTGTACTTTTATTACTTAGTATTTTAATTACTGTCAATAAGGTGATGTTTTAAACACACACACACACACACACACACACACACACACACACACACACACACACACACACACACACACACACACACACACACACACACACACACACAAACTGATGATGGACCACAGCTAATAATCCTTTGCCTGCACAGACCTGAGCTCCCAGTAGCACTAAGATTTGGTCAAATAAATGGTTGGAAACATGGCAAACTCATCTAAAAACAAAATGCGTATTTTAAAAAAGTTTAGGTCTGAAACAATAAGAAATACCTTTACCTTAGATATCTGGTTTTATAAAGTTTCCATATTAAAACATGTCTTGTTATATATCTGGAGTTTGTTGGATTTTGTTCTCTACCTTCAGCTCCAGGAGTTCCTCTAAGTTAGCCACTTGTTCCTGCAGATGGAGAAAGCAGCTCCTTAATCATCTCAACTCTCAGCTGACCTTTTTCATTCTCTGACTCCATTTTTATCCAGAGTGCCTGTAATTCTACGTCGTACTCTTTCAAGTGGGGAGGCTGAGACTGAACGTTTAGTGTGTTAATTTGTCATATTAATCCCTTTCATTTTGCGATATCGAGAGGCACACGATTCCTCACAGCAATGCTTCAGTTTATTGGGCCATTGCAGCACCTGGACTGTTTTCTTTTTCACTCATTCTTCTGTAGATTTGTTGCTGTGCTGGGAATCGTTGAACTGCAGATGTAGTTTTGTCTGAGCTTCAGCTGTCAGACAGATGGCCTCACATAAGCGTGAGAATATTTTGGTATACGGAGGACTTCATAGTCGATTCAATGACTACTACATGCCTAGCTCCTATGGTGTTTTCCTTTTGTACTGTTATGAATTGTATCTATCATTTTATCTACCATGCTAATTAGTCTTACTGAGCATTGCACAGTCTGACCTTGAGGTGTATTTGCTGTGATGTCCACTCCTAGGAAGGTTGGCAGGTGTCTTGAATGTTTTCTAGTTGTGAATACTGTCTCACTGCAGAGTGATAAACTTTAAATAGTTTGAAAATGGTCTGATTAGCCCATTCCTGATTGATGGGCAACAACAATGACTTCTCTAAGATCACTGCTGATGGTTTTCCTCCTTGGCATTGAGTTCACGCACACCCGACTGCTCCAGAGGTGCAAAAACATCTGCTTTCTATTCTATTTGTGTAGCACAAAATTGCAACGGTCACTTAGAAGCACTTTATATTGCAAGGAAAAGAGCCGACAACAATGCAGAGAAAACCCCAACAATCAGACCTATAAGAGAGTAAAGTAAACTAAAGTAAAGTCTTATTTATAGCTCCTTTCAAGACAAAGATCCCAAAGTGCTTCACAACAAACTACCAGAGCATAAAAACAGAAAAAGAGCCGACTGAATGCAAGTCTACAAAGTTGAGTTTTTAGAAGTTTCTTGAAAGAAACTACTGAGTGCACAGATCTCAAGCTCAGAGGGAGAGAGTTCCAGAGTTTGGAGGCCACTGTGACAAAAGCTCTGTCACCTTTAGTTTTCAGCCTTGTATGATGTACAACAAGTCGGCCCTGATCACATGGCCTCGCAGACCTGCTCGGGACGTATGGCAGTCCACTGATGTAAGCTGGTGCTTGTCCATGAAGAGCTCTGCAGATGTTCTATGCAGTTTTTTCTTAGACAAGTGAACAGTGAGTTACAGTAATGCAACATGATTAAATAAACACATGAATAATAATCTCCAGTTCAGAGCGTGACACTATGGTACTTCGTCTGGAAAAATGTTTTAAGTGAACAAGAGTGAACCTGAGATTTGAAAAGTGAAAGCAGATTTAAAATTACCCCAAGGCGCCTGAGAGACAATTTAGCAGTTGTTGCAGGGGGACCATAACTCTGTCAGGGGCTCAAACCAGGACTTCCTTTTTATAACATTTTTTCATTAAGTTGGAGAAAGTTGTGAACTATCCAACTTTTAACAGTGTTTAAATCCTGTTCAGGACTGCAGCTTAGAAACATCTGTGGGTTTAAAAGAGATATACCGAATGTCAACTGAGTGGCAGTGATAGCAGTTGTCCTTAAAGGTGCTCAAAACGTGCTGAAGAGGGAGGAGATATGACAGAAACAATAACTAATACCTAGAATAGAAATTTTCTCAAATTTCGTGACAGAAAATAGGAAAAAGTTGCACTGAATTTTTTTTTTTTAAATATGTGAAAACATGCATGACAGTAGATGACATTAGGCATAAACACCGTTTGTATAATTCTAATGTGGATAAAGGTCAGCATTCTCTATCTTTAGTCCTCAATAAAGTAAGAAGTGTCTCAGACAAGGATCCTCGTCATTTTTTTAAGTAATCTTCAAGAATAGTTTCTTGAAAAGTTCCTTGAAGACATTCGTGGCTCTTATTTGAATGTTGGTTTCCTTTTTATCTTATCTCTGTCAAGATGATTCCACACTGCTTCAGTAATGTTGATGTCCAGGATCTGGGGACTGTCAGTGCTCCATTGCATGCTTTTCCATCCTGGTAGGCTTTTGGTTTTGTTGCACTGGCAGTGTGTTTGGAATCACTGAAAAATAATGTACTTAGTTAACATAAATTCATAACTTAAAAAGGCAAAACATTCAATTCCAAAACAATTCATTTTAACAAAATGTGCAATACAAAAGTCCAATCAGATAAACAAGGAAAAAAATAAACCGGAGAAGCCAGAAGATAATAAGAGGAAGTATTTGGGTGCAGGTGGCAGACAGATACATAAGCACTAATAAAGATAATAGGAAACAGGTCAATTAAGATAAAAGCAAGGCTGGGAAAAGAAACAAAGGAGGAAGGTTAAAACGCAGAAATGCGCATTAAAAAATACAACAGGAAGTAACCTTAAACAGGCACAAAAGTCAACAGAATCAAGCAAACAGCAGACGGTAAAAAAAGAGAGACACAAAAACATCGGAAGAAAAGGCCAAGATTAAAAAAAAGAATTACAACTGAAATCATTTCTCAAAATATTTTATTTCTCTATTTAAAAAATAATAACATCAAATCTATCATTTTTGTGATGTAGGCTTCCTCTAAAACTTCTAGTGTTTTTAACACCCAGTTGTCCTTTTGCCGTTTTTTTAAAAGGCTGAACTGAAGACATGAAATGTGAAGCAGGACACGACATTTCAGCTCATGGAATAAACCTGCTTACCTCCACACACAGATTTATGTCATCAGCTGTCGGGTGAAATGGCTTTGTTCCCGGCACAATTGGAAAAATCTTTATTATTGGCTCTTGTGCCCATTTTTACTAAAGTGTTTCATTTCCATTTCTTAGTCTACAGGTTCAAGAACGTCCACATCCATCTGTTATTGAACACGGCCTGCATTCTTAATGGCCAGGCAGTATTGAGCATTAGGCGTTGAGCTACAAAAGGAACAGCAACGCGGGGGAAGACAGAAGTTTTGACATTTAAAAAGCTAATTTTTTTAACCTCCTGACAGCCAAGTCTTTTGTTTGGAATACATTTTACATTTAATTTCTCCTAGTTATTTGAGAAAAACTTGGCCTGATTAGTTCTATTATTGTTCTACTATTCTATTATTGTTTTTTTTTTTTTTTTTCTTTTTATATGGAGACAGGAGGTCTCTATATTTAAGTAAACCATAAAACTGACTGTTTAAAAGTATGAAAGGTCATTAAAGGTAAAAAACTGCAGCTGCTACTTCCCATGTTGTATACAAGAAACAACTGGTTTGTCTCAATATTTGAATTTCAACTTTAGACCCGGTCAGCTGGTTGCATTAGCTTGCTTTGGTGTGTTGCAGCTTAACGTGTTCAAAAGTTCAAAATAAACTTCCAGGTTTACCAGGTTGAATTTACCTGCCATAATTTGGTAGGAAAACTTGCTCGTGACTCATTGTGTTTCCATGTTTTCTGTTTGTGTTCTTAGAAGATGATTGCAATAATTGGGTGAATGACAAAACAATAGAACAACCTACACAGAAGACGTTCAAGTATCTCTGACTCGTGGCAGAACCAAGCTCCACAGATCGAATCACTGCAGCAGAGTTGCAGGATCTCATTCATTCTGGAAACAAAGCCGCCCTCTTTTGGTGTTCTAAGTGGCTAAAAGCCTTTTACAAAGCACAGTGGCTGCAGGTGCACATGACTACTGCTCACACATGACCAGGATGTAAAGACGGAATTTTAGCTCGCAGCAGTGAATCACTACAAACAAGCCTTTTGTAATGGTTCAGTCACGCATTTGTAATGAAAAGCCATCAAGGATTAAATGAAGCATATTAGAAGGACACATGCTAGGACAGTAACACAGATTCACAATGAAAGATGAACAGAAACGAGGGGAAAGAAAGGGGGTGAGGAAGACTCGCCGTAGGTGCAACTGTGGAGAGAAAATTATTTGTGAGGAAAGATGTTTGTGCAGCATCCCAAGTAATATATAAAAGTGACTCATAAGAACGTTTAAAAAAAGGCAGCAGCTTAAATAGAAAGGTGATATTTATTGTACCCGACCTTCTTTATAAATTGCAGTTTTACTTTCAAGACTATCTTCCTGAATAAAAAAAATTCCAATGTAAAATGTGCCTCCTTACGGGAATCAGTAACATCCTTGGGAGTTACTCTAAAGTAAGCCTCAATTTAATATAAAATATTGGTGCATCTTTTCAGAAACAGTTCTCGCTTTATTACAGCTGAAGGTCTTTATTGCTCTTTAAAAGGTAACATTGATCAGCCACAATACTCAAACCAGTGGAAGGTAAACCACATAAAAGTGATTTAAGGAAAACCTTGGGTCTTGGTGTTCATGTGTCACCAGCCACAATAACAGCACTCCCCAGTGATAGTTAGAAAGATGATGTGCACCATCACACAGAAAAACCTGCCCAGAAACAGTTTTAGTAAAGGGCATTGATACCCATCCCAGGATTCAGGGACATACCAAGGCACAGAGACAGACAGACAGACAGCATTTCATTTTACATCCTGAAGGATCCGAGTGTCCTGTCATTGCAGTTCTTGAAATTACTGTAACTACAAGCCACAACAGGGCTGTGGATAGCTGGAGACTATAGGTATTATGTCCATTATTCTTGGTCATTTGGTTGAATTCACACCTGCTGTGAAATCAATGACACAATCAAAGTGCAGCGCTGCTCTTAGTCCACCCAATTGATCCAAGCTACTGTGAAAGATATACTGTGGTTTTCTTGTGTCAAAGACATACTCAGGTTTGTAAAAAAAAAAAAAACTGGATGGACAGGCGCTATCAAAATGTAACATAGTTAAGTTTGTAGCTGCTAAATGCTTCAGAACATGCAACTACAGAACATACTGTAACATGGTTTTTAGAGCTATTTGCTGAAAAAGTGTGACAACAGAGTGGAAAATGACTAGAAAGTGGACGAAGAACTATGAGCTGAATGGTTTTAGGACAGATTTGGGATGAAATGTGCAGCAGGTTAATAATTATCTCTGGATTCATCACAGTGAAAAACACTTTCTTATATCAGTTGTAACTACTGCAGAGACAAATATAAAATAAGGTTGACATTTCTCTGTCTTTGTAGAGTGTGATTTTTTAAGACAAATACACACACACACACACACACTCATGTGTACTTTAAAAAAAGTTTCATTAGTGGGTGAAAAGAAACTATTTAACTAAAAAAAATGAAGTAAAACATAATTTAATTGTTCGTTTTTCTTTAACATAGCGATGACTCGTTGTGTAAACCTTCAGACTTACTAGGCTTGCATTTTTTTTGTAAGTACTGTGTAATCAGTTTCATATTCCCTTTTGTTCCTGTTTATGTAACAAACGCAAATGCATTCGTTGGTTCTGAAGCTAGTATAGTACGTCAACAGTGTTCTACAGTAACTACAAAAGGGTGTGTGAGCGGTGCTTCTGTCAGACACGCTCAGCTGTAGGATGTCACTCGGTTGTGTTTAAAAACATCAGTTCAGACCTGAAACCTCCAAGAAAAGCTATAAGAGAACTAGTGAGACTAACTTTTGATTTCGGAGGTGAGAGCAGAACGGATGTGCCAGGCAATTTTGCACCTGCTGATCTTGATGACACTCAGCTGTCACTCTTTGGCTGAAAATGAGACAAATGTCACCTGTCCAGAACACCAAAGGGCTTTCGGGGGCTCTTGCTTCGAATTTGTGGGTATCCGGCACTCTTTCTTCAGTGCTCAAGCTTGGTGTGAGGGGAATGGAGGACACCTTGCTTTTATCCCTGACGAGGACACCCAGTACTTCCTCGAGAGACACATGGACACTAAGGAAGACTTTTGGTTTGGTGTGGCACCATCTGCTGAAGGTAAAAAGTCACACTTGTTTTTATTGTTAGTGGATATTTCCCAGCAGACCTCTAACTGATGACTTTAAATCAAACATTAACAACAAAACGTTTGCAACTAAACGACCAAAGACGCCTTTTTCTTACTGCACTGATAATGCTCTCTTCTCCTGTGGTTAGAAAATCAATCAGAAAATCAATTCTGTATCTCGGATGGTGGAGAATGCTCAGATTAAACACGGCACAATACAAAGAGCTAGGAAATCAGCAGTCTGACAAATTATGGTAAATTTGTTCCCACTGAGATTTTCACAGCATAGAGAGAAATGGCTTCATATAACACACTGATTGAGAATTCTGCACAAAGTAAAAATATAAAGTACACTTAAAAAAAAAAAACAACTTACACCCACCAGGTTAGTAGTTGGAGTCAACTTGGACCACAGTTTATAATAATAAACTTTTTGTAAGCCCCAAATGGTAACAGAAACTGAATGAGCTCTGCTCTAGATGCATTATTGATGCGTGTATGTTCATCAGTGGGCTTTCATGGCTTTTTTGCATCATCAGGTCATCTCTCTTGGCTCGATGGTTCACCTGTCACATATTCAAAGTGGGTGAGCAGTCCAGAGCCTGGAGCAGCTTGTGGCTACGTCCTGAGAAACTCGGGCTTTCACTGGGAGGCCAGAAACAACTGCAGCAAAAACCGGAGTTTTATTTGCCAGTTTGGTAAGTATTCTGACGAAGACTGTGTTGCACACTGAATCACTCCATACGAAGAATTACTTTTACACTGCCTT
This sequence comes from Maylandia zebra, assembly GCF_041146795.1. Taxonomy (NCBI): domain Eukaryota; kingdom Metazoa; phylum Chordata; class Actinopteri; order Cichliformes; family Cichlidae; genus Maylandia; species Maylandia zebra. The sequence continues at coordinate 34,359,240 of NC_135182.1, forward strand.
GTAATCTTTTCAGAGTCTGGGAGAACCATTGTGTGTGAGGGTCGTAACACCACTCTGCAGTGTGGTTCGGGTCAGGTGTTGATGATAGACGGTGGCTTCTACGGTCGTAAGAGTATTCATTACTGTCGATCCAAGTTCCCTCCACCAGCATCCCCACAACATGAGTGCAGCTGGGCGGACGCTGTAGAATCAATTACAGGTAAAACACGGTCAAATGGCGTCTGAGTGCAGCAACTACAGAGATAACTTCATCATTATTTCATTGTTGATCTTGTAATTCTAATTTATGTGCGAGCGGTCTAATCTGCACAGTGATCATAGCGTCATAATGGTCCCTCTCATTAAACCTGCTGAACTCGGGTAGGAAAACAAACACTGGCGCCTTATAAAAGGTTCTGCATGAATGAAAACTGTGGTGAAATTCTATCCACATAGAAGCCTTATCTCTTACATCACAAAGAACACACTGTCTCACTGGAGCCCCTTCTTTGTAAAGATAATTGCCCATCGGGACATTTACGTAAGAACGCAAACAACAATGGCTTAAAAGCTTAATTGTCAGTAAAGATACATAGATGATTTCCATCTATCAGAGTAAATATTGACTTTTGAATTTAACTGATGACTGAAGCAGGCGGCCGTTTGTCATCGTTTAACGTTGATTCCATTTCATCCTGTTCGGGCACTGGGAGGACTTTTCAGCACGCATTGTGGTTTGGAGCGCATTCACCTTTTTAAACTGCACATCCAATCTATAGCATCTTTAGTGACGTACAAAATCATTAAACACATACAATAAAAAGCACATTTCTACATATGGATTAGTACCAGGCACTGTCCCACCTTTTATCTACTATGCTGCGGATGTGCCTCAGCTAAAATGACTGACTAACTGCAGACCACCATTCAAAGTATCAGTTTGGAATATTCATGGCTTTCACTCAACTGCAAACAAAAGCCTTTTATCAGGCTTTACTGGCTATTTATAATTTCTACATCCATAAGTCTGGTAAGCCTTCTGGTATTCCTTGTCAAAATTAGAACAACCAGAAACCAGATATGGTCCAATCAAATCATCTTTTTAAAACAAGCTATCTGTGAAAATTTAGTTCGATTTAATTCAATTTAGTTTTATTCCTATAGTACCAAATCACAATAACAACCACCTCAAACTGTATACAGCGAAAACCTCAACAATCACATGAGCCCCAGTGAGGAAGCACTTGGTAACAGTGGGAAGGAAAAACTGACGCAAGCAGTTTGGAGTGAGAGGAAAGAGGCAGGACAAAGACGCACAGTGGAAGAGAGCCAGAGATTAATAATAATAACAACTAATGATTTAAATGCAGTGAAGTGTATAAACAGATAGAGAGTGAACAAAGGTGACTGAAGAAGAAACACCCAGTGCATCATGGGAGTCCCCCAGCAGCCTACACCTATTGCAGCATAACTAAGGGAGGATTCAGGGTCACCTGGTCCAGCCCTAACTATATGCTTTAGCAAAAAGGAAAGTTTTAAGCCTAATCTTGAAAGTAGAGATAGTGTCTGTCTCCTGAATCCAAACTGGAAGCTGGTTCCACAGAAGAGGAGCCTGAAAACTGAAGGCTCTGCCTCCCATTCTACTTTTAAATACTCTAGGAACAACAAGTAGGCCTGCAGAGCGAGAGCAAAGTGCTCTAATAGGGTGATATGGTACTACAAGGTCATTAAGATAAGATGGGGCCTGAAAATTCAATTCCTCGTATGTGAAGAGCAGGATTTAAAAAACCTTTAGTCTTTGTCTTGATGCATGCTCAATCATCCAGGTAAGTAAATTCCAAAAGTTGATTCTGTTCATCTGGATGTTCAAGGTTCAAGGTTCAAGGTTCTTTATTTGTCACATGCATAGTTATACAAGTATAACACACAGTGAAATGTAGCCTGACATGCTCCTCGACATGTGCAAAAATTGGGGGGGGGGTGTGTGTAGAGGAAGAACATTATATATATATATATACTAGGGGTGCAACGATACACAAAATTCACGGTTCGGTTCGGTTCGATACTTTGGTGTCACGGTTCGATATTTTTTCGATACAAAAAAAATGTTCATGCCTTTTTAATTTGTCATTTATTAAAATTATAAATATATATTTTAACTCAAAAGTACAGTTTTTAAATTTAATGTTGCTGAAACAAAAATAATTAAAAAAATAAATATATCTGATTGAGGAATCACTCATCTTTGGAAAAGAGAGTTTATTACAGAGAAATGGCTCTTTCCAAAATAAAAGCTATACTATACGCTTCTTCTGGGCTATATTCTCAGCAGCATATTGTAGCGGGTCAGGGCTGTTCAGGGTTCTGTTTGTACAGTTATGTTTTGTTTATGTTGCCATAGTGACGGGTGACGCCTTCTCGCTGCGACGGTGTGTCCTTCCGGGGTCAGAGGGCGCCCTGTGTGTTGTTGTTGTTGTTGCTGTGCGGTTGCCGCGCTGAGCAGTTAGCTAGCGGCAGTGTTCTTCTGCAGATGTCAATAAACGGCTGTGCTCCCTGGCTAGCTCACGGGAAGGAAGACCAAACAACACCTCCGTCTCCTCGTTGTCTGAGCTCGCCACATTGGTGTCAGAAGTGGGATGATGGTGGCACCCCATGTTCTGACCCGAGTGACTTTTCCCCCGCCGGTCGTGACCGGCCGGTGCGCCAAAAGAAGGCACCTGGACATTTGCAGGACTTTGTGTGGGGCAATGGGGTCGTCGGGGACGACTGACCCCTTAGGCGGGGGCTATGTAGCGGGTCAGGGCTGTTCGGGGTTCTGTTTGTACAGTTATGTTTTGTTTATGTTGCCATAGTGACGGGTGACGCCCTCTCGCTGCGACGGTGTGTCCTTCCGGGGTCAGAGGGCGCCCTGTGTTGTTGTTGTTGTGGCTGTGCGGTTGCCGCGCTGAGCAGTTAGCTAGCGGCAGTGTTCTTCTGCAGATGTCAATAAAGGGCTGTGCTCCCTGGCTAGCTCACGGGAAACAAGACCAAACGACACCTCCGTCTCCTCGTTGTCTGAGCGCGCCACATTAGTGTCAGAAGTGGGATGATGGTGGCACCCCATGTTCTGACCCGAGTGACTTTTCCCCCGCCGGTCGTGACCGGCCGGTGCGCCAAAAGAAGGCACCTGGACATTTGCAGGACTTTGTGTGGGGCAATGGGGTCGTCGGGGACGACTGACCCCTTAGGCGGGGGCTATGTAGCGGGTCAGGGCTGTTCAGGGTTCTGTTTGTACAGTTATGTTTTGTTTATGTTGCCATAGTGACGGGTGACGCCTTCTCGCTGCGACGGTGTGTCCTTCCGGGGTCAGAGGGCGCTCTGTGTGTTGTTGTTGCTGTGCGGTTGCCGCGCTGAGGAGTTAGCTAGCGGCAGTGTTCTTCTGCAGATGTCAATAAACGGCTGTGCTCCCTGGCTAGCTCACGGGAAGCAAGACCAAACGACACCTCCGTCTCCTCGTTGTCTGAGCTCGCCACATTGGTGTCAGAAGTGGGATGATGGTGGCACCCCATGTTCTGACCCGAGTGACTTTTCCCCCGCCTGTCGTGACCGGCCGGTGCGCCAAAAGAAGGCACCTGGATATTTGCAAAGTGAAAGCAAAAAACAAGCGCAAATTCAAACGCGATTTCAATATGTCACATATTGACAGTGGCTCACCGATGCCAATGACATAATTACCCAGCTACATTTCCGAAAGAATGCAAAAGCATTGACATATATTTTTCCTTCCTACAATAGCCCGACGGGCAGGGCAGAGATAGATTTTGGTAGCCCGACTGGAAAAATCGCTAGCCCGATTTTGCAAGCCCTGTGTTACAGGCATGGCCCTTTAAGGATGAAGCCTGATGGGAAATGTATTCGGGATGTGTGTAGCGGGACTGCCTGGTGTGTGTGTGTGAAGAGAGAGAGCGGAGAAGGGGAAAAAGTAACGGTTAGCTACAGAAGAGACGGAAAGAAAATAAATAAAAGGAATATAATAACTCCCTCGACAGCCAGAGTTGTGTCGGCGATGCTCGCTGTGAGTAAACTGTTTCAGCCCACTGTACGCTGTGTTCGTGCCTTAGAGAAGAAATAAAGTTCGGTGAAGCAGTTTCCTACGCCTCCTTCGATCTTTTTGCTAGCGGAGTTGACCTGTATAGTAAGCTGTTGCCGGCTACGAGTCAGTTACGGAACCTTCAAGTAACTGCCAGAGGTTTCCTTACTACGGTTCGGGGCCGCGGATCTGGCGCGGTAACACCTGTATCTGATTGAGGAGTCACTCATCTTTGGAAAAGAGAGTTTATTACAGAGAAATGGCTCTTTCCAAAATAAAAGCTATACTATACGCTTCTTCTGGGCTATATTCTCAGCAGCATATTGTAGCGGGTCAGGGCTGTTCGGGGTTCTGTTTGTACAGTTATGTTTTGTTTATGTTGCCATAGTGACGGGTGACGCCCTCTCGCTGCGACGGTGTGTCCTTCCGGGGTCAGAGGGCGCCCTGTGTGTTGTTGTTGTGGCTGTGCGGTTGCCGCGCTGAGCAGTTAGCTAGCGGCAGTGTTCTTCTGCAGATGTCAATAAAGGGCTGTGCTCCCTGGCTAGCTCACGGGAAGCAAGACCAAACGACACCTCTGTCTCCTCGTTGTCTGAGCTCGCCACATTAGTGTCAGAAGTGGGATGATGGTGGCACCCCATGTTCTGACCCGAGTGACTTTTCCCCCGCCGGTGGTGACCGGCCGGTGCGCCAAAAGAAGGCATCTGGACATTTGCAGGACTTTGTGTGGGGCAATGGGGTCGTCGGGGACGACTGACCCCTTAGGCGGGGGCTATGTAGCGGGTCAGGGCTGTTCAGGGTTCTGTTTGTACAGTTATGTTTTGTTTATGTTGCCATAGTGACGGGTGACGCCTTCTCGCTGCGACGGTGTGTCCTTCCGGGGTCAGAGGGCGCTCTGTGTGTTGTTGTTGCTGTGCGGTTGCCGCGCTGAGGAGTTAGCTAGCGGCAGTGTTCTTCTGCAGATGTCAATAAACGGCTGTGCTCCCTGGCTAGCTCACGGTAAGCAAGACCAAACGACACCTCCCTCTCCTCCTTGTCTGAGCTCGCCACAATATTAAACATATCAGGTCCCCATAAGGAGAATCATGTGCTAACGGCTGTCTAAATGACTCGGGTAAAGTTTATAACATGCATGCTTGTTGTTTTTGTCTGCTTCCACTTGTCTTTGCACTAGGATGATGTCGGCGTAAATGTGCAGTCATATTCCTTGTGTTCCCACTAGTGCTCCGTTATCGAGCTACCCCTGCGTGGGGCTAGACGGCTAACACGTTAACGAGCTAACTGCTCGCTAACACACTAGTTCCCACCCATGTAATTGAGCATTGCGTGGCACATCCAACATACTGTTTTACTTTAGTCCATGACGCGCTTACCTTCAGGGTCATACGTCACATGAAAACCAAAATAATTCCAAACGCCACATCTGAATGAGGGTGGGGAAGGTTCAATTTGCCATGTTGCAAGGAGAGCTTAACTTCTGTCTCGCTAGCTTGCCCTGCGCTCGTCCTTCTGATGATGCTGTCTGTGTTGAGCGCTCAGTGGATCTGCGCTCGACAGTGCAGCCTAGGCTGAGTAGTCGAACGCAGATTTACTGAGCGCTCAACACAGACAGCATCGTCAGAAGGAAAGTTGATAAAATAAATTACAAATTTTGTATTGTTCGATACATATGCGTACCGAACCGAAAGCACTGTATCGAACGGTTCAATATCGATACGAGTATCGTTGCACCCCTAATATATACATACATATAGTATATACACTGGGTGAATGTGCAGTAGTAGCAGCAAGCAGGTGAATTCTGTACATTAATATGAATAGACATCTGACTATTTTACAGGATAGACAATATAAACATATTTAAAGTTAAAGGAATTGAAATGTACATTGTGCCTTGGTTTAGAGTGTCTGGAAGAGAGTCCTGTCTCAGTCAATTATAGATGATGTGAGAGGGCGGGTGTGTGTGTTTAGGGCACGGATGGCTTGGGGATAGAAGCTCCTCTTGAGTCTCTCTGTCCTTGCCCGGAAGATGCGGAACCTTGTAGCGTTTTGAGTGACGAGAAACTTCTCATCACTCATCCAAGTGACTTCTTCAGTCTCAGCTGACTGCAGGTTTCCAACCCTATGAACAGTACATTTACACAGTGACTGAAACCAGCACCACTGAATGAACCTTCAAGGATCTGGTGAGTAACGTAGTGTACGCTGTTAAGTGCCAGGAGGATTGCCAGGATTTATACATCTGGGAAACCAAACAACCTCTGGTGAAGCGGTTGGCACAACACAGAAGAGCTACCTCGTCAGGCCAGGACTCTGCAGCCTATTTACACCTACGCCAGTGGACACTCTTTCAATAATGAGGATGTGCACATCCTGGACAGGGAGGAACGCTGGTTTGAGCGCAGAGTCAAGGAGGCCAGTTACGTGAAAAGGGAAAGACGATCTCTGAATCGAGGAGGGGGCCTAAGGGTACATCTGTCACCATCTTACAATGCTGTGACTGCAGCCATTCCCCAACTCTCTGTGAATGGGACTCATGGCCATGGATCAATGATCTTTGATCAGTAGTTGCTGATCAATGGTCATGACAATTTGCATATTAATGATCATGAAACTGACCTCACAGCCCATTGTTCATTCAGTGGTGCTGGTTTCAGTTATTGTACAAATGTACTGTTTATAATGTTGGAAAGTTGCAGTCAGCTGAGACTGAAGAAGTCACCTGGGCGAGTGACGTTTCTCCCGCTGAAAACGCTACGTCCAGATATACAGAATCAACGTTTTAGGCCATCGATCTTTGGTAAAGCCAAATAGTAGATGTGTACACGGCAAAAAATATACTGGCTATATTCTTGTTTCTTGTTGTTAAATTGGCATAACTAACATTTGCAGTAAATACACACACATTTGGCAGTTTTCGATGATTTTAAATTGGCCCTCAGCATGAATGTGAGCATGTCTCTCTTTGTTAGTCCTGATACAGACTGTCAGGGTACCCTGTCTTTTGCCCTGAGACAGCACCCCTTTAACCTTGAATTGGACAATGGATGGATGGATAATTATGATTAAAAAATGTTACATGAACACAGCATAAACACATCAGTGCTGCTGTTTCTCTTGCAGCCCAGTCATTGCATTAAAATGTTGATATTGTTCATTTCTACAAACCATAAGTATAATCTCAAGTTTATCACAACTCTTTTCATATTTTTTAGCGTCTCAAGATTATGAAGCCCCTCTCTGTGCGTGAGGTTGAAGGGATTTATTTGCCTTTGATTTTGGTAGCTAAGAAGCATATTGTCGTCAAAGCATGAACTAAGATATGAACAGATGCAAAACTTTTCACACTGCTGAAACCACTGGAGCGTACATGTGTGTGCGTGTGACAGTGTGTGCTAGCAGCAGCTAATCATATTCTTCTGTGATTCCCAGCTCGTTGCCACGGCCGACAGGTCTGCCAGATTGCTGAAGTTGCGAACTCCTTTGCTGACCCTTGTCCTCAGCTGAAGAGCTACCTGTCTGTGGACTATCACTGCAAAGACGGTAGGTCACGGTTCTGTGCTCAGGTTAATTTCATTTTTTTTCCCTCTAAAGTGGAATCACACTTCCTAAATCCATGAAGGGCAGCGTGTGTCTGTTCTTTTCTATCCCATCTGTTTAATTTTCCCACTTAGAGTACTAAATAGAGTCGTTAGGAGCCAGTAAAGTGTTAGAATAAGATTAACTATGGCTGATGATGCTTGATGCAGGCGTTAGAACCCCAATTAAAAAATGCTGCCAATCTAGCTCTCAAAACATTGCCAATAAATTTCTCTCACACTCTGTGGCTTATTTCATTTCTGGTGAGTGTGAAGATAAAAATATGGCTTACAAAGATTTGAAGTTCTCCCACTTGTTTAACCACGGAGAATTATTAAAACAGCGTTATTTACCTCAAATAGCACAAAGACAGTTGTAAAAATGTTTCAGAAATAAAACACTTTACTTCATAGTAGGAAGATTAACATAACTTTATCATTTCATGGAGGTCTGAGTTTGTCTCCATCGGTAGCGACGTCTCGCCTGGCAGATCCCGATGTACTAATGACAACTGAAGAAGTGAAAGAAAAAAAGGGGGGCGGGTGGGGCACGAAAATGAGAATGAACATCTTGTAGAACTGGGGGGTCATATATAGATAAGACCCAGAAGGGGTGTGTTTGGAGCCTTGGTCCCGCTCCTGAAATTCAGATAAATTATCTCCAATTGTTTCCAAATTTTTGATGAGCAATTTAAAGTTTTACTCAGAAACAGGAGCACAATCTCTTCTCATCACTCTCATACTTTACTGGAGTTCTTGGACAGAACAGATGGATTGTTAATGTTAATAGCAACGTAAAAAGGAAAAGGACTAGCTGTACTGAGGGTTTTTTTTATTTATTTGGCAGCAGCAGCTGTTCAGGTAAATGTCAAACAAACAATCCAAGCTTCACACTGAAATTCATTTTATATGTTTCACTGACAAGTTATATTATAGGTCAAACTATCAGACACGGTCTGCTTCTACAGTGACCCTTATCTCAACATCGGTAGATTCAAAACGGAAAGATTCCTCAGAGACGTCGGGCCATCTTGACATGATAGCATCACGCAGCTGCTGCAGCTGCACATCTGTGATGTGAACATGTTGTTCACCACATCTAAAAGGTGCTCCAGTGGATTGAGATCTGGTGACTGTGGAGGTCCTGGGAGTGCAGTGAACTCGTTGTCATCCTCAGGACACAAGCTTGAGCTGATCTGACCTTTGTGGCATAGTGTGTTAACCTGCTGGAAGCCACCAGCAGTAGATGATACACTGTGGTTACAACAGGATGGTCACCAGTGATTCTCCGGTAGGCCTTGGCATTTAAAGGATGCTCAGCTGGTACCAAGGGGCCCAAAGTATGATAAGAAAATATCCCCCACAGCATTACCTGAACTGCTGACTCCATCATTTCAGGTTGTTTGCACCAAATTCTGATCCTAACATCTGAATGTCACAGCAGAAATTGAGACCTATCAGACCAGACAGTGTTTTTCCAACGATGAGCCTGTGCAAACTCTAGGCTCAGTCACGTTACCTGTACCTGACAGGAATGGCTTATACCAGGGGTGTCACAGATAAGGCTGGAGGGCCAGAATTGGCCAGGCAAAGATGACAATCTGTCCTGCTGGAAGGCTTTAGGAAATGTGACAGAGTACATAGATTTTGAACTCTTGGCTGTGTTGTCATAACGTTTCCTACTGATAAAGATGCAACTCCCATTGGCAAATACAACACCGAAGTGTTTAAGCAATAGAGAAACGATTAAATGACAAAAAGGTTCCAGTTTTCCCACTATCTACTTTAGAAAGTTGAAACTAAACCAGCCTACTGGCATCTTTGAAATAAAGTCAAACTGGGAGATTTGTGCCCCAGCAAGATCTGAAGAAGCTCACTCAGGTCTTTAATTCGTGTAGAGTTTAGTACTGGAGTGCTGTTTTTGGAAACACTACAGTTAGCTCAAAATGCGACTGAACTCCAATTCTCAGCTCCCTGCATTTTTAATTTAAAGTAATTTCGGTTGTTTATACATCATTAAATGGCATGGACCCCAGAAATATATATATGATCAGTCCCAACAAAAAAAAGTACAAACCAATCTATAGTTGACAACAAAGGCTGCATTTCCAGTTTATTTCTTTGGGCTGTCTTCTTATTTTTTTGCTCAGATCACATTAAAATCAGATCATGCTCCTGCATTAAATAACCTCTATGGTATCTGTGCTTCTATCTGTTGAGATCTTGTGCTTGTCTATTTTTTGCTTGCTGGGCTACAAGCGCTTTGTAACATTTCTGGTCATCCTCCCACACCACAGGGCTCGCACTGTCAGTTACTCCCACCGCTGTGGTTCTTGGTGACGTCAGAATCCACGTGAAGTGGCTTTTACATTCACCCCTGACAAACTTTAGCTGCAGAGTGAACACAGGAGATGGCCATGTAATTAATTTGAACAATCCAAAAGGGTGAGTATCAACATTAATAATCTTTAGGTTTTTTCAGCCATGAGTTTAAAGAACATTTTCTGCATTATTTTCCACATGAGGTTAGTTATTTTTGTGTAGGTGTCAAAGTTTTGTTTTTGCCTTCTATCCTGCTTTCTTGTTACTAAGTTTTGCACATCCTTGATTCCTTTCCTTGGCATCCTCTCAGTGCACTTAGTCCATCGTACCTGAGACACGAGCAGAGGAGATGAGGATGAAAAAGGAGGAGCAAGGAGTCAGTGCAACTGGCACTTAACATACTGAGACAGTTGCTCCAGGCTGCTATTTAAAAGCAATGGCAATACATTTATGCGGCACAGCTGCTTCCTCTGCAAAGCAGTTATTTCTTCTTCGATATGGAAAAAAACCCCTCATTTTTTGTGTAGACTCCCAGTTTGAGGATAGTTTGTATGTTACAGAGGTGTAGCACTCCTCATTCACGCATCACGGCAGGAAAAAACAAGTTTTGCAATATACAACTGTAGCTCCTCGGACAAGCCTCCTCTTCTGCTCAACAATGTGAGAGAGCCTTCAATAAAATAATCAGACTGATTTCCAAGTCACAGGCGGAAGGATAGGCTGAAATAGGCTCCACCCTGATTTGGACAAAAGGAGGAAAATGAATGGAGGGATGACAGATGAGACAAAGATGCACAAAGTAGAGAAATTAAAAATTTCCCCATCATTCCTAACACTGTGTCAAAATCACCTGCCAATTGTCTTCAGTCCATCTGGCAGGGGAATTCACCAGATGGACTGATTAATCCAATCAATCTACTCTGTTTCCAGTTTCCAGCTCGCCAACACCCAGCTCACCTCCTGTGATTCCCAAATGCATCCCATTGGCTTTTTGTGCTTTTAGATACTACATTTGTGTGGGTGGGTGTGTGGGGCTGTCATATAGAAATGAACATCTGTTAGATTCAAGCTCATTCGTAATCAGTTAATCAGTGGTGATTAAATCTGTATTTCCTGTTTTTGGAGGGCACAGTTTCAGTTTTGAATCCTGGTGTCTGTGGCGACAGTCACTGCTGTACTGGTAGTAATGCCTTTTACGTCAGCCGGCAGTAATTTGTTTACCAGAGCTGACAAGGCGCACAGCAACAGAAACATGCCAGAGAAGGTTTTGACGCTTCAGCTATAAAAGGCTCAGCACTTAGAAGAAGCAATGCAGTCTACAAAATAAATAAAAAATCAGTCAACAGTTGAGCGTGTCATGAGCCTGCGTCAGCATTGTTTGTGTAATCGGTCTCACTGCTCTGACATGTGACAACATGAGCTTGGTGAAAGTTTAACAAAGTTCACTATGAAAGTGTGAACCACAACAATCCATTATATCTTTAGCTGGATCTGCTACATCTGTTCACCACACAATCATCACCTGTATCATAGTGAATGTGCAACTTATTTCATCCTTATGTTGAATTTAACCATGAAATGTAATGATACAAACAGGCACACCGCACTTCAGTTGGACCATGCTGCTATCAAAGTCATTTGTACAAAAGCTGGAGGAAAGTTGTGTAGGCCTACCATCTCCATCAGCGTTATAAGTTACCTGAATCTGTAAACCTTAAGAACAGGTCACATATTGATAATCTGCAAGATGTCTTATTTTGCAAGGAAAGGGATGTTTTAAAAATTTAATGTTTTTATTTATAAATGTTTTTTGAATGCCTAATGGAAATTAATAAGCGAGCCACTAGATTGCATACCTGTTTTTAACTGCAGCCACTTTCAGTAAAGGTACTGGGAATAAATGCAGGAATGATCAGCAGATGTAAGTTCAGTTATTTTTGAAGAACTGCATTATTCACCCAATTTCTCCCATTTAAATCGCCAAAAAAACCCCTAAAAATTTTATTAGACGTTCTGTGTGTAATGTCCAGAAAACCATTATGATATACTCACAGGCATTAGGTGAACTTTAATTTAATTTATTTAGGACAGTGCATGTTAATGAACATAAATGTAAAATAAATTACATGAATGTAAACATGCCAGATTATAGCCAAGGGCTAATTTCCATCTGTTGTCCATAAAACATTAAAAGTACTCACACATACACACCGTTCTATTCCCAAATAAAACATTAAAACTATACAACTTATACATGATCACACACTTGATTTGTCCATAACCAGTTTTTAACCTGTGCCTTAAACAAGTTGAATGTCGAGCATTCTCTAAAGGATTGAGGACTTCTATGTTATATCCTTGCGCTTCTTTGCAGGAAAGCACTTGATTAACGATCACAAGATTGAACGTCTCTGTCAATTTACCCCAAGGAAACTGCGCAAAAATAATAAAAACATTCTACTGTAAGACTCCACAGGTCTCAGGCCACATGCTAACGTTCATAACATTAAAATTCATGACAGAATAATTCGAAGAAGCATGGCTGGCTTTGAAGGGTTGCCAGGAGAAATCATCTTCTCTCTAAAAGAACATGGCAGCACGGAGTATGTTTGTACAAACTGCAAAATTTCAGAAACAATGTTCTTTGACCAGATGAGACCAAATTGGAGATGTTTGGCTACAATGCACAGCCACCCATTTGGTAGAGCCCAAACATATATCAGCATATCAGGACCTCACACCTCCTACCAGCTGTCAAGCAAAGTGTTGGAAGGCTGATGATTTGGGCTTGTTTTGCACCCATGGGATCTGGGCACTTTGTACTCAGCGAGTAGCTGGTGAGTCGCTCCAGTCTGCAGGTAACTGTGGCGATCTGCAAGCAATCCATGGCAACCTCGAGAAGATTTTTAGTGCATCACCCTTTTTCTGACAGATTTTGACTACCAGCAAACTCACCCTGGAGTCAGGAATAGAGATCTTCCTGGAGTGACCCCTGGTTCAGTGTTGTTGTTCAGTTGTGAACAAGCACATGCAACATCTTTTGAATTTGCACTTACAACTAAAGTACCAAAGTCTTTCAGTGATATCAGACAACATTTTGTTAAAGACTTAAGAGTCAGGGAAGATTTCATTTTTCAAAATCAAATCAAATCAAATCACGTTTATTGTCACATCACATGTGCAGGCACACTGGCACAGCACATGCGAGTGAAATTCTTGTGTGCGAGCCCCACAAGCAACAGAGATGTGCAAACAAAACAACACAAACGAGCAAAATACAAGAATGGCCAACCTGAAACTAATAAATATATGTACAATATATAATAGTGTATGCATTTCTGGATGTGTATACTAAATATTTTCCTACATGTGTGTGTGTGTGTGTGTGTGTGTGTGTGTGTGTGTGTGTGTGTGTGTGTATACACATTTTTACAAATTAAATAGTAAAAAAAAAAAAAATAATAATAATAATAATAATAATTTTTATGACACATTACACCATTACACTGGGATTAAAAACCATTTGATGCTAATGGCTGTTTGTTTAATTTGATTTTGATGCACTTAATGGTTGTGTGGCATATCTGAAATAGTGTTACTCAAACGAACACGCTGATTCCTGTTTTTGAATTTGCTCAGGTTGGAGAGCAGTGTGGTGCACAAATACACTCATCCAAGTACCTTTATTGTGGCAGCTGAATGCACTTGCAGTGAAATGCACATTACTGCTCAGAAAATAATTACGATTCAAGAGCCTGTTGCAGAGATCGGTGTTATCAAGTGCTATGCTGGAAACCTGTCTTTTTATGAAACCAACTGCAAAGCCCTGTGTGGAGAAGCCTTTCATATTCAAATGGAAGTAAAAGCAGGTAGGTACCAAAGTGAACCTAATATCAAATAATTAAGTTGAAATTTTGATATCTCTACATAACAGCATCGGCTTTAGTTTGAGTATATATTTGTTTTTTTCCCGAAATCATGTTTGACTTTTACTGTCACTTAAGTTTTATTTGTTTTCTATTCTTTAGGTACGAATGTGACCTACAGAATCAAAGCTGATGAAAAGCCGTTGTCCGGTTTATCTGTGGTCAGAGGAACTGAACCCCAGAACGTCACAGTAACATCAGAAATAGTGACGCAGCTCGGGTCTGGCTGCCACCATCTGACACTTTATGCGTCTAACACGGTCACATTCCTTGAAGTGTCCAAAGACCTGCAGGTACAGTAAATCAAACTAATAGTCTTCTTTTAGTACAACAGTAACAAAAATAATGATGTATCATCCCCAGGTTTCTGTTGAGCATGGTGTTCATATGAATAAAGAATTTGAGTACTGATTGAAAAATTAGACTGTTTAAAATTCTTAATTAAATTTAACCTTTAATTATAAAACTTCTTTAAGATAATTAGGGAAATATAACTGGGAAGACGAGAACATCTCTCTCAATTTAATTCACAATTATTTCTTTTTTTTTTTTTCATACCAACTATGAATTTAAAAGTCTGCACTTTCATCCTGCTGTCCCCATTAAGGTAATCAGTCATTTTAAGTCAAGGAACATAGTGTGAAAATGTGCCTTTGATCTAAGTTTAATCAAAATTAAACCACAAGGTCTGATGTCACTCAGCTGCCAGCTAACCTCCGTAAACAGGAAGCTCAGCTCACCTGCTCTTCTTTGCATGGCACAAAAACTCTGGAAATATATTGGAAGTTTTTGTTACGGCCGAGAGGGCCAGGCGGTGAGTGTGGACTGAAATGCAGACACAGAGGGAGGCAAAACTGGAGTGAATACAGTGCTTTATTTACAGTGCGTAGTTTAATTACAGAGCAGGAAATAATGTAGGCTATGGACTGTGAAGGCTAAGAGGCCAGACTATGGAACATGGAGCTCAGACTGTGCGCTATGACTAAATGGTAAATGGCCTGTATTTGTACAGCGCTTTACTAGTCCCTAAGGACCCCAAAGCGCTTTACACGTCCAGTCATCCACCCATTCACACCCTAGACTAGATGCTAGATTTTGTGACCAGATCCTGGGGAGGGAAAAGGGGCAGCGGCCTGGGTGGAGGTACACAGAGTCACTATAACGAGAAGAGACAGGCAGTCAGTGGCAGTCTAGTGAATGTCAGTCGGTGGATTCAACTATGATGGTTATGGCTTACACATAGCAGGTGAAAGTGGCATGCTAGAGGTCCAAGGAGGGTCTGGAATACACTTGTAGCAACAGGCCTGGCAGGGAGGTGGGCGGGCGAAGTGCCACGATTGAGGGGGTTACAACCAGATATCAGGAAACCAGCATCCAGACAGAGATAGGTGCAGTTCAGTTTGAGAAGCGTAACGCCCAGGCAGGTAGTGCGTTAGCTGTAGATCTGGCAGAGGTCTGTTGTGAGCGCTGGTCTTATATGCTGGTGACTTGATTGGAATCAGGTGTGAAGGCTGATTGGAGTCTCCGCCTGAACGTGGAGCCCAGCAGAGTGGAAAAACCCCGCACTCACCCAGACCATGACAGTTTTATTCTTCTCATAGACAGTCACAATTTAATATGTCAAGATTTTTCTTTATCAGACAATTTCTTACTGAATTAAAATGCTTTGTAGAGTATTTTTAATGTATCTTTAATGTATTTTCATAGTAAACACTAATTGCCAGATTAATGTGTTATCAGATTAACGTGTTATCTGCTTCTGTTATCTGATTAATGTGTTCCTCTGCTTTGTAATTCTGCTTATCCCACAGGTGTGTGTTCTGGAGAAAATAGTTGGACTTCAGGCCTCTGTGTTGACAGCGGGCGATGAATGTTTAGATTCCCCATTTATTATTTTTGATGTTTCCCTTGTACGAGGAGAGCCTGTGATGCTCTTGTTTTCTCTTTCTGGAAACAATGGCTTGTTCACTGAAACCAGACAAATGAATACCAGAAAGGAAATGTTTGAAACTGAAAACCCAATTCAAGGTGAGCTTTAAAATGTAAATGGTAAATGGACTGCTTCTTATGTAGTGCATTTTACCCCTCAGCCATAAAAGGCTAATTGAAGGTATTGTTGTCGTTCTGCCAGGTGGGCGGGCATCATGAATACCAAAGATTGTGAATGTGATAACTCAAGAAAATAGCAACATAGGATGTTCAAATTAGTGTATCTATTAAAAGTCTCAGACAAGTTTAAATCTTGGTGACCTCAACCTCAAGGTCAAAGATCAAGTTCTCCAAAAATCTTGTGAATGATAATCTAAGAATAAGGCGATATAGTATTTTGAAATTGATAACACAGGTATTCCATAGTGTTAATGCATCTCATTTTCTACTCTGCCTAGGCACTCTAAGTGCTTTACACAACTTACTTACAACTTACAACTTATGTTCATACACATTCACTCACATTGATGGATGCATTGGGTTGGTATCATGCAGACCGGAGCTGCCAGGGATCAAACCACCAACCTAATTAGGACTGTAGATGACCTGCTCTACCTCCTGAGCTACAGCCACCCGAATTTGATGTCAGTCAAAATGTCTGAAACATGAATATTTACAGATTCTACTGCTGATTCATTGATTTTTTCCGTGTGTTTTTCTACAGGTTCTATAGAAGCAAAACTCAGAGTTTGGAACATCTTCTCCTCTCTTGAAGTGGTGCTGAATATATCTGCTTCTTGTGATAAAGATTTAGGCTTTAAACCCAGCGATCAAAATAACATTTTGTTTGGAATGAACAACAGACGGGTAATTACAGAAGTCCATCCAATTTATAGTTGTGTAGTTGTACTTCTAATGTAACTGTACAAAATAATATTTTAAGTAAATATTAACCCTCATCCTCACCTTTGTTCTACCTTACCTGACATTTATAAATGCTTGTGTTTTCAGAGAAAGAAGCATGTTAGAGTTGGCAGAGCTCTACTCACAGCTAACCGTTCAGCTACAATAACTCAAAGAGATGGAGGGGAAGGAGACTGCGGAAACGACGACTGTGGAAAAGGCAACTGCAAAAAAGAGGGAGGAGACTGTTGCAAAGGCGACTGTGGAAAAGGCAACTGCAAAAAAGAGGGAGGAGACTGTGGCAAATGCGACTGTGGAAAAGGCAACTGCAAAAAAGAGGGAGGAGACTGTGGCAAATGCGACTGTGGAAAAGGCAACTGCAAAAAAGAGGGAGGAGACTGTGGCAAATGCGACTGTGGAAAAGGCAACTGCAAAAAAGAGGGAGGAGACTGTGGCAAATGCGACTGTGGAAAAGGCGACTGCAAAAAAGGGGGAGGAGACTGTTGCAAAGGCGACTGTGGAAAAGGCAACTGCAAAAAAGAGGGAGGAGACTGTGGCAAATGCGACTGTGGAAAAGGCGACTGCAAAAAAGGGGGAGGAGACTGTTGCAAAGGCGACTGTGGAAAAGGCAACTGCAAAAAAGAGGGAGGAGACTGTGGCAAATGCGACTGTGGAAAAGGCAACTGCAAAAAAGAGGGAGGAGACTGTGGCAAATGCGACTGTGGAAAAGGCAACTGCAAAAAAGAGGGAGGAGACTGTGGCAAATGCGACTGTGGAAAAGGCAACTGCAAAAAAGAGGGAGGAGACTGTGGCAAATGCGACTGTGGAAAAGGCGACTGCGAAAAAGGGGGAGGAGACTGTTGCAAATGCGACTGCGGAAAAGGCGACTGCGAAAAAGGGGGAGGAGACTGTTGCAAAGGCGACTGCGGAAAAGGCGACTGCGAAAAAGGGGGAGGAGACTGTTGCAAAGGCGACTGTGGAAAAGGCGACTGCGAAAAAGGGGGAGGAGACTGTTGCAAATGCGACTGCAGAAAAGGCGACTGCGAAAAAGGGGGAGGAGACTGTTGCAAAGGCGACTGTGGAAAAGGGGGAGAAGACTGTTGCAAAGGCGGCTGTGGAAAAGGCGACTGCGAAAAAGGGGGAGGAGACTGTTGCAAAGGCGACTGCGGAAAAGGCGACTGCGAAAAAGGGGGAGGAGACTGTTGCAAAGGCGACTGTGGAAAAGGGGGAGAAGACTGTTGCAAAGGTGACTGTGGAAAAGGGGGAGGAGACTGTTGCAAAGGCGACTGCGGAAAAGGCGACTGCAAAAAAGGGGGAGGAGACTGTTGCAAAGGCGACTGTGGAAAAGGGGGAGAAGACTGTTGCAAAGGCGACTGTGGAAAAGGCGACTGCGAAAAAGGGGGAGGAGACTGTTGCAAAGGCGACTGCGGAAAAGGCGACTGCGGAAAAGGGGGAGGGGGAGGACCTGATTGCGGAACGGATGGAGATGGCTCCAGTGGCTTGTCATGTAGCATATCTCCACAGAGTGGAACAATCCTTGATGCTTTTGATATAACTTGCAATACTGAAAATCCCTGCTCTAACTGTCAGTATTGTTTCAGCACTCAGAGTAAGTACTTCTGGATCAGCAAAATCTTTTAAGACACTGATGTAACTAAGTTTAACAGTGGCATTTATTTTCCACGTTGTTTTAACATGTGGGGCGATTTGTCCCAGCGGTAAGTTGTGTTTCTAAAGATCCATAGAAACACGGGGGTGGCACTGTAGAACAATCCAAAGTGACTGATCCCAGGGATGAGTTAGATCCTGAAATATATGTACATATTATAGAAAGAAGCATTCCTTTCAAGGCCTCACTGTAAAGTCACTCTAAGTAAAAACTGGCACAACTCACCCCACTTTCCGCTACTGATCAAACGGCGTTGCCCAATCTGCAAACGACGTGGCCAATAGGAGGCTTCTGCAGCTACAGCCTAAAAACACACGCATTTACTACCAAGTAAAACAATAAACATACGGCACAAAATAACATACCAGAAATCGATGGAAGGCTTCCGGAGAAATAATCCACAGGTGATCTCCACAAAAACACGAGTAGCACCACTCAACCAAAGTGTAGCCCATTCAGACTGAGGCAGTAGTGACATGACTCCTACCTGTAACAGCTAGGGAAGTCAGGTGACAGAGGGCTCAAATGCGTACAGCGACAGGTAAGCAAGTGAGGGATGCAGCTACTATTATCGTAGCACCATATAATGTGATTGGCTAGTAGTGTGATTAATAATCCAATACTGAAATATTCATAATATTCATTTAGCTACAAACACAATGGAGTATATTTCACTAGAAATCTAATAATGATAGAAACTCTCTTGTTTGAACCTTATCAGGTAAGACTCTGCGATGCAGTCAGAGCAATGAAGTAAAATTCATCTTCCTTCCTCTCGGAGACAGCAATTCTAACTACAAACTGAATATACTGGCAACTGCAACGGGTGAAGGCCAAACAGTACTCAGCACCACTATAACTGCACAGGTATGCCACAAATAGGATGCATGTACTGACGAGAAAAGATCCAGAGTACGGAAATGCTCTGATTTTGTAGTACTGTGATAAAATATTTTCTTCTCATCAGGTTATGGATTCAACTTTGAGCTTAAGCTCAATAGAGAACATCTTGGATCAGCTAAAGGCAGAAGGCCAGCTGTCACCAGAAGTCGCTGGACAACTCTTCAGTTCTGTGGCCAATGAACTTAACGACCAATCTGATCCTGCAGGACAAGCAGATAGGCAAAAGGTAGCAAATCTCATCCTGTTTAAGGATAGGACCAGTGAAGAGCCTTGTGCTGCCAGCAGGGCTAAGCAAGCTTTTAACTTTTAAGGCCTTTACACACCGGATGGGTTAAAATTTTTTCAGGCTCACGTATTGTTAATGCAGCTGTTAACATCAACCGTGTAATTTTGCAAAAAGAGTCTGGACAGCTCCACTGACATCCTAAAATATGTACAAAAACAGTCATAATGCAGTTATGAATCAAACCACCAAATTTTCTCTGTTGCTTCTTTGTTGTGAGATTTGGATGAACCCAGAATCTCCATTTCTTCCTTTTGTTGTTGTGTATTCAGATTGCAGTCAGTGTGTACAGGCCTTTAATAGGGCATGCTTTAGGAGCCGCCCAACAGTTGATTCATTCAAAGGAAGTTTCTGTGTGTAATTTTACATCTTTTTGACAGCTTCTCAAGAAAACACAAGTCTCATTTCCAAACTTAATCAGACAGGGTGGATGGAAAGGAAAAACCATCTCTGTGAATCAGGAAATGTTTGAATCTGAATGAACAACATTGTTACTGTAAAATTCTAATATGTCACTTTTTTATGCATTTATTTTGTTGGTGTCTGAAGCTTCGACAGAAGATGCTGGACATATTGATTGCTATAGTAAATGAAAATCTCAACAAAACTCTACAAGACGTTCAGGTGTTAGCCACAGCACTTGCTTCTCTCGTCAAGAAAGGGACTGAACTCAATACACCAGCACAGGTACTGTAGAGAAGTTCAAAAAAGGAGGAATCCATCAGTAAGGACTGTAGACATCTCTCTGCAATGCGTACCGATGTATTTTGCTTTCACTGTAGCTCCCTTCTTAATGGGAAGTAAATGTTTGGTGGACAGGGCTTTTTTAAAATTAAAGGTGGGACATGAGGACCACATTTTAAAGCTTTTGACAATTCAAAAATGTTAATATCTTCATAATTTCTCCCAAATACATGTCTGTGACTGTGAGTTAATTTCCACCTTCAGGAAAGGGCCGCATCATTGTTCGCAACCCTGAGTTCATTTCTCCTCCACATGGATCTAAACGCAACTGAAGTCTTTGCCACAGCCAACATTATTGTGGAGGGCATAAGCAGCATGCTCGACTATTGTCCCAGTGTGAGTCTTATGAGGCCGATACTGATTGTGTTTATTTCTCTGGGGAATCGTGGTAGCTTTTAATGTTAGATATGCAAATCAATATCACTTCCCAGCAATATCTGCTGTCTCTTCAAAAAAAACCTTTTTGTATTTAAAATCAGTTTTATTTCTTATTCTAAATGTTGTGTGTTGCAGAAAATCACCTCAGATGGCCTTCTTGTGGCCCTGTACAATATACAGAGTGCGATGTTGGTCTTTATGGAGCTCAATGAGGACTCAAGCATAATTCAGAAAACGCACGTTAAAGTATTTGTCAGAAGGTAAGTTTCACTTCGAATGCAAGACAAAGTTATCAAACAAAAATTAACCACATGTCCCAGAAATTTGAACTGGAAAAATCTCACTGATGCTGGTATGCTAAAAAGCTGAAGCCTACAGTCACCTGTCTACGGATGGGTGACAAAATAAAGGAAAACCTGCATAAACCACATGGAAAATTCAGCAAATACAGATGTTTCAAATTCAAATTTTATTTGTCACATACACAGTCATACACAGTACGATATGTAGTGAAATGCTTACACAACTGCTCGTGACCTAAAGGAAAATGAAAAAGCTATGAATAAGATAGGAAATAAATATAAAAATTAAAAAGAGCAAATTTAACTAGGAAGGAATAAAATAAAACAAAATAAAATATAAAAATTTAAGTTAAAAATGAAATAACTGTACAACACAAATTAGAATGAAGGGTAAATTTAACTGGGAAAGAATAAGATAAAATATATAAATTAAAGTTGAAAATAGAATAACTGTACAACAAAATACACAATACACAGTATAGAAATATATAAGAATGTATGAAGAAATATAAATATATATATACACAATAACAGCAGCTGTACAAGTATTAAATGGAAATGAAGAAATATAATGTCCATCTTGTACAATCCACATTTGTAAGTGCCACATTCACATTTTCCATTTCCATTTTCCATAAAACAATGTTGTGTGGCACCTATGAAAGCGCTGAGGAGTGACTATGTCCTAAAAATATCCGTTTACTACAGTAAAGGCAGAATCTGTGACAATCCAGATTGAATCCAGTTTTGTTTTTACAGTGGCTTATTATACTGACAACATTATATAGTAAAAGGATCTCTTACTGAGCCTCTTTGAAGTGACAGTGGTTCACATTTATGTACCCTCCAGTTGTTAACATAACTACCATAACGTGGTTACAAGTAGCCAAGTCGCAATGAAAACACATTTTACTTTGTATATTAATAGTTTATTGATTCCAGAGCTGTTAAACTTGCAAACTAATATTTAAGAGAAGCACATGTTTAATGTGGATCTCCTGATCTTTTCTTACAGAGTTTTACCAGCAGTCTTGTACACAGGCTCCGTAAATATTACCAACTGTACCTGCATCACATTTTCTCTCCCACAACTACCCACTACCATACTTCCTTCAGACAAACCAGTGGATGTGCGAGTACGTCAATACCCATGTGCCTATGAGTGTTTGTGCTGTGGATATGTACATGTGTGTAAATCAATTTTGCTCAATCATCCTAACGTCTAATGTCTGACCTGATCTTTGAATTACACTTTCAGATGCTGAACTTAGATGTAAACCCATTTTGTTGGAAGGTGGGATGGGACATCAGCAGATTCATAGGTTATTTATCCCTCACAACAAAAGAAGGGTCTGTTATCCCTGTGGAAAACTTAAGTAAGGATATTCAGGTCAGTGTAGCAACATTACAGCATCCACACTTACTGTTTTCAATCTCCTTTTGAGAGGACTTGTTTCTGGGGACTTTTGAGAAATGCATATTAAGAATAGTTTTGTGACAGAAGTGAAGATGGTGAATCTGTTGGCCAGAATTCCTATCAATGGCTAAAACACTGGCTAAAAAAGAATCACAATAAGGTCATGGAGTGGCCTAACCAATCTCCAGAATTTGATAATCTAGGGAGAGAGCTGAAACTGTGAGTCACCAAGAAGAAGCCAAGAAACCTGGAGAGTTTAGAGAGTTTCTGTAAAGGGGACTGGGCTATAATCCCTCCCTAGATGTGAGAGAAGGTGGTGACCACCTACAAGAAACATTTTACTGCTTTCAATTTCTCCACCAAGTGCTAAGTCATATTTTACTTGAGGATTAAATACTTATGCAAATACTTTCACTCAATGACAAAAAAAATTATATAATAGAAAAGGGCCTGATGTAGTTCTGGGGAGGGATTACTACTTTTAAATAGTAGTACAATTAATAGTAGTAGTAGTACTAATTAATATGTTACTTGCATGTAACTATTTTACAAGTTTAAAATATGTTAAAGTGGCTACATTTTGAAACAGTGGATAACTGCTTTCTAACATCTGACTTCAGATCATGTTTCCACGGTTTGCTGGAGAACAAGTGAACACCACTATTCTGGACTTGGGGAACTTCAGCACAACGGTTATTGATATTCCTTCAGCGAACTCTACCCTGGTTCTAAAGGTTCAGTGACTTGTTCTTTTATGTCGACTCCTGAAATTAGAAGAAGCAAACATGCTTAGTGGACAGTTATATTATGGTTACATTACATACAGAGGCTACATTCTGTTCAGCGTGACTTTTGCTTGTGACCATGCTAACATTGCTAACTGTTAGCAGAAAGTGTAGCTACAAGACAAGGCTAAAGAAAATTTTTACATGGCAGTTTTGCATTAAAAGATCAGCTATTGCAGGTCATCTCCTGGAGACCACGAATATATGTACCAGTTTCTGACACATTTCATCACCTACATCAGAAGAATCTTTATTTGATGTAAATTAATGTCATAGTGATTAACCGCTGACAGATTGTCATGTCAAATATGTAGAGCCACGCTGTTACCCTCCCTAAAACTTCATATCTTTGCTACACTGTAGCACTATGATGACTGCAGCCAATCATAGTTTTACTAATTATATTCTTTATTCTTTCATGAAGGAAATTCATGATTTTATTTTAGATTGCGCATTCATAAGATTTTGTCTTGCATGTCCAACCTTTTAAAGATGATGCCTTCAAAGGTTCCTTTACCCTTCAAAGTCCTCCTTGGTTATAATGACTACCCTACTGAGACAAATTATGTAGCGGCAACAGAGATGCCTCAGCAGGGAGCCACACAAGGTAAGAAATGCCTTTGCTTAATTGTGGTGACAAGATTTTTTCCACTTCTAATGTGACTGAAGTGAGATTTGACTGTGTCTCATGTGCCTGCACAGAGGAGAAATACACATGGCTCCTGCACCCTGAGGATTTAAAGGGCAACACTGGAGTGCATTATCTTGTTGTGAGACCCATAGTGGGCCCAGGTATAAAATCTATAAATGCCAGTTTATCAATTACGCCCATCACAACCTCATGTCAATTTTGGAATAAATCACTACTGGACTGGAGCAAATCTGGATGCAGAGTAAGTGCAACATTTCAATCTGCTACACGTACAGTGAGGCGTTGCTTAAACAATAATGGAAATATAAGCTGTTGTCTTTCAAGGTTGGTGCCAATACCACGCATTTAGAAACCCAGTGCCTCTGCAACCACCTCACCTTCTTTGGGAACTCCTTCTTTGTCACTCCCAACCTTGTCGACCCGTCACGCACTGCTGAGCTATTTGCAACCTTTGCCGATAATCCTGTGGTTGTGTGCTTCGTCGCGGCACTCTTTTTGGCATATCTCTTGGTCCTCATGTGGGCAAGACGAAAAGATATTCAAGACACAGTCAAGGTATTGCATCTCTCGTGGACTGAAGAACAGATTAAAAATAACAAAAGGCTTGTCTGTTTCCTAGGAATATCATATATCTTAAAAAAAACACAACAACAACTTATATGTTAGTTGTTCTGAGGTGTTTTCTGTGGAAACAGTTGTGTTTTAGGCTCCAGGGGACGCTTGATGTTGTGAAAACCTGGAGGTGTATGAGTTAGAGAATAAAGAAAATAGCTAGAAAGACTTTGTAGCTCACTTCTCATCTGTTTGATCCTTGAAGCTTAAGGTCATTTCAGCCACTTCTAAAATACACACTTGTATCTCTCTGCATCTTCTATATTCTTACATGAACTCTCTCTCTGGATAGATAGATAGTTTCTAGATAGATAGTTGAACGCTAATATGTGAACAGCTTTTCTGTTTGGGAATAGCGTCTCCATCTCATGTCCATATAATATTTTTGCTTGTTGGCTGAATAACAGGTAAAGGTGACAGAGCTGGAGGACAATGATCCAATGGATGAGTATCGCTACCTGTTGAGTGTCTGCACCGGGCATCGTATAGGAGCCTCCACTTCCTCTCAGGTACATGTGTTCAGTGAAAGTCACACTTATCACAAAGTTACTTTAGACTTGTGGAAACATCATGAGATGCACGTTCTCTGTTTTCAGTCTGCTTATCAGCAGCTCATCTTTTTACAATTTCACCACCAGAGATGGGCAGTAGCGTTACTGTAATCCGATTACTTTTTTCAAGTAATGAGAAAAGTAAGGGATTACTATTGCCAAAAAAGCAATTAGATTACTGTTACTTCTCCCATAAGCACCCTGCGTTACTGCGTTACTAAACCGTGATTTTGTTTGTGAGCGTGTCTCACGACAAGGACGTACAAGCGTGCGACGTCCGTGGCAGCAACGTCCATGTGCAGATCAACAATGAATAATATGGAGTGCAGGAGAGAAGGTACGACCATGCGGCGTTTAAAGCTTGGAAGTACTGGCATTACTTTGAGTTTGATTCTGTAAGTGACAAAAACATTAGCGTTTGCTGTTCACTCTGCGTGGAAAAAAAAAACTTCTTTCTACAGCGAAAAATTAAACATTAAATCTGAGCAAGCACCGAGCACACCACCACGGGAATGTGAAATTCACAGAGAAATCCCCGGATCCTCCCACTGACATGACTGCTGAGGCACCGGGCAAACCTCCACCCGCCCCACTCCTGCTAAATAGATGAAAATAGATTTAAGAGCCACAGGACCCAGTGCCGCTGAGTCTTAGATTTTATTTGAAAGAGTGAGTGCAAACACAAAACATTATTTTATTTTATAAGCTGGAATATGCAGAAAATAGGTTTGAATGTTAAACACATTTCACAGAGAATATTCCATATAATTAAATTTTTGCTTGATGCTTAAAGTTAAAAGATTAAAACCAATAAAACACGTTTTAAAGAGAGACTTTTTCATTTGATTACATTTTACATAATGATGGATTATGCAGAAAAAGAACTGGGCTGAAAGGTCTTTCGCTTTATTATGTATTGAGGTTGTGTCTCATGTTTTTATAAACTAAGTAATAAAGTAACTAATTACTTTTGAAAACAAGTGATCAGTAAAGTAACAGGATTACATCTTGGAGAAGTAATCAGTAATTAGTAACTAATTAATATTTTCAAGTAACTTGATCAACACTGTTCACCACAAACAAGAACTTTTTCATCTGTGTTACCCAAACACACAATACGCCATTCAGCAACTCTTCATGTTTCGCTGGCAGTGAAACACCGTGAAGCACTCAATAACCAAAGACTTCTGGGGTTGCTCCATCAGCTCCATCTTAAGGGCGAGTTCTAAAATAGGCTTGTGAATACTCAGCTTTCGTTAGGTGGTGGGCTTCATACACCTGCTCTTTCTGCCGACACATTAGGCCCCATAATATATGTGTTTTTTTAGCATGTTCTGCTAACACTAAGCTACAGGCAGATTTGCACTTGGGTTTCAGCACATGCTCTGTACTGATCACTTAGGCTGCTCATCTCATCACTCGTATTTTCTGTCTGTACTAACTTTTCAGTGATTTTTTTTTCTTTCAGTAACTTTATGTGAAAAAGTACATTCTTTGTGTCTTTTCTTTTCTGTATTCCCAGACTGATGTATGCAATTACATATTAAAGAAAAGGCACATGCACATGCTTTAATATCTATCTCATCAGATAGAATAGAAGAAGAAGAAAGTTAACGAGAGTGGAGCTTAAACATGCATTTTTTAATGTCCAACCGGTGGCAACTCCTCTGGATGGAAAGTAAAGAAACTAATAAAACAGACTGAATAGAAGTATTTTGGTAAATTCTTACTTTTCTACTTGTTGCTAACATCTTACCAGTTTTGTAAATGATGGTAAAACATTGTGTGTCTTAACGTCGGGGATGTTTTTCTTGCTGTTAACACTGACCTACGAGCTTGTTAGCATGTTAGCATGTTACGAGCTCATGTTTAATGAAATTCTGTAACCTGTTTCCTAGCAAAATATAAATACATGCACAGCACTGTGTGTATCATATGCACTGCACACAGACTCTCACACTTACACACAGTGAAATCTTAATTGTTATTTTTACAGTGGTTATTCTAACTGTATGAAACAGACAAAAATTGATCAAGTCCGTATTTCTATTACTATTTGAAGTTTTCCCTAATATATTGCCAGAAACAGTTTAAACCAGTACTAAGGCGCTACCATTGCTCTCATATATGGAATCAGAATGGTATTGTTTTCAGTTTTATACTTTTCATGCACAAAATTGATTATTTTAGGTGACAGTTACTCTGCTGGGCACAGAAGGACACAGCGAGCCTCACCACTTGACAGATTCAAAGAAACGTGTGTTTGAAAGGGGAGCAGTGGACATGTTCCTGCTAACTACGCCCTTCTCCCTGGGAGACCTGCAGGGCATCAGACTATGGCACAACAATTCAGGAAGCCATTCTGCCTGGTAGGAAAAAAAGAAATGTCACAACCACACAAAAGAAAGGCATCTCGACAATTATGGTATTTTCTGAGTCATTAGAAACATACTGTTTGACCAAGAACACCACAATGATTGGACATTAAGGTGAATACAGTGTGAATCCGGTCCCAATTACACTGATCTTAAAGATAATTATTGTTGCTTTTTTAAGGAAAACATGGTCTTTAAATGCAATTCAGCTGTCATTTTAAGTAATATGTCTTCTACTGACTTTTGTGGGTGTCACGTGGAGCAAAGCAGAGGTCACATGATTGCATCTTGCATTTACATTGTTTGCCTTTTCTCAGGTATGTAGGCAATGTCATGGTGCAGGATTTACAGACAGAGGAGAAATGGCATTTTCTATGTAATTCCTGGCTGTCGGTAGACATTGATGACTGTTCCCTCGATAAAATATTTCCTGCTGCAACAGAGATGGATCTAAAAAGGTTCAGGTAAGCGCAAAGCCTGGTGGTACGTTTGGTAGCAGAATTACACGTACAAGCACTCTGTCTAGAGGCTGAACATGAAACTCAGATTGGGAGTACTGATCAAATGCAAATTCAATCGAATTCATGGTTTGGAGTTCCATTTGGATAATGTTATGTTTGCAGCAGGCAGGGTAAACTATCATTTTTTTTTTTAATGAAATTCACTTTCACAAAGCAGCAGCCAGAATTTACTTTTCAACTCGTTGAAAAATCTACCAGTGCTTGTGGACTTTCACAAGGCTACCAGAAAGAAATTATTAGGCCCAGGTATGATTAAAATGCAAGGTGGAGGGAGAGTGGACACACTGGACAGAGGATGCTGAACTGCCAAGCAGGAGAAAAAGAAGAAAACAACAGAGAAGATTCATGGATGATGTGATAGAGGACATACAGTGGGTTGGTGTGACAGAAGAAGCTGGGGATAGGGTGAGATAGAGGCAGATGATCTACCATGGTGACTAAGGGAACCAGCTGAAAGAATAAAAAAATGTGACTACAGAACAATTTATTGTTTTATTTGAATTTAGCTGAATTTCCAAAGACGAAATGAAACCCAGTAAAAGCTGCCACTTTCTTCTCATCCCAGTTGAGTAGCTAAATATTTGGTTTAAGCGCTGATCTGGTGATTTAGTGGGGATTATTCGCTTTTCTTTAGGCTCTAAAACCTCCAAATGCTTCAGATCTACAATAGTGTTTTACAGGAATTAGAAAAAGATTAAAATGTGATGCTAATCCATCACTAATTAGCTGTTTATGAAGGTTTAAAACATTTGATTTTTACAATGTTGCTTTTATCTTTCAGTAATTTGTTCTTCACAAAGACAACAAAGGATTTCAATGACGGACACCTCTGGATTTCGGTGATCAGTCGACCACCGAGCAGCCACTTCACCTGTGTGCAGAGAGTGTCCTGCTGTTTTTCTCTGCTGCTCTGTACCATGTTAACCAGTATCATGTTTTATGGGATCCCAAAAGATCCCTCTGACCAAGTAATGGACCTAGGTACATCAAAAATGTATTGCCATTAAATTTACTTTTAAAAAAGTGTAAAAAAGTCCAAATCTAATTAATCTATTTCCCATTTGTATTTTCAGGAAGTTTTGAGTTTACTTGGCAGCAGTTCATGATTGGAGTTCAGAGCTCCCTCATCATGTTTCCCGTCAATATCCTCATAGTCAGTATTTTCAGATTCACTCGTCCTCGGGAGTTTTCTTGTTGCCAGCGCAAAAAAAAGAAAAAGAACACACAAGATTCTTCTGCCACAACGGACATGACTAACAGAGTGTCTTTAGATGTTATCATTAAGGTAGGTGTTTCCTGTTTTTGTGTTTCTGCATTTAATATTAAGGTGCTGCTAAACTGGCACCCAAGCCTTATGACAAACCTTTTTGTACGTGTTACAAATACTGATGGTTTTGTGGGTTTAGAAGAATTTCTCTAATGTGCATACACTTCATTTGGTATCAAAATTCGGTATTGAATGTGCTTCCTCTTAGGACATCACAAGAATTGCCCACTCGCTCTCTAAGACGATGAAAAGCAACGTCGCATGCAAGGAGATTAAGTTTGTACCTGGACAAGAAAATGATGTCAATGCTATACTTTCTGTGTTGAAAGACTTAATCACACAGAATAACACAGCTAGTGAAAATATCGAGACAGAAACACAGCCTCAGCTATCAGGTGAGTTCTCGTGTTAATAATTGATCATGATCAACTAAAAGTGCTGCAACACTGCCCCAAACCCCCATCTTATTTAAGTTTGCGCGACCTGCCCGTTAAGAACATATTCTTGGGTACTTCTATATCAGTTTCAACATTATACTGTTCAGAAAAACAAAAATAAAGTTGAAGCACGGACATCGTGACACACTGGAGGAGATCAAGTGGCCACTGAAGTGCAAGTAGCTTTCTAAAAACAAGAGCAAAGTTGCAGGGAGCCAAATCTGGCGCCTGCTGATGAATGATTGTGCTGCTGAGGCCAAAATCACCTGCCTCTTCAACTGTGGTGCGTGCCACTGAGTATCAGCACACACCACACTGAAGCAGTGTACAGCAAATCTTCTCGGTTTCATGGCTCTTTAGGATGTTACCTTAGAACACGCTGACTGTCTGAGCCTAGAAAATGAATTTATGGTGAATGCTGCATCTTCCTCGAGCGATGCTTTGCCATTGGGGTGAGGTCTACTGAGAAGTACTTTGGTTTGAAGCCGGGGTCAGTTGGACACAAATTTTTTACATGTTAACTCTGCACCACATACGAGTGC
The DNA here is from genome assembly GCF_041146795.1 of Maylandia zebra. Taxonomy (NCBI): domain Eukaryota; kingdom Metazoa; phylum Chordata; class Actinopteri; order Cichliformes; family Cichlidae; genus Maylandia; species Maylandia zebra. The sequence continues at coordinate 34,389,381 of NC_135182.1, forward strand.
GTAGAATAGGATTCATGTCTTCGAGTGCCTCTGGATACAAACCAGAGGGGAGATCAGCTAACTCGACCTTTGGACTTTTCACAAGTGTAGTCAGACAACTTTATGATCACAGCTCTCGCATTAAGGGTCAAATTAGTACTTACATATCAGAAGGTCTCACAAACAGTTTGGTGTCAGTTCTTTTGCTTTTAAATAACATGCAAAGCAAATTTAAGTGGCGTGCTACAAATTTGATGGACGTTGTTTTTAATCAGCTGTTAATTCAAAGAGGCATAAAAGATGAAAATTTGCCTGAAAGGACGGACACTGCAGAGTTCTGAAATCATTCAGAAGATACTTGCTTATATGACAAAGTGGTTGTTTGAAACAAATAAAGACAGAATTTGAAAACGCTGCCAACAATCACATTTCTGCAAACAAAGCAATTTTTGCTTTCTGAACACATCATATCATGTGCTTCCTTGAGATTTCCAAGTAATAACATATGTACATTTTCAGATAGCAGCGCTTATCCAGCATCGGCAGAGGGGGTGATTCAAAAGAACAGAAACAAAAGCCAGTATCTGTACAGACAACTGTGTCGCATCGACAGTGAGTTGAGTCAGCTGGGTCCCTCAGGCTTCCCGAATCCACACAGCTACAAACAGGCGCTGCAGCAAGTCCAGAGCACGAAGGAGTTGCTTGAAGATCAACTCGTTGCATCCAACAGAGGCGTTCCAGATGAACCCACCAACAAAACGTATGAAAGTCACTCTGTAAGAGGACCGCGCTGGTGCAGTTAGATGTCACATCCATCTAGAACATTTTATTTTATCTTGGAGGAATTAACTGCAGTTATAGCTGCTGTATGTCTTTGTTTTAATTATTATAGTCACTGCAACGCTTTTAATTGATAAAATTAAAACTCAACACAAAGAAGGGGGTTGTTGAGGCACTCTGAGGATAAAATCATATAACAAATTTGTTCTCAGCAAGCAAAACACACCAACGTGTATCGACTCAAAGTCTTCCTCAGGGACTGACACATGCACAGCCTAGATTAAATACCCTGGCTCGCACTCAACCAGCACCTGTGTGCAAAGTATTTTAAAAAGACAGACGTCCCTACATATCAAAGCAATAACAAAACCTCAGCAATGTTCTGTAAGAATTATCAAAGAAACTACAAAAGCAATATGAGAAAAAGGACCAACAAACACCATTTTTAAACTCACAGTAAATCAAAATAGAGTACAATTCAATCATTAAAATACGTTGAGCTAGAGCACAAAATTTCACTAGTCAAAATATGCATGAGCCTGCACAGTAAGCTATTAAAAAACTTCAAAAATAAACAATAAAATCTATGAGAGTTTCAAGATTGTGACTTTAAATTTTAAATCATCAAAATGGGTGTTCTATGAGTGAAACAACTGAAGTCGAATTGCTGATCTGCAGAGGTAGAAAAAGTGCCAAAGTACAAGTACAGGTTCTTAAAAAAATACTAGTAAAGTATTAAGTACACTCCAGAAAAAGCTGACTCAACTTCTTTACTCAAGTAAAAGATGAAAAAAAAAAAAAAGGCTCTGAAATGTACTCAAAGTGAGAAAGTAAAAAGTAGCTCTTTGAAGCACATTTATATCAAGTATTTTTATGCAAAGCTAAATGAACTTTGTGCTATTACTCGATCAGTTTCAGATGATGGATCTATGTGTCATCAGCTCAAATTCAAATTCATCTCTGCTACATTTCATGTAACCTAACTCTGAGCATGAACCTCTTCTTCCTGTTCTGTTTTCCTCTTTTCCCTTTATGCTCGCTCCTGCAGCCAGGAATTGTGCAATGCTCCAGCCCACTTTAACCCCTGACTATAGCGTGATGAATGATGCAAAAAATATGAGTTATCAAAAGCTTTTGCTTCTTTGATCTCTTTGTATGTGTAAAGCCCCAGTGATAGATACAACAGTAGGATTACTTTTCTTTGTTACTGTTTCCACCATTTAGCCTCAGATCACTCAGATGTTTGAAGGCAGCTGTGAAATAAAAACTTCCCTCAGTTGTCTTAAACCTAAAGTAATGAGCCTGGTTTGAAAATGTGAGGAGTGAAAAGTATAAATATTTGGGTAAAAATGTAGAGAGTAAAAGTTAACAGCTGAACATAAATACTCAAGTACTTGACTAACAAAATAGTTGTACTTCCTACCTCTGCATTATTGAGCATATTCAATTCAATTTTTCAGTTCAGTTTTATTTATATAGAAGGAAATCACAAAAGCAGTCACCTCACGGTGCTTTATATGGTAAAGGCCCTAAAGTAGTATAATATGGAGAGCAGTACTGATTTAAACATGTATACACGATGTTAGGATAATGGCCTATTACTTTGCAAAAACATTTTTACTCGTTGCTCTGTAAAGTTACATGTTAATGCTATTGAAATTCATATTGGTGAAAGGAAATGTAATTTTACTTGCTGTTCTGTCGCTCCGTGTTTACAGGGCCAGTCCGTCAGACAGCACTGATGGCGATGGCGGTGAGAAAGAAAGGACGTGCTGTCACGGAGGTCTACCCTGGTGGTTTATTTTTTTTGGCTGGCTGCTGGTGATCGCAACCAGTGTCGTATCAGGCTATTTCACAATGCTGTATGGCTTGAAATTTGGAAAACCGCGCTCCATAAGTTGGTTGGTATCCATGGTTATTTCCTTCTTTCAGAGTGTCCTCCTTATTCAGCCGCTGAAGGTGAGAAGAACATTTGTCTGTTATATACATACCCTTAAGATTTCCTGCACAGTTAAAATTTCAGTTACACAATTTTCTTATAATTTAACGTTTCTAATATAGATAATTTTTTGTAAATTTAAATATTTACTCGAAATAAACCACTGCATTTATTCATGCCTCTCAAAACAGGTGCTTTGTTTTGCAATCTTCTTTGCTCTTGTGATTAAAAAAGTCGACGAGGAAGATTTTCAAAATGTTCAATTTGAAAGAAACCACAGAAATATCGGTAAAATATCAAGAAAAACTCTAGAAAGCATACTTTCTTCCTCTTTTGTTTAAATACTGAACATTTCTTTGGCAACAAACTTCATCCACAGGTGAACAAATGTTTGTGCGCTATGGCAGTGTTTATGAGCCGCCGCCTCTGGCAGACGTAGAAAAAATGAGGAGGAACAGGATGCTGGAACAGAAAGCCTTTGCTCTAATCAAGGAGATACTGAGTAAGTAGACACACAAAGAACTGCGAATTAACCTGATTAAAACAAATTGAAGGAAATCTTCATCAATGACAGAAACTGCAGAAAAAATATAATAATTTTGACTACAACTTATCTTCCAGGGATGTTGTAAGTCTGACCTGAAATTAATGCTGGGTTTGACTTAATCCCCCTGTATGTTTCAGTCTACATGGGGTTCCTGTGGATGCTGCTGCTGGTGGCACATGGCCAGAGAGATCCAAATGCTTTTTACCTAAACACACACATTAAACAAAGCTTCTGTGGAAACGCCCCAGCCACCATGGCAATTCAAGATGTATTCAACTGGGCCAAGACATCTCTACTCAGTAACCTCTTTGGACAATATCCAGGTAAATATTTGTTACAAAAAGGACAGTCAAACAGGACAGGGCTTCGCTTTTATCTCTGTTGTAGACGTTGCCAGTTACTGGCCACCTCCTCTAATCTGCAGGCTCAGTAGACTGTTATCAAAGGACTATGGGAGAAATGGTTTTGCAAAGAGCAACAAAAGTCCATACAAGGATGTTATCAGAGTGGAAGTGGAAAGCATTTGATGACTTTCAACAAGGAGTCATGATTTCTGACCTAAAGCTGTTTGTTCTGCTTCACTGTGTAGTTGTGTTCTTACTTTTAAGGGTTAGTGTTGAACCTTTTTTAGAACGTTCCAATAGCAGAACATACAGAAGGGATATAACCATATCTACACAAACAGGTGAATTCGTTCGAGGTTCGATTCGATGGTTTGTTTTGTTATTTCATAAAAGTTTTAGAAGACTTTTTTGTTTATTAAAGCAGAACACATGAACAGATTAATCCAGCTTTATGTCAAAGCAACTGTTTTGTGTCAAGTGTCATTTCATTAATATCTGTGTATTATTTTAAATATTGTGCCTTAAGTCTTCACTGAGATTGCAGTGATATCAAATCTGAACTTTGGTGCAGGAAGTACAGATTATTATTATCTATTATTCTATATTTCCTGCCTCTTTTTTACATGTGCCCTTTTATCCCTCAGCCGTTAAAGGTTGGTGGAGTACTGCTGTCACCCTGCCAGGTGGTCGGGCAGGCAGCGTGGACACCCGACTTTGTAAACACGATAACTTGAGAACAAGATAAGCTAGGACTTTCAAATAGGTGCATCAACTAAAAGGATTACACACATTCAGATCTTGAGGTGAAGGTCAGAGGTCTAGTTTTTTTTTGTAATCTTGTCAACACAAGACACATGACAGTTTTCCCAGCGTATGTTAGAGTGCTTTGACTTGAACCTTTTAGCTAAATCTATAAATATATACATGCTACACAAAGGTTTCTCATCCTGAACTGCAATGATCTTTGCAGCTGGGCAGGTGCGTGTAGGTACGACCTAAAAAGACCGTAGCCTACTCAAATGAAAAATAAATGACAATAAGAGTGAAATGTAAAATACTGTTCCAGGATTCATCACTGATGGAAACTCGAAGCTTCTGGGAAATGCACGTCTTCGTCAACTGAGAGTGAAGAAGAACTCGTGTGAGATTGCAGGCCCCATGCTAAAGATGGTGCCAGGCTGTAGCGCTCCATATTCATGGGAAGCGGAGGACATGGGCTCCTACGGACCTGGCTGGAACACGTCTGTTGGAAATAACATCTCTGCAAGCATTTCCAGTCCCTGGACGTACCAGACACACTCTCAACTCAGAGCTTACCCCGTCTGGGGAGAATTGGCGCTCTACAGAGGGGGAGGCTTTTCAGTGGAGCTCGGCCCAGATTTACAAACTGCAACCAGGTCTCTACCTTAAGAAAAATCGAAAGAATACCCAAGATGCTGTGTTGTCTGAGAGTTAATAGTCTTCTTGGTTGGTTTTAAAATGAACATATGGAATATATTAACAACATTAATTCTTTAATATTTATCCACAGCACCCTCGACTATCTGTTCAACAATATGTGGTTCGATGTTTACACGCGGGCCATCTTTGTTGAGTTCACTGTTTATAATGCAAATGTGAATCTCCTCTGCATTGTCACGCTTTTGCTGGAGTCCCCTGCTGTAGGTAAGGAGAACTGTAATGCATCTAAAGCTTTGTTAAAGAAGACTCTGTAGAATGGATAACACATCAGACTTTATTACTTTTCATATGTAACTCCAATCTACATTTATTCCCTTTTTACACCTTCATACTGAGAACTCCGACAGCCTATGATTGAGATCACATTAAGCTGTACGCATGTAAGTGAAGTCTTCTCTCTGACTTTGCAGGAGCCTTTCAGTTAAACAGTGAAATGCAGAGTGTTCATCTCTACCTGCCAGGTGACGGCCTCCACATCTGCATTATGACCGCTGAGATCATTTATATGCTTTTCATCCTCTATTACATGTTCAATCAGGTAAATACAAACATTATTAATACATAATGGAATCTAGTTCCAAATATTGTTTTCTATGTATCCAGTTAAATAGACTAACTTCATTTAGCCAATGAGGTTTAAACAAACTTAGAATGGCATCATCATCACTTTTTGGTTTCCTGACCATTATTTTCCTGAGAGTGAGCAGTTACTGTTTGTTACTGTGATCGGCAAGAATTAGTCTAACGTGGATTAACTACGAGTGTCGTGAGGCTGAACAGTCAATGAAGCCACTCTGCATGTTTCTATTAATCATTTTTTATTAAGTCGTTACTGCCTGTTAATCCAGAAGCAATTAGCAGCTAAATCAGAGCATGTCAAATGCTGTGCAGCTCTACTGTACTGTAATTACGAGGAAATTACAAAGTTGATGCTGATATAATAGCATTAATCTTATTTGTCATTCGTAATAATCCTTTTGCTTTTTAGTGCATCACTGAGTCACATGTTAATCACGTCGTTTCACTTCATTCAGGCTCATTGTGATCGTGGGTGTCGACCATTAACTGTAATTTCTGAGCCAATAAGCTCCTATTGTGTGCCCTTTGTTGCAGTCCCTTAAGATTATTATGGTGACATAAGCACACAGCTTATTTTTCTGTATCTGTCAAGATGTCATGTAGCTACACCCCCTCTGAAATTCACCTGGAAGTCCCAAAGACTGCATGTTAAATTAACTACAGTAAGAGCTTTAGACAACATATAATCTCAATTATTAAGGAGCCTAAATATCCATAAATGTGCTATTTTTATCTATCTTTGTATTGCTCTCTCATAAAGATTTTTAGGGTTAGATAAACAGTATACAGTAAATGCTTATACTTAAAAACCTCTTATGTGAGCACTGAGACTTTCATTAAATATGATCAGATTATTTTCACATGCATTTGGACATCATGGGACAAATCAGCACTTTTATTTGTGCAAATTGTCAACATATGTTTGGTGGTGTTCCTGCTAAAACCTCAACAAATGCATGAGCATGCAGACAACCCCCTGCTGGATTACATAAGAGCTGTTGCTCTCACTTCTTTTCCTGGAAAGGGGAAATTAATGAAGCAGCAGCGCTGGCTTTACTTCAAGAACAAATGGAACCTTCTGGAGCTTTCTATCATCCTGCTGAGCTGGAGTGCCGTGGCCGCCTTTATCCAGAGGACTCTGATCACGAACCGTGATATAGCATACTACCAAAACCACAACGACAAGTGAGATTAACGTAAAACTCTGCTTTAATTTTAGCTGTTTAACTGCAAAAACATGCCTCTCCCATGCTTGGTGTTATTTGGTGGGTTGTTTTTTTTTACTCCACATCTTTCCTGTTTTTATAGGTTTGTCAGTTTTTACCAGACAGGCACATCAGAATCACTTTTTCAATATCTGATGGCTTTCCTGGTCCTGCTCGCCACTGTCAAACTGTGGCACCTGCTTAGACTTAACCCAAAGATGAACATGATCACAGCTGCACTGCAGCGAGCCTGGACCAGCATAAGCGGTCTTCTTCTGAGCATTGTGATCATGTTGCTGGCTTATTCCATTGCAGTAAGTATCTGGTTCCTTTGACCAAATCTTGACTCCTCGCAAATAAATAATTTTGTATTTACATGGACAAGAACAGAACGCTTTTTGGTGGCGGTCGGGAGGGTTATTAATTACAGCCTAATCTTAAAAGTAGAGACAGTGTCTGTCTCCTGAATCTGGTTCCACTGAAGAGTACTCTGAGGTCTTTAAGATAAGATGGGGAATGCTTGTTCAAAACCTTGTATCTGAGGAGAAAACTATAACACTTTGGACAACTTGAAAAGAGAACTTCTCTCAGATTTAACGGTGCTGCTCAGTCAAAGCAAAAAAATGTTCTCTAAAGCCTTTAATACAAAGATTTAAAAAATATATCTATTCTGAAAATTAATTAAAAAGATTAATTTATCTTAATAATTTGAGAAAATACACTTTTTAGTAAAATAAACAATGTTTTAAAAGTCAAGAACTCAACTCTTTGGAAACACTGAAAAATCTGACTTTGTCTAATCCAGTGGTCCCCAACCCCCGGGCCTCGGACCGGTACCGGTCCGTGAGTCGTTTGGTACCGGGCCGCGAGAGTTGAGGCTCAGGTGCAAAATGTATGGTTTTCAGGGTTTTTATCGGTTTTCAGCGTCATTTTGTTATCGTTTTTATCGTTAACTTGGTTTTCCTGGGTCTTTTCACGTGTGTTATGAATAAATCTTCTTTTTTCGGTACCGGTACTAGTTTTATTTTGTTGTATTTATCCGCGACACCTTAAAGGCCGGTCCGTGAAAATATTGTCGGGCATAAACCGGTCCGTGGCGCAAAAAAGGTTGGGGACCGCTGCTCTAATCAATATAATTTAAATTAAAACCATCCAGTAGTTTGATAAATTACATAAAAGTCCAAAACAAAAGGACAGCTGATGCTAATCTTTTCCACTGTGTGCATTAGAGGACTTGAATAGTGATGAGCGTTGACTGGAGAGCCGGGGCAGGTGGTGTTCATTACATTCGTAAATTTAAACTAATTATTCTGTTATAGTACAGTGTCATTATGCTTTAAACGGTGCGTGAAATACCAATCAAGTAACCTCACTCCATTATCGCCGAGATTATTTAATGAAAATTGAAATCCATGATGGGCAGGAATGAGCTCAGCGGTCCTTCTGCTGATCTAATGGTAATTTCTCTCCTTCAGTGTAACGTGATTTATGGCTGGAACCTATCCTCTTATAAAACTTTCATGGATGCTCTCATGACTCTCATCGGTTTGCAGATAGGCATCTTTAACTATGATGAGGTGAGAATGATCGTCTCAGGATTTGCACACATTAAGTCAACATTTTTCTTTTTCTGTCATTTCCAATTTGGTCAGTTAGTTTCAAAGTGGTAATAACATCTAACTGAGGCACTATCTTCTAGGTCCTGGCCAGCAATCCTGTGCTTGGTGGGTTACTCATTGGTTCCTGTATAGTTTTTGTGACATTCGTGGTGCTCAATCTCCTGCTCTCGGTGATCCTCATGGCATTCAATCAGGAGCAAAAATACCACAAGGTAACAAAAATCAGGATCATTTTTCTGTGTTTTAGTTATCCTCACCATACAATTTTAATCATTCAGTAGCAGTTGAGTTGTTCACGCATTTTAAATGTTACTGAATAACTCAGCTGATATTGTTGCTCTAGAGGAATAAAAGCTGAGCATTGGCCCAATGGACTTTTTAACCAGGTTTTTTGAGACAATATTGGCGAGTGAGAGGAAAATAGGAAAAGAAGTGTACCAGTTCTCAAAATAAATGGGATGAGAGGATCTGTTGTAACTACACAGGGATAAAGTTGATCACATAGGAGAGTTGCTGAAGCTAGGTTAAGAGGAGAAGTGATCATCGGTGAGCAGCAGTGTGGCTTCATGCCACAAAAAAGCACAGGTGCCTTTTTGTGCTTCACTGTGTCTTTGTGGATCTAAAGAAATGTATAGATAGGATAAGTGGAAGCGAATGGATGGATGGATGGATGGATGGATGGATGGATGGATGGAACTTTGGTTCAGACTAAATCAGAGCAGCAAGGAGCTGCCATGAGGAACACCTGAAAAATAGGCCCATAGATGTGAAGGAGGATGTTCAGAGGGTTGATGTGTCACAAGAGCATAGAAGCGATAGGCTGAGGTGCCAAAAGAAGAAAAAGAAGTAACATTTGCTTATTTTCAATAAACTCTGGTTCCCAGTGTAAAGTGTACCCAGAGAAAAGATGACATGTCCTACAAAAAGCTGCAGGTTTGACACTGTCAGTCTGTTCTTGGCACTTTTTTTCCTGTTGTGTGATTTCTTAAGTTTACTTTGCAAATATCCACATTTTACTCCAGCTGTTTCCAGGCCACAGGCAGCAACCATCTCCCATTTCTTTAAAAATCTAAATGCAACAAAATTTTACCCAGTCATGCACCTCCTAAGCACATGGGCAAACTTCACTGAAATTTAAGCTTAAAAGCCAGACGAGTGCACCTCACAAAATCATTACATTCAGGTTTTGAGTGGACAAGAAGCAGACTTCCTTATTATCCAATCAGAAGTCTCTGTGTGTGAGTTTTTAACAGTAAATGAAATACAAACCGCGCTGTAACTCGCAAACTGAAAGGTTGAGGAATTAAAAGTCAAACTCAAAATATAAAACACTAAAGTCATGAAACCAAACTGGAACAGCCACAAATTCCTAACACTTGGCTGTGTTGCTTCCATTTTTATGGGTGTCAGTTATGTAAAAGCAGAGAAGGCAAACGCTTTGTCGTGTCAGTAAAGTGCACCATGATCTCGTAGAGTAATTATTAAGAGAATTTGCTTCTGTGACAGAACATTTATTCATCAGCAGAGACCCGACAGCTAAAAGACGACAAAAAAAGTGAAGTCAGTTTAAAAGTATGATTGTGAATGTCTGAGAAATATATATTTATGATGCTAATTAGCAATAATTCCTGTAAAAGGTTTCCTTGTACTCTAGTTTAAGCTACAATTTGCTGTCCAGACTGTTTGTTGGTATTTGTTAGACAGAAGCAGCCTGCTGTGTGCACTGATGGGATTGGAGATAATGCTGATATTGTCAGGCAGGAACCGTCTGGCTCGCTATCTGAAAACGCTAAGATTACATTTCTAAAGTTGTCACTTTGTGAGTAAGACAGCCCATATGGTTCCTGAAAACACAACTTAGTCTTTACACAGAAGTCGAGAGCAGCAGCCAGTAGCTTTAGGTAATGACATCAAAGTATCCCGTAATCTGTGAGTGCAAGAGTGAATTTTATTATTTCCACCATCGTTCATGTTGTCTGCTTCCTGTCCTTTTTGATAGAAATGTGTATTTATCTCAGGAAGAGTACTGACTTCTTATTCAGGAAAGACTGTGAACTCTGCAGCTTCTGCTTAAATGCACTGAAAAAAATGCAATTGAGTGGTTGTTACATTTACAAAAGTCTAACTTGTGATTTGAAGAAAATAATTTCATGTTTCTATGGTGAACGTAATTAAATCATGTAGTATCTGCATGAAGTTCAACAGCTTAATTTGTTCTTGTTGAGATGACACGATAGGATCTAGTAAGAGTTTCTCACTTGTCACGAAAGTCACAAGATCACATGAGATTTCAAACTGCAGGAAAATCGTTGGAGTTATAAGAGGCAGACAACTATAAACACACCATGTGTGCTATTGCTAATTATTGTGGTTTAACCTGTCAAGGATAAAAAGGTACAGAAAATTCTGCATCAAGCCTTGAAATCATAGCTTTCCTACTTTTGCTAAACCTCGATTGGTGGCGTGGTGGTTAGTGCTGTGGCCTCATAGCAAGAAAGTCATGGGTTCAAATCCACAATCTGGCTAGTTTGCAGTGGGTTCCTTCTGAGCACTCTGGTTTCCTCCCACAGTTACCCATAAGTGTGAATGTGAGTGCAAATGGTTGTTTGTCTCTATGGGATAGACTGGTGAGCTGTCCAGAGTGTACCCTCCTCTTACCCTATCACTTCTTGGTTATGCCCCTGCAGCCCAGATAAAGATAGAAGGGTGGAAGTTGTTGTAAATCCCTTCACGTCTTATGTTAACCAGACTCTAGACCAGGGGTCTCGAACTCCAGGACACATCTAAAACCTGCAAGTTTTAGATGTGTCCTTGATCCAACACAGCTGATTTAAAGGCTAAATTACCTCCTCAACATGTCTTGAAGTTCTCCAGAGGCCTGGTAATGAACTAATCATTTGATTCAGGTGTGTTGACCCAGGGTGAGATCTAAAATCTGCAGGACACCGGCCCTCGAGGCCTGGAGTTCGAGACCCCTGCTCTAGACTTTGTTGAACATTGAACATACAACATGTAGTATTTAAGTGACCAAGTAGTATTAGGATAAAAGTTAGTGAATAGTGTTGGAATAAAGTGACAAAAATGTGAAGGATTAAAATATTCCAAGACCTCATCTTACGTCATCTAAACATGTTTCAATCATGTTTTATCGACACAAAATGCACAGGTTTATTGAATATGAATAAGTTGTGTTGCTGTAATTTAGTTGTTTAAGTTTCTGCCAAAGCAAAACAATTGTATGCAACCACTGTCCACTATTGAACCCGACATGTTCTTTTTTTAAGTGCAATGTTACATAACTGCAATTATTCAGATTAACTCAGGGCACTTTGGAGGGTTGTAAAAGCTTTTAATGATCTATTTCACTGGTGGCAATTAAGAGACATTACATAATTCAGTAGTCAGTGATACTTGTTTGCACAGTTTAACTGAGACAGCTAAGAGAATGCAATCAAATCTTTCACTAAGGATTCCAGGTTAAAAATATTCTGCAGAATCAAACTGACCAAAAATTGCCTCCAGGCCAGCAGGCTGTTTCTGCCAGTTCGATTTCGACCTGAGGTGTAATTCTCAGTGTTAATTAAAGCGTTCTGCATTCAGACAGTGTCCATTCTGTTAACTTTTAATGGTTTTCTAAGTCGCTGAGTGGGACTCCTAAACAGGAGTCACAGCAACAGTTCAGTTCCAGCATGGTTTATTTATTTATTTCTATTTTTAAAATATATGCTTTTACAAAGGGAAAACATTGATGTAAGTGAGGAAGCACAGCGGTTTTATTGTTACAAAATAACCGTAGGAGCTGAACTGTACACCCACATTTTAGGATTTGTATTTCAAACTTGCACGAATATGTGCAAATGGTCAAAAGAGCTCTCGCCATCTGCAGTACTTTATTATGGATTTTGAATCTGTGCTTCCTTACCCAGCCTTCTGAAGAGGAGGAGATTGTCGACCTGATGCTGATGAAAATCTACAGTCTTTTTGGCATCAAACGTAAACATGCAAAAGACACCCGGGAGTCCGACGTGAGCGGCGGATGTGGCTTGGCCCAAAATAACAGCAGAAATATCTTAAGCACTTCTCCTGATTCCAACATTTTTCAGATGTCTGACAAATACGTAAACCTCTAAGGACGTACTGTACTTTTATTCCACGGTGTTCTCTCCTATCCTTTTTTCCCTCTTCTCGAGAGCATGCTGCACTGTTTTGTGAATATGTGTAATAGCTTATCATAACACACAGAAATACATTATTTGTTGAGATAAATAAGATGTTTAGAGCATGTTGGACTCAGTGTTGTTTTTATTGCAACGATGATACTCAGGTTGCCAAAAACATAAGAACTATATGAGTATTTCATACATATATTGTAAGTATATAGTTTGTATGTGTCTCGTAATCATACAATCAATGTTTCAGCTTTAAAATAAAGAGAAAAATGCATTCATGTGTGTGATTCATGTGTTTGTGTCTAATAACCACTGTTATTCATTTAATATCCCCCAAACAGCTTTGATTTCTCTAAAACACGCTGTCCTTGCAGGTCGAGCTTACTGAAACTGGTTTGTTCACACAGTATCCACAGACACTGCAAAATAGATGAGAGTCCATCACCAAGCAGATCGCAGCCAAACACACGCAGGCATCATTGGAGAGGCTTCGTCTTTTGCAGACTGTCAGGTTCTGACATCAGTGATGGATCTCATTTCTCACTTGTCATGTTTGGATGGTTTAAAAGACATTTTCATGCACTTTTGAGATATTTAAATTCCAACCACTTTTCATGAACCTAACCAAAAAGTTTTTGGTGCATAAAACTAACCAGTAAATTCAAGGTAACATAAATTAGGCAAATCAGAAAAGCAAAAGTCTTAAATGTAACATAAGCTGCAGGGTCAACAAGACTCAACTTCCACTCAGCCACAACAGCATTAACAAGCCAAAGTCAGGCAAAGATCATTTTAATATTCAACTCAGAGCTGCTAAACATGGTTCAGGTCCGTCTTCTCTATTCTTTTTCCATATGAGGGTGCTTTGTCACGCTGACCCAGAAAAAAGGAAGTATGTTTCTGCAGTGTCACTAAGTGAGAAACATTAACAGATGTGTGTGAGTTAAAATGTACTAGAGCGTGTGCTTTGAGCCACTGTGGACGTCAGGTTGTGTCTGAGAGACACAATGTTGGATTGTCAGCGTATAAGAGCACACTCGATCATGCAGCAGCGAACAGCGCAGAGGTCGTGACAGTTTCTGGTGGTTTTGAAAGTCAAGCATAAGAACATGCTGAGCACCCTTGAACATTATGAAAAATGAAAGTTAATAGGATTACCTTCTGACAAAAAGCTTACACAGTGTAAAGACAGCTGTTCACGAGGACTTTATAACCAACATTTTGAGAACCCCAAAGTGTACATCAAAGAACAAATCTCAGCAATTACTTTCTGAAAATAAAACTGCAATACTCTGGAAATCATGCAGGGTTGTGCAGGTCACATTCATAGATGAAGTCTAGGCCTATTATATGGCAAATTCTGCCTCTGTTGACATCCTGCAATCATCCTGGGTCCAGTAACTAAAGCAATTCAAATAGGTTCTCAACAACTTAGCAAGCAGTTTGCTGACTGTTGCATGGGAGATGGGTGGTCTCGTAGGGTGTCTTGCATTGAAATCTACTGCAATGACCCGGTTACTGCGTTCACCAGATATCAACACGATTTCGATCCACTCCTCACGTGCTAACCTCTTCGACATGTCAATGGCTGTGAACAAAGAGAAACTTGTAAATAACTCATGAAAGAATAAAGTTACGTTGAAACCAAGCACACCATTGTTTTTCTTGTGACATTACCAATAAGTTTGATGTGTCACATGGCCCTCTTCCTACTGAAAAAACAAAAGTTGGATCCAAGATGGCCGACTTCTAAATGGCCACCATGGTCACCACCCATCTTGAGGAGTTTGCCCCCTCACATATACTAATGTGCCACAAACAGGACTTTAATATCACCAACCATTCCCATGTTATTACGGTGTATCCATATAAATGGCCCACCCTGTATATTTATATGTGTTATTTCATTAAAAAACCTTAAATTTAACCCACAACACAGTAAAGTATTGTTTCCAAAGTACTTTTAAAAGCATGTCCTGCCACTCCCATGACAAAAATAACTAAAATGTTTGCTGATTTTGCCCAAAGATGTTTATTTCCCCTCAATCAAAAGACTGCAACACATATTACCTCATAGTTCTGAGGGGACTTGGACTCAGGGTTTAGAGTTTTAATTTCAACTTCACTGCACTCCGTATTTTCTCTTTGGTTCTTAACTTGTGTTACATGCAGTAAAACTTTACCCTGAGGAGCCAGGGTCAGTAATAGAAGCTTGATGTCTTGAAACACTGCTTTGAAGCGTGGTTCAAAACATCACATGACCATGGCTAATTGAGGCTTTGGTGCATTTCATGCCAGTTTCAACATTACCTGCTGCTTCTGGGCAGGTGAAGTTCCAGGAAGCCAGTGTCCATCCCATTTTAAGCACTGTAATAAGAAGTTAATGAAACTACCATTTCAATTTATTACATAGTAACACATGCATATGTATAAAAAGAAATACCTGATGTCTACCTGATTATTACCTACCTGATTATTTTTACCATGTATTGTAAAAAAATAAATAGAGATTATTCATTCACTTAAACACCAGAATCCAAAGTATAATTAAATAAATATGGACTTATTCAGTGATGATTATAGAGAAGATATAAGGAGTGAGAAAAAAACAGACTGATGATGAGCTCCTCTGACTCATTTCCGTAGAGATAAAGTGGCACTGCACTGTAAATTCATTAATTTATCTCAAGAGAAATCGCCTCTGCTTTCAGAGAGGAAAATAAAACAGGCAAATATTTTCAGCTCTAATGCCCGTCTGTTCTCTCTTCTCCATTTCTAACAGAAAATGTATGAATAATAGTGAATTCACCCTCAGGTTAACCCATTACCCACATTTTGTGTGTGTGTGTGTGTGTGTGTGTGTGTGTGTGTGTGTGTGTGTGTGTGTGTGTATATGAAAAAATTGCTTTGTCTGTCATTGTTTCACAGATTAGCATTATCAAGACCAGACAATATCAAAAGTGGCCTTTAGGTGTCACTGTGGAGAAGGTTGTCGCATTGATACAATTGTTACAAATGCTACAATATAATTCTAGCACAAATGCTTTGAATGTGTCTGTGTTTCACAACACCGGCTCGCTTTGCCCGTCACTGGCCAGCCTGCACCTGGCCGCACTCAGCAATCAGCCACCAAATAGTATAAAGGCTGTAAGAGCTGCTTGGTAAGTAAGAGTACAAACTGGCCACGAGGGTGGAGACTTGTGGCAGTGAGCCATGTTAGTTTTTGACCTTGAGTCTAGTTTTGTTGTTGGCACTACTAGTGAATAGTTTACAAGCATCAGGAGGGTTTCTTTTGTTTAACCATCCTTTTCTTTTGAGGATATTTGCATCTGCGATTGTCCTTTTCTTTAGCTGATATAGCAGCATAGGTCTCTTTTTTGTTGGGACCTTTGTAATAAGAGGATATTATTTATATAAACTACTCTGTTTGGCTTCTTTCTTTTCCTGGCACTTACTATTGTTGTTCTCCTCATCCCCAGTCAGCTTGTTGTGGTTACATTTTCATCCTTGTGTTACGACTCGCATTTCTTAATTGTTCTTTATTATTTTGAGTTTCAGTTTTTAGGATAAAATAGGATAAGTATACTTATCTTCACTATTACTGTGATTTGCTTGCCTCCACTTAATGAAAACTGTTCTGAATTTCTTCTTCTTCTTCTTTTAATTCACCAGTGCAAAACCTGTTTTTTTGTTACAGTAACACTTATACAGCTAAATTAGAATGTGTAGTGAAATGTACTACACTGTCTAATGAACTAGTAGCTCAATCATAGTCTAGTCTGATTATTGAGTAGTGATGGGGGGGTGTTATTCCGAACTTCTGAAGTGACGTGTATCAACCTTAAATGTAGTTTATTCTCTGCTGTCAAAGCCATCTTCTTCCTCACAATCCTCATTTTTGGGTAGCATAGAGCAGTGTAAAACAGGAATATCACATATATCATGATCATGCGAGTACATATTTCAGCTCTGTTTTCACAGGAATCATGGGTGTGAACCAACCTAAGGCTGAATCCAGGGGGAGCTTCGCTCCTCGTAATAAGACACGGACTCCCTTGGACACATGATTTGTGAAAGTTTGAGGGAGGTGAGGACTCTAAAGTACTGACAAATGCTATTTTTACAATGTATTTCTTTTCTTTTCTCGGTATCTTCATCATTATCATGGATATATAAATTAGGCTGTTACTGATGTATTATCCATGCATAAGTGTGATTCATCACTAATTCATTTAATAAGGATACCAATATGCATGTTGTTTTTTCCAAAGAGGCTGACTTTCCTTCTCGCCTTTGTAAAAAAAAAAATAGAGATGAATGAAATGAACCTCCACATTAATATTTTAAAAGTGGTTTGAAGGTGCAGGGTTATTTATTTTACATAGGAGGATGTTTCATGTCTTCTCTTAATTATATTATTCATAATCCTAATACAAAAAAGAATGGAAACATTAAAAGACAGTTTTTCAGAAAACAGATATTAAAGGAATAAAAATAGAGTAGTGACTCAGTTTTCATTTCAGGATCCACAAACAAAAAGACCTTTTTCTTATCATGGTCAGGATTTCATTTTCTTTCCTCTCCTTGTAAAATTATTCTTATTATTCTTATTATTTATTTATTTTTACCAAAAATACTTATGGCCAGCATAAACAGTCTCTCCCTCCTCACTGCTCTCCGTGCCTTCCTGATCCTGAAAGTAACAGTGTCTTTTTCTTTTTCTAATTTTTGTTATTCACATTCATTCCAGGCATGATGTCATTGTTATAGTGATTCAGCATTGTTATATATATATATATATAACTATAAGCTTTTCGGAAAGGAAAGTCTGAAGCCTAATCTGAAAAGCAAAGAGGATTTCTGTCTCCTGATGCTCCCAATTCTTACTACCGTTTCTGAAGCCTGTTTAAATTGAATATTTACTGCACTGTGCATATGTTTCCTTGCATTTGTCACACATAACACATTCCCTTTCTTTCTCTCATTCTTTGTGTGCTCATGTTTAATCTGGGAACGGGGCTTTAGTCCATATAAAGCGCACAATCTGAGAGAGAAAGGCCTCTCTCATCTTCACTGTGCCTTCTGTATTTTATCGCCTGTGTCAACTGCCAAGTTGCAAAACCAGGCTGAACTACCACAGCCTCTGCTCCCATTTGTTATAGAATTATGATGATTTATTTATGTATGTACAGTGCTTTTAGAGAATCTTTGCGAAAGACCTCAAGAAACTTGAGTTCAAACATCTAGTTCAGTTTGATAAGTGCCTTGAAAAATGCCTCTCAAACTGAAGATAATTCTCAGGGGCTAAAATCGCAGTTTTGTGCTTTCATATTTTTGTTAATGGGTTACATTTTGCTCTGGAAGGGGTGCTTTCCAGTGTCTGAAAGAGCAAACTATCTGCCTCCAGATTAGATCTCATCACACAGATATTAGAATGACTTTGATCTTTACATCTAACTCTCTGGGAAATAAAGAAAAAAAAGTCTAGACTGCTTTCTTTGGGTTTATTCTGACACCTTTGAACTGATGGATTTTAAATTCAGTCCACTGTTACCCATGAGTGCCTGTCTTCTGTGCCCAAACTGATTTTCAAGCAGTTTCACATGTTCCTGTCCATCCAATAGAGATTTATGCAGCTCTTTCCCCGGCAATTCACTCACAAATGTGTTTTTTCACCTGCTAAATGGCACTTTGGCTTATACAAGCAGTTGCTGACAAAGGTGTGTTTCATTTTAAAGATGCAATCAGAAGCAATTTCTGTTCTCTTACCCTGCAGAGAAAATAGCATCTATGAGATCTTCCACAATTGCACAGCCATAAACGTCTTTAGTGTTTGGTGCATTATAGCTGGTTGTTAAATGTAAAATCTGTTGTTGCCAAGTTTTACTTTGTTTTGTAATGGAGGGAGAAAAAGCAGGTTGGCTTTCTCCCATTGCTCCTGCTGAAAGGTTTTTCAGTGACTTTACATATGTTCATTATGCAAATCTTTTAAAATGCAGTCGAAAGGATAAATCCAACTTGCCCTGAAAGCGTAAAGCAGTTACACATGATTGGATTTTTCTTTTCAGTAATTTTTAGCTTGTAATTTCAAGAAATTGTCAGAGGATTGAGCCGGTGGGCTGAAATATTGACTAATCCATATGACTACATGTCATCTCATGTAATTTTTAAGAAAAAAGTAAAGCAAAGGGTGTGGAGAGCGGTGAGACAACATATTTTTTAGGCATTTTGAGTTTTAATATATTTTGATATTCATTGTTTATGTTTAAGTCTCATTTAGTTATCTAAAGCTCATTCTGTTTTGACGTATTTGTTCTTTGTTTATTAGATTTACCTTGTGTTTTCCCCCCTGTGTTTCATGTCTGCGAGTCTGCACTTGGGTCCACTTCACTCCACACAGTCAGCTTCGCACGATCTGATATCGTCGTGTTGGTGTTGTTCCCAGATCATCATACTAAATGTTGTTCCAGGATCAACATTGCAAGTGACAAATCAGAATGTTGTGACGTCATACTTTTGCGACTTCGGGAAAAACCGCCGTAAAACAAAAAACTGTACTTAAGCTGCGAGAAACCACCTCTGTCCGCCGATCAACGGACCCTGACCTTAACCCTAACCCTTTAATACAGCGGTCCCCAACCTTTTTTGCGCCACGGACCAGTTTATGCCCGACAATATTTTCATGGCCTTTAAGGTGTTGCGGATAAATACAACAAAATAAAACTAGTACCGGTACCGAAAAAAGAAGATTTATTCATAACAGACGTGAAAAGACCCAGGAAAACCGAGTTAACGATAAAAACGATAACAAAATAACGCTGAAAACCGATAAAACCCTGAAAACTATACATTTCACACCTGAGCCTCAACTCTCGCGGCCTGGTACCAAACGACTCACGGACCGGTACCGGTCCGAGGCCCGGGGGTTGGGGACCGCTGCTTTAATAAACAGTAAGCAGAATTGATATTGTCCTTGCAACATTGGAATTTCATAAATGCACGAATGGCTTGTTGCGCAAAAGAATAACGTCACAACAATGTGATTGGTCACTTGCAATGTTGAACCTGGAACAACATTTTCATGATGATCTGGGAACAACACCAACACGAGGATATCAGATCATCCGTCAGCTGTGACAGAATGCCTGTTTCTTTAGGCACTGGTTATAGAATTGAACATTTATCAGGCTAATCACTACAGAAAGCCAAGAAAGAACCTGCTGGTTTGGATGTTTACATATCTGACACAGGACTGGGATCCCTAAAGCCTTTTGTAAGACTGTGCTGTTCTGTGCATGTGACACTGAAGCTAAAAGCAAACATACTCACAGTGATGATCCTATCATATTGATGTTAAGTACATGTTTTTCTAATTGCTAATTAGCTTAAAACACAAAGTAATCCTGAGGCTGCAGTGAATGCATTTAGTGTTCATAAACCAAAAGACTGTAAACATTTTATTTCTGACCAAGTGAGATGAAAAGTCATATTTGCCAGAGTTCATCCCGAGTTTGTCTTTATCTCGTCTCACTCTGACCAATGGTCATGACATTTTATTCAAATTAAAGAGGTGAAAGTCATAATAAAGCATTTTCCTTTTATGACTGATTATTGAATAGGTGCTTTTGAGACAGACAGAAAGACAGCAGGATCTTTTTCAGAACACCGCACTGTGTTGTGCAGTCATTTAAGAGTTCTTTTGTTTTTATTGTCTTTTATCTGAATTGAAATAAAAACTATTAGATTAGAAGTGCTAAACAACATATTTCTTACAGGATACACAGTATAGATATATTAAGGGCAGTGTGATGCTTCATCGAGCCCATAAAACAATCTGACACCTCCTGCATTAATTTCAAGGTAGAAGTGACACCAAAGCATGATCTAATTATTCAAAGAGAACAGAAATATAAGTACTAGAATGTTGCTCCTTATGTGAGCATTCTGTGCCACTCGTGCTATTTCTCTTTTAGCTGTGGGAAGCATAATCAGCATACTCCTACAAAGTCAACAAATGGGATCTACTCTTGAGATATATTCTAGGTAATTGTTGTTTATATTGTTGGGGCGTGAGCAGACAAAGTGCCTGTCATGGGGCTCCCATGTTGCTGTTCTATAAATAGTTCTGTTTAATCATGTTGTGGTAGAAAGGCAGAAAATATTTTATTAGGAAAACCTGCTACTAGTCTTGGTCAAGATGGCAATTATTCATTCAGGATTGTTGGAATAAGAGCAGTGAAGCAAAAAACAAAAGGGCGGAAAGAACTAAATGCTCACATTTAATGATATTGAAAATCTTTTTTACATACACTCACCACAGGCACACATTTCATGGTAATGCGAAGATTTTAATGATTTCATTTTCAGGATCAAATGATTGTACACTGTCTTTACACCTTTAATGCTTTTTAAAGATTAAGAATTGCTATTAATTACATTTTTATTTTCTCTAAACTACACACATACACTCATAAACTCACTTAAATCTGTTACTAAGTGGTGCTTAAGGTTCTATGATGTGCTTTAACATGATATTGACTGCAACTAGTAGTTTCTCTTTGCCAGCATAAAAAAATGTATTTGTCATGTATGTGTGACCACTTTGCCAAGAGGTGGGAGACAGCCAAAACTGCCACCATCAGATATGAGATAACTGGATAGAATTATCAGGAAGAACCCAGGAACCACTAAGGCTTAAATCTGCCGAGAACTGGAAACTGCTGGAACAGCAGGGTCGCTGTCCACTGTAAGTCAGTTCATCTCCATGGACTGATATGGTGCGAATTATGCTCCAAAACTGGAACATTCAAGGTCAACTGAAAGCTTGAAGCTTCCCACACACAAAAACTTCTCCTTCCTGGAGAAAGATTTTATGGGCGACCGTGGCTCAGGGGGTTGGGAATCGCATCTGTAACCGGAAGGTCGCCAGTTCGATCCCCGTACTCTGTCCTGGTCGTTGTGTCCTTGGGCAAGGCACTTCACCTACCGCCTACTGGTAATGGCCAGAGGGGCCGATGGCGCGATATGGCAGCCTGGCTTCTGTCAGTCTGCCCCAGGGCAGCTGTAGCTACAACTGTAGCTGCCTCCACCAGTGTGTGAATGTGAGAGTGAATGAATAGTGGCATTGTACAGCGCTTTGGGTGCCTTGAAAAGCGCTATATAAATCCAATCCATTATTATTATGGTCAGATGATTGAAATATTTGGTCACAATGATAAGATGTATGTTTTTAGGAGTAAAGGTGAGGCTTTCAAATCTTTACTGTCACTACTGAAGCTGTCAAGCATGGTGGTGGTAGCATCACGCTACAGGCGGTTTAGCCACGAGTGGTACTGGTATATTGTAGAATATAATACATAATGTAAGTATTGTATATTAAAGGACGAGGGCTGCCTCTAAATTCTTCAACTAGATGGTTGGAACTTGGGCAGAACTTGGTTTCTAACAATGATCCCAAACACACATCAGAACTGGTTTTGGAATGGATAATGCAGGGAACCATTAAGGAATGGTCATCTTAAAATCCAGAGCTTAACACTTCTGAAAATGTGTTGAAAATTTGTGGACTATATTGGCACTGGTACAACCAATTTAGATAAACTCTACTGATTCTACCAAGAAGACTGATCAAATATCCAGTTGATGGCTACCAGTCTGGTCATCTTGTAAATAGAATATCTTGAATAATTCAAAAAGGATCCTGCCTCAATGGATGAATCAGTGCTTGGTGTACAGATATCAGAAAACTTAGCAAAGTACTAATTTAAATTATATCTTTTATCACTTCATGCCTGGAGAACTGTTCCTCACTGTTCCTCACTGTTCCTCAAGACTACTTTAAGAAATGAAAGACAGCTGCCTAAGAGACCTCAGTCTGTGCTGAAAAACACCAAATATTGTCTTCAAAGCTTAATCTAAATGTGCAAACTCTGTTTGCCTTATATGCTATATTTCCCTATTTTTCAAGCAAAATAAAGAGAAATGTCTAATTAGTGAGAAATGTCCTCAGTCTATATAAATATGAGCAGTGACACATTTCTCCCCAACAGTCTTTTTCACATTCTACATCACTTTCTTTTTTCTGTTTCTGAAAACAGTGAATCTATGTGACATTGCTTTGAACCAGAAAAGATAAATAAAGCAAGCACATTCGGTATTTCGATCTTTTTGTATTTTTTATTTCTGTATATGCATGTTTCCACATCAGACTCTCTCTGTGAGGTTTCTAAAGTGCAGAGTACTTGTAACTAAAAGAAAATCAGCAACTGTTTGTAGTATAGGACAATGATAAGGCTGTCGTTCAAGCCAATAACGAAAACGCTTTGAAGTTTCATCAGAAAAATCTTTGGGCAGTTTCTCGCCTCTGTCATTTGTCCAAAACAAAAAGAAAAAACCAAAGTGCCCAATGATTATGCTGCATTGGAGCTTTCATCGCCCGCTATTGTTATCAGAGTTGATGGCTGTCTGTCTGTCTTTCAGTCAAGATATTTTCCTTCTTTAACTCGCTTCAGCTCGGCCTGTAGCGGCAATGACAACAGGTGTCCCTGCGGGTCAGGTAATGGCTTTTCATCTTTGCTTCCCTAAAGGCTTTATAGTGACACCACCCAAAGAAAAATCTATCTGTGCTCTCCTGTCGGTCACGTCCTTGTACACACCACTCTTCTTCTCACTTCCAAATAGTTACAGCGTTGTCAGAAAGACACAAAGATGGCTATTACTTCATTGTAGCTTGTAAAAGAAACTTGTACAAGAAACTAACCCACTTGAGTGGAATTCAGTAATAAATCCCACAAAATTATATAGAGATATTATTTAGCAGTAATTTATTCATCTGTGATCTCCACCCTGCTTTTGTTCCTGTACAGAAAACCCCAAACAAACCTCTTAAAAACCACAAGACCACAGTGAAGTCTCAGACACGGTGAGAGCAGCGTGTTCTCTGTGGACTGTCCCACTCCCACAGGTAAGCAAGAGACACCTGAAAGCTTTAGCTGTCGTTTATGTGCAAATCATCATCATTTTGACCAAATCAAACCTGCATAAAAATGTTTTCTTGCAGATGAGTTTTGCATTTCTTCTACTGACTCACTCACAATGTGAAGATAAGAATATAAAACAGTTTCAGGACACTGGGGCCGCCTTGAAACCGCATCAGTGTTGTCGGGTTTGTTGACAGTGCTGCCACTGCAGGGAAAGATAAGCATACTAATTTCTTATTGTCACTAAACCTTATTAAGCTACAAACTACCTCAGACACAATTCATCACTTTAATTGCTAAAATTGTGAGATTTTGGTTTGAGGCAACATTAGCCTTTCTGGGTCATCATCCCTTCCCTGGGGATGGGGGATGAATTCTTCATCTACGTGGTCATTGAAGGAGAAAAGGGGAAACGTGTTGCCCTTGCTCCTGTAATTAAGGTTTTGATTTAAGATTTTAGCACCAGGGGATAAATGATATCGCACATGTGCCCTTTAATGAAGAAGAATGTGCTCTTTATTCATCTATTCTGAATCTGATTTAGACATGCATAACGCTGAGTGCTGCAGTCTTTTCAGCTGGGGGGGACCAGAGGCAACGTTTCACTATTCTGGTCAGATGTAGTTTTGGGGGCTGGAAAAGTAGCAGAAACACAATGATGTTAAGGTATGAGTTTAGAACAGCACGTGTTGAGTTTTGCAACCACAGATAGTACAATAGAATTAAAACTACTTAATTAATTTTAGAAACTGCAATTGAACCATTGCCTTTCATTTCAAAGATTTCTTCCTAACGGCTGCGTAGAAAGGATTAAATATTAAATACCCTTAAATAAAAAGTGATAAAAAAAAACTTGTTGTAAGCCATATTAAATAATTATTGAATCTGATTTATTGTTTTGCTATTTTATGTTAATTTATTCTTTTAGCTCTGCAGCACTTTGGTCAACAGCTGTTGTGCTTACGTGCTTATAAAAATAATTTGACACTGACTTTTTGACTTAAAGCTCGAGGGACCCCAGATGCTAATTTTGCCTGATTTCACCACTAAGGCAATAAAATATGCTGGTGTTAAAAGTCCATTATTCTATCACTGTATTCATCTTAATACTAATTTATCTCCCATGAAAGCAGCTTAAACAAAACTCTAGTTTGCATATGTGACAAACATTATCCTCAATCTGATTTTCTCACTTTGTGTATTTAAGCTACAATCGTGCAGAGTCGGCCTCCTTGTTGCCTGTATTCTGGTTTGCTTCACCTTTTCACGTTCTCCACGTGTTTCCTATTTTCAGATCTGTGAGCTGGGCTTCCAAAAACTAATCTACATACAGTTTGATTGCACATTTGTTACCCTGACAAACTCTAGCTCACAACCTGATCAGCAGTTTCCCTGACACTATTTAACGCCTCTCACACTGACACCATTAATGATGTGAACAAAAGAAACAACGGTGGAAAATCAAGTTGAATGTAATTGTCTTTTTTAATTTATTGATAAAACTCTTGTTATTGCCATACCCATTTTAATCTCTTTGCCTTTTGTTTTTTGTGTTATAACAACAATACCAGGTAGACGTACCCTTTTCTATAACTCTGCTCCAATTTCAAGTTGAAGGTCATCCATTCATACTCACACTGCCATAGTCTCACACTTTCTTGGTTTGTTGAGTTGGGGACTTCTCAAGCCTTCAAGCCTGAACCATGAAATAACTAAAGAAAATTCTCTTCTTTTGAAAATGTGTTTATTGAAATTAAAAAACTAATTAATTTATTATTATATATAAATGTTAATTTGTGTCAAATTTGCGACATCCAGCAATATTTTTACAATTCATTCCTTACAAATGTATTCTGGATTTATTTTAGTTTTTTTCAGCATCTCACTGATGCCACAGAAGTGAAAGCGTTTGGGTTGTGTGTGGTTTCTGTTTGATCTTCAGCCTCTTGGTGTCTTCGTATCACCTCTTTGCCTCTATTGGGCGATTCCCTATTTGGTTACTTCCTGTTTTGTTTTGTTGTTACTCTTATCTGTCTCTTAGTTTTTCTCCATGTTGTTTTCTTAATTAGCTTCAGCTGTAACCTGTTTTTTCCACTCTCCCTGATTACCTCCCGTGTTTATTAAAAGCCTCGGTTTGCATGTGTTCTTTGCTGAGTCGTGCTGTTGCTTCTCCTTGTGCCCTTGTGCGTCACGTGACCTATGCAAAGGATGGCGCCTTCAAAAAAACCTTTCTAACAAAAAAATCATCAAACTTTCCTGCTTCTTTTTTAGGAGCCCTGAAGTGCAGGGTTTGTTTTTACGCCGTCTTTGAGCATGTTCACCAGTTTTGGCTGTTTAATAAAAACTACTTTCAATCCTTTGTGTTTGCCATGTACACACTGTTCCACATGCTGCTGTGATTATAATTTAATTTTTATTTTTGTTGTTTTCAGTTCAGCTGCAGGGTTTGATTATTTTGACCAAAAAAAGTGATTTTCTCAAATATTAATGTCATGGTCTACGGTGGGTGGCTGGAGTTTCCATTAGGCTCCTGAACTGACCTGGGATCCGCCCCTGGGCAGGGCCAACTCCAGCTCCTGCACACCTGGAGCCTATTGCAGGCTATCAAGCCAGAGGGATTTAAACCACACATCGATGTTCACTCACTGCCAGTTCGTCATCAACCCATGTTGGTAACAGGTCTTGTGTTTCAAATTCTCGCTGTGATTTATCTTACTAACAAAGACTCTTTTGTACTACAGTTGCTGTACCCACCCTGGCTCACTCCACCTCCGGACTTGGGATACCTAGTGATCATTTTGGAAATCCCTCTGTGCCTCACCTGCCTGCCCTCCTGCCATCACACTCCATCTGGAGCCCCGGATCTCAGGTCAGCCTTTCCACGCCACTCAGCCTCCCCTGGATCTTCATCATCCCCCTCTCAAACACTCCAGGTCCCTAACTGCAAGTAAGAATTGCTGCTCTTATACTGGCCACTTCTGAGCTGCCTTCACTACCTGCCTAACTCCTATATCCTCTCCCCTCAGTGTGACTGTTCCCCACTCAGCTCCGTTCCACTTCTCAGGCCTCGTTCCCTCACCCTAGCCACGTTCCCCTGGGCACGCCACACCAAGGCTCCACGTCTCGTCATTTTCTGTCTTTGCCACGTTTCCCTTTTTTTCCCCCTTGCACTTAACCGTAATAAACTGTTAAATCATCTACTGTCTCCGCTCTGGGTTTCTGCACCTGAGTCCTATTCAGTACCGGCCATCCGTCGCCGTGACAATTAATGAGCCAGCGATGGCCTATCAGACGTGGGCGAACTTCCAGAAAGTTTACTGAAACTCTGAGTTTGTTAACCTTGAAATGAAGGAAACTCCAGGTTTTCTATTCCAGAAAGAAAGCTAAATGTGCACTCTCCTCTCTTCCCTGATACTGAAATATTTGGTGTACATTACTGTAGCAATCACTGTTTGATTAAAGCTTCTGTGTAAAGCTTTATGAAGCTGTAGACACTCTGATCAATGATTGGAATCAGTCACAGTGATGGATAAAAATGTGTCACAGCTGGTTGAAGATGGTGTAAATATTTGAAGTTGAGGCTGAAATGACTGTCAGTCATTCTTCACTCATTTAACATCAATGACATTATTATAGTTTTGCCCTGACACACACTGGATAAAATAAACAGGTGGAAGCTGCTTGGTTTCACAACCTCTGTTACAGAAATAAATGAATGCAATGCTTTGCAAATCTCATAAATAGAAAATAGAAAAAAATACATCTTAAAAAGATTTGGGAGCAGGCTCATGCTCACCACCCTCTACTGAGGAGAGCAGCTCCGTGACTGTTGTCATGTTCTTCTCCGACAGAGGATCGAAGCTGCTCAGTGGTCCTGACACTTTGTTATCATGGTTTTCATTTCCTGAAGATCAGTTTGTGAAAGGTTTGGACTACATGCGGGCCAGCTTAGGACCTGGGCCAGTAAAAGTTCTATTTCTCCTTGTCACAGAATACTTTTTCACTCTGCCCCAGTCCACTTTAAATCAGCTGTCAGAGAAGACAGCAGCTTTTGTTTACATTTGGCTTATTCGATGCATGAAATAGGCTGCAACCTGCAATTATGGATAGCATGTTGAACTGTGTTCAAATTATTTCTGCAAGTGTTCCCGAGCCCAGTGCAGTGATTTGCATGAAATCATGCCTGGTTTTTAAAGCAGTGCAGCTTGAGGGCCAGCAGAGATTCCTCCACTTACTTTCTATAATACGACAATAACATCATCATGTAGGTGGTTGGTACCACCAACAATGCATTTTATAATCAAGGTTTTCTATAATTCCATCTTACCTTTAGTTTACATATGTAGCTAATATGGATGCTTCATTTATTTTGGTGCTTAAATGAAGTCATGGAGGGACACAAAGATTCACTTGAGATTCAGCAGAATGTAATTAGGCCACGAGGTCAACACGACTCTGATCTCACTGCTGATTAATGGTCACATTTCTTTGTTACAAGTTTTCTGTGTTTTTGTGTTTGACTTTCTGCTTCTGTAATTGTCTGTTCCACCACAACTGTTTGTGTTATTGTTTATCATTTGTGTGCATAATTCTCTCTTGTTGTAGTCTTTGTCTTCCATTTCTGGAGTTTTAGAAGGAAAATCCATTTTTACGCATTTCAACTAGTGAAATGTATTAATTCTTTAATCAGCACTGTGGTTTTCATCTGTGCCGAGATAATTGGAAAAGGGTTTTATTGATAACCGGTTAGCCTGTTAATAAGAACAACTTTCATTTGGCAACATAAGAGTGATGAATGCTGAAAATGTGTCTGTGCACGCAGTGATTTCATTAAAAATAATCAATAATTCATGAATGATTCTGTCAGTTATCAAATGCCATTTGCAACATTTCTAATAAACAAAAAGCTAAAACAAATGTTATATTAGAGCATAAAGAGAAATGTGCTAATCCTTTCAACAACAAACTGACCCAAAACGTTTATACTGTTTGTTATAATATCCTCTATGGATCAAAGTATACACATTACATCCACAGGAGTTTCTATGACATTTTAAATCCAGACATGATTAGCTGGGTTTGTTGGCAACAATAACAAACAATGCCGCTTACAGTTGCTGATTCTGTTCATCTGGACGTTTTCAGTGCGAGAAATGTTTCGTCGCTGATCCAGGTGACGTCTTCAGTCTCAGCTGACTGCAGGTTTCCCCAATCTTATAAACACCACATTTGCATAATGACTGAAACCAGCACCACTGAATGAACAATGAGCTGGGAGATCAGTTCCTTGATCATTAATATGCAAATTGTCATGACCACTAATCAAAGACCACTGATCCATGGCCATGAGATCAAGTCAGCCGTTCCCCTACTCTCTATGAATGTACCATTCATAGAGAGTAGGGGAACGGCTGCAATCACAGCATTGTAAGATGGTGAAAGATGTACCCTTAGGCCCCCTCCTCGATTCAGAGATGGTCTTTCCCTTTTCACGTAAATGGCCTCCTTGACTCCGCGCTCAAACCAGCGTTCCTCCCTGTCCAGGATGTGTACATCCTCATCATTGAAAGAGTGTCCACTGGCCTGTAGGTGTAAATAGACTGCAGAGTCCTGGCCTGATGAGGTAGCTCTTCTGTGTTGTGCCATCCGTTTTCGCCAAAGGTTGTTTGGTTCCCCCAAAGTATAAACCCTGGCAATCCTCCCCGCACTTAACAGCGTACACTATGTTACTCTGTTGGTGTCGGGGGACCCCATCCTTGGTGCAGCGTGTTTTGGGGGTTAAAAGCCACAGAGAAGCAGTGTTTAGAAAAAATACCTCTTAACTAGAGTTATGTAAAAGGGAATGTGTGCATGAAAGGGAATCTGAGACAGGATGTTTCTAATGTTAGAGATATTGCACCAATGCAAGAAAGCAGTCCTACATTCAATCGTTTGTGTGTTTATTTGAAACGGAGCTTTTATATTTTAAGCTTATTATATTTGTCTAGTATAGATAACAAATCTGACTCCACTGTGCCTGTCACACTTTAATGGGCCAGGCTGCATTACATTGTTCTGACAAACAGTAAAAGTAATTAGCTGCAGTGTTTTTGGAAGGCAACACTGATTGGGACACAGCAGTCTATTCTTGTTACCTGTTGTGTAAAGATGAACTATTCAAATAATGATTTGAATACAATTCCACAAATATATCCAAGAAAAGCAGCATTTGACATGATTATTCACTGATGCGTCTAAAACCTTGAGATCCGCTGTTTATTTTCAGTTTTCTAATTACAACATGTATGAGTTTATAGCGCTGTGCTGACTTGAACCTTCAGATACTGTACTGAGGTTACACTGAGCTCAAGAAAACTATGCCTTCAGTTTCAAAGTAATTGTTAGTGCTGCAGTGGCTGCTACTGTCACCTCCCACCAAGAAGGGCTTTGTTTCACGTCTTTGGTCAGCTGAAACCTCAGTGTGGATTTGAGGGTTCTCACTGTACCTGTGTGGGCTTCCTCCCACAGTTTGTTATCTTGATTGGTGATTCTTAATTGGCCACAGGTGTACTTGTTTATCACTTTGTGTTGAGCCCAGTTTTATTTATATGGTACCAAATCACAACGAGAGTTGCCTTAAGCCGCTTTTATTGCAAGGTACAGACCCAACAAGGTTCCCGTACGTATCTGTAGGTAACAATGGTGAGGTCCCTCTTGACCTAAAAAGTAAAAAATTACATCAAATTACTCAAGCCCTTAAACTAAAGCCTTTTTACAGTAACTTTACTGGCATCCAGCTGCCAGAAGTTTCTGTAGAGTTTACAGTTATGTGTTTACAGTGTAGGATTTCTTGATGTCGGCTACTTCCTCTTTCTTTTGATGCTGGAGTCTGTGCAGGTGCTTGTTCGTCCACGATAGCTCCTCTTCCTGATGCTCATCACTGTCTGTCTTCAGCTGTCAGCTTCAGCTCCATCCTCCTGATCTGTGTCTCCATGTTTCTTCATGGATTGTGGCTCTGACGCTCTCTATTTCTATATGTCCTGGCAGCATACGTTTTCTACTTTAAGCATTATAACACAACTATTAATAATGACACGTAAAGTAACTTCTCGACGTGTTATTGATTGACTGGTTTAAATACAGAGTGATGTTTCAGTAAAGCAGCTGATGAATGTCATATTTGCTGAACAGAGAGGTCACTGGCAGTGCAGTGATGCAGTAGTTAGCACTGCCACCTCAGAGCAAGAGGGCCATGGGTGTGAATCCAACGTCTTTCTGTGCTTTTCTGTGTGGAGTTTGCATGTTCTCCCCATGTCCTTACAAGTTCTCTCCAGGTCCTCTGGCTTCCTCCCACAGTCCACAGGTTTGCAGCTGGTGGGGTCAGGTTAACCTTTAGTGACCTGTCCAGGGTGTACCCCGCCGCTCGCCCTTTGGCACATGGGATAGGCTCCTGCAAACTACCCCTCCAAACTGGATAGATGGATGAAAATGGATGGATGAACAGAGATCAGACAGATGTTCATGCTGAACTGAGTTTTTATTTTAATACAAAGAAGCGGCTTGTTGCTGCAACATTTCTATCTGTGCTGGATTATGGAGATATTCTCTATATATGAATGCTTCTGCTAAATGTCTTCGAATGGTTGATACTGTGTATCATGCTTCTTTGAGGTTTATCACTAACCGTAAATTTCAGACTCACCACTGTGAGTTATACTCTCATGTATGATGGTCTGCTTTGGCCAGTCGGAGGAACTCTCGTTTATAGTTTCATGTATAAGGCAATACTGGGATTGCTGCCTTCCTATATATGTTCCCTGCTTGCAGTGAAACATCTGCATGGTTACTTGTTGCTTTCTGTTCCATTTGTCTGAATTGAACTTGGCAAAAGAGCTTTTGTCCATTTAGCACCCTCAGCTTGGAACAAACTGCAGAACCACTGGGAAATGACTGAATTCATTTCATTAAGTGCTTTTAAATCTAAACTAAGAATCCTTGAGGCCAAGTCCATAACATGCAACTGTTTCAATTAACTGAGTTAGTTTTTAATTAATGGAATTTTATTTTTATTTTATTTTTAATTTATTTTTTATTTTTCCATGTGTGTTGTGTGTTTAATTGTGTCATTTTTGTAACTGTGAGACACTTGCTGCTGCCTATGTTGGCCAGGTTTCCCTTGAAAAAGAGGTTTTTAATCTTAGTGGGATCTTCCTGATTAAATAAAGGTTAATTTAAAAAAATAAATAAATAAAACGGTGCTTTTCTGCTCTACCAGAGCTCTGAAAGTGCTTTAAACAATGAATGAATCAAATTAAATTCACTTTCATCTGGTGCCAAAGTGGTTTACAAGCCTCTTTCACTGGGTTGTGGAGTTGAAATTGTCACGCTCGCAGATACAAGCGGCGGAAATGAGCTTCCTCCGAAGGGTGGCTGGCCGGTCCCTTAGAGATAGGGTGAGAAGTTCAGCCATCCAGGAGGGGCTCAGAATAGAGCCGCTGCTCCTCCACATCGAAAGGAGCCAGCTGAGGTGGTTCGGGCATCTGACAAGGATGCCTCCTGGGCGCCTATTGGGTGAGGTGTTCCGGGCATGTCCCAACGGGAGGAGGCCTCGGGGCAGACCCAGGACACGCTGGAGAGATTATATCTCTCGGCTGGCCTGGGAACGCCTTGGTGTTCCCCTGGATAAGCTAGAGGGAGGTCTGGGCCTCTCTGCTTAGGCTGCTGCCCCCGCGACCCGGCCCCGGATAAAGCGAAAGAAAATGGATGGATGGACGTTACAGCTGAACATCAGGCAGCAAACAGCACGCTGACCTGTGAAATTAACTTGTGCTAATTTTATTATTCTGTGGAATTCTGATGACCAAATCACAACATGATGTCTGGGGTGCCATCACAAAACTCTGAACTCAAACTAGACAATCTGAATGAATACAAAGACTTTATTGACAAAGGTGAATTGTAGCAACCAGTGTGGATCAGGGAAATTATTTTACTGCTATTGTTAAATAATCATCATCATTACCATTGCATTAATAATATAATTTACAGTATTGATATTGTATTCAGATGTTTAAACAGTGTGTGTCTTTCAGAAAGACTAAGTTGCAGGCTGACAGGAAGTTGCAGGCTTTGCAGAACTGAAACCGAAAGTAGTCTAAGTGCAGGTTATTTTGAGGATTACATGTGAGGATGAGCCTCTGTTCTGATGAAAGGTCAGAAGTGCAACGGGTGAATTGAGAGAGCATTTGAGGACGACATATACACACTAGAGGGGAAAAAACAGTTATTTTCATTGATCTGGGGAGGAATGTTCCAGTGATCTTAACAAATGCAAGAGAAGCTGGACAAAGTGGTTGCTTGCAAACTGGAGTGAGTAATTCCTTAGAGGAATTTGCTGGTTCAGACACGAACTGAGGAGAGGGAGTAATCAGCATGGAGAAACCAGGTGAGTCCAACAGGTGAGTAAACCTGAGCACCAGCATTTTATGTGTAATTTGTTATTTGTCTAAAATATATAAATAATATTGATGCTGTGGTTTTACGAGAACAAAGAATATGTGAAAGAAAGGAAATGGAAGCTTATTCTGAACAGCTCTGGTGTGCAGCGTTGTCTTGATGCATACAGTGCCCACTAAATTAGCAGCAGGAAAATATGCTGTGAATTCTACTGGAAAGCCCACACTGTCACGATGGCAGGTTTCAGCTGTTTAGTTTTAAAATGAAGCACATCTTTGCTAACAAGGTTCACATACTGCACGCTGCTGGCTAATCACTGTGGTGGGTTATTATTTTGTTTGAATGCCTCTTTGTTTGAGTGTGGGTGCTCTCCATTTCTTTTTCACTGGCTGGCGCTGCAGCTTAAGCACAGCTGTGTGATGCACCAAAATATGAAAGCAGCACGGCTGAAATGAAGTGGAAAATAAAGTAGATGAAAAGGGATAATTGTACAAACAGAAGTGCACATATGTTGGATCACACATGCACGCATACAGTCATTGTGTTGTGTCATAAAAAATATAAAATTTTCTATATTTTTGAGTGTCGGCGCTTTCAAAATAATGTATTTGAGTGTATTTTTGGTGGGGAAGTTATGATAAAAATGGATATTATTCGTTTTCTGACAAATAATGAAGTCTAAGGAGCGTGGAAAGAAAAGCGTCTGGATTTCTTTAAATTGCTTGAAGATGTTTCACCTCTAATCCGAGAAGCTTCTTCAAGTCCAGACGGTTTTCTTTCCAAGCTCCTTAGACTATGATGACCTGGATGACTGAGAACCTTCACAGACAGACAAATAATGAAAAGTCACATAATGTTAGAAGTGTTGCAAAACTTCAAGCAGATACATTTACTTGACAATTGTAAATGTGGTTGTTGAGGTGACTAGGACACCTCCACGAGGCATCTAGTGATGCCAGCTGAGGTTCCTGCCTAGGTGAGGTAAAGTCTGCTCCCTCTGTGACCCAAAGGCTCAAACTTAGCAAAGATGGAAAAAGATGCACAAGCTAAAAAGTGACCTGTGAAATCCAGATGAGATGTGACAAGAGCATTGACAAGTATGGCGGTACTGTGTGGTGTGAGTGAGGGACGAAGGCGGTCAATATTACGGAGATGAAAGTAGGAAGACCGAGTGATATTATTTATATGTGCTGTGAAGGACAGAGTGCTATCGAGGATGACACCAAGACTCTTAACCTGAGGGGAGGGTGTGACATCAGAGTCATCAATGGATAACAAAAGACTGGTTGGAACTGTAGTCAGTTTTGATCTGGTGCCTATTAAAATGAATTCTGTTTTATTGCCTTTAAGTTTAAGAATGTTGTGAGTAAACCAGACCTTGATTTCACTTAAACAGTCAGAAATGGATGTGGGTGGGAGAGTAGCTGTGGGTTTGGAGGATGGGGAGAGCTGGGTGTCATCTACGTAGCAGTGAAACTGGATGTTATGCTTCCTAAAAATATTACCTAGGGGTAGGAGATAGATGATGAAAGTAAAGGACCCAGGACAGAGCCTTGGGGTACACCGGAATTAACTGGAGTAGATACTGATCTGTGAGGGAGTAATTGAACAAACTGTGAGCGGCCAGAGAGATAAGAAGTAAACCAGGCGAGTACTTTACCATCGATGCCAATAGATGTTAATCTGTGAAGGAGGATGTGGTGGGAGATAGTATCGAAAGCTGCTGTAAGGTCAAGGAGAATGAGGATGGATATAAGTCCAGAATCAGCTGCAAGCAGAAGATCATTGGTGATTTTTACTAGAGCTGTTTCTGTACTGTGACATGAATAGAAGTCGGACTGAAACTGTTCGTACAAGTTATTTCCAATGAGATGATGATGAACCTGTGCAGCCACTATCTTTTCAAGAATTTTTGCTAGGAAAAGGAGATTTGAAATTGGCCTGAAATTATTTAGATTGGAGGGATCTGAACCATTCTTTTTCAGTATTGGAGTTATTATTGCAGTTTTAAGAGAAGAAGGAACAGAACCAGATGTAAGAGAGGAGTGTACGATATTAGCACTCAGTGGAGCAAGAGACGGGAATGAGAGTTTAACAAGATTTGTCAGCAGTGGATCAAGTTTACATGATGATGACTTTAAGTTAGTAATTATGGAAGGTAGCTGAGTTATTGTGGGACGTTCACAATTGGACAGAGAGGATGACAGCTGAGAAGGACAAAAAATGCAGATAGAATAATTGACTATTTCACAGGACGAGGGCAATTGTTGATGAAGATTCTCAATCTTGGTGTAAAAAAAGTCCATAAATTTGTTGCAGAGTGTGTATGTATGGCAAAGGTATCTGGGGGTTTAACAATATTATGCAATGTAGAAAAGAAAGTGCGAGTGTTTCCTTCAGCAGATTCAATAACAGAGGTGTAGTAGGCAGATTTAGCATGATGAATAGCTTCTTTATAGTGTTGTGTATGACTGAGATACATGCCCTTGTGAATAGTAAGTCCTGTTTTCCTGGAGAGACGTTCTAGGCGGCGTCCAGTAGCTTTAAGTTGGCGAAATGCAGATGAGTACCATGGCACAGAGCGAGAGAAAGAAACAGTTTGAATTTTTTGGGGAGCCAATGTATCTAAGAGGTTGATAAGTTCATTGTTATAGTGAGATACCAGGTCGTCTATGAAAGCTGAGGCATCAATGGTAGGTAAGTTATTAATGCCATGGGAAAGAGCTGATAGATCAATGCCCCTAATATTTCTAAAAGTAATTGAGCGGTTTTGTTTATTTTTGTATAGTGGGAGACGGAGACTAGCATTGAAGAAAACTAATTTATGGTCTGAAAAAGGTCAAAACTGTACAACAAGATCCAAAATGTGTCCTTTGGAGTGTGTGGGAACGTCCATATAAAGGTGTAAGCCAAAATTGTCCAGACAAGATATAAAATCTCTTGTGGCTGAATTTGATGTGTTGTCCATGTGGATGTTAAAATCGCCCAGCAGTAGTATATTTGGAGATAAGAGTAGGGTTTCAGCGAGAAAGTTAGAAAAATCAGTTAAAAAGTCAGAGTTGATTTTAGGTGGACGGTAAACAGCAACTAATACTGTGGGGGTTGGTCCGTTAATTTGGATCAGCATTCAAACGAGGAGTAAGCAGGAGCAGAAAGAGAGGATATCTTATACTGCATCCAAATGATGCATTTGACTTAATGAATTTTGAAGAGATTACTAAAAAATCTCTCATACATACACAAGCAGGTGCATTGTCCTTAAAGCATTCATCTCAGCATGTCATTTAAGAGGGGTGATAGTTCTGCTCCCCTTGCAAAATATGCCTGACTTGACTCTCGAAATGTGACGTCTGACGATAATTTGGTACATCTGAGCTAATGCATTAATATTTCATATTTTATAATGGTCCACTCACAGAGCATTGAGTGCAAAGCATACACTGTACTCGAGCGACATAAGGCTAATTATAACCTTGTCCTCCAGATAATGACTATTTGAGTATATAATGCACTTGTAAAGCAAGGCAGGAGGTTGTTTAGGCCATGCTACTTCACAGTGCAATGGGTTTTAAGCAGTGTTAGATAGTTTTATGTTTTTGCTTTTTTTTTTCCAGTCCAAAAGGAGTAATCTGAACTTCATTACTCAGAACAGCTCCATTAAAAGTGGAGCACTAATGTGCTCGAGCACTAAAGCAAGTAGCAAGCCTGTGCTGACTGATGTAGAAGGACAGGGCAACAGATGTTTTGCCCAAATGACTCCATACAGCACTCGTAAGCCACTATCCACAAGCAAACTGCTAGCTTCACACATCCTCCCTTTGATTACCACTGGTTAACATTAGCGCTCTACCCAGAACAAGGCCTGGGGGCCAGAATCCGTTCAGTCCAGCACACTTGCTTTGGAAAATCTTAAGGCAAGTTGAGTAAAGTGATTTGAATGCTCAGACAGTAGAAAAGTTCTACCTCCCGCATGGCTATTCATGGTACAACAAAGTAATGAAATGAAAAAACTACTAGATGACAGAAAAGTTCCTGTTTTTTCATTTCTGCGGTCCAGCCTACTTAACATGTATGTGGCCCACGATGCAAAAATGAGTTTGACAACCCTGACCCTGAATGTCCAACTGAAGACTTTTGAAGCTCTCCAGCATGGCGTCACGACTTCCAATAACCTCTTAATCTCTTGCTAAAACCAACACGCTAACACCAACTAAACCAAAACAATCCTGTTTGACAATTTGCTAACACGCTAATATCAGCACTCCTACATGACCGAGCATACAAAACGTTTGTGATGTGCATGTGTAAGACTGCAGGAATACCAAGAACATAAAGATGTTGCTGCTGAAAACATTGAGCATTTATTAGCAGTTAACAGAGAGAAGGGAGTTGGGTTTGAAGTAGAGCAGAAGAGCAGGGAGACCCAAAAAATCACAGAGGAAAACAGTCAAATACATTAAGCACATGTACAGACAAGAATTAAAAGAATCCTTTCAAGTAAATCTTTAAGACCTTCTGCAAGAGCAGGGGAGGCACAAGCACAATAAATACTCTAGTTTTTGTGTCCAGTGACTGCATCTAATGCTGACAAACATGCAATGCATGCACAAAGAAGACACAAAACAGTTAAGCTGCCACCAAATTTAGGACATTGGTTGATTGTCCAAAAAAATATAAGTTTTTAATGTTGCATCAATTTCTGATTTGCCCTAAAAATCTGTCTGTGCTACTGGCTTTGTTTTTACAAATGGTAAACATATGCACAGAAATGTTCTATGCATGTATAATCAATAGTGAAAATCTGAGTTCAACTTAAGTTTAAAGACACAAAAATAATTCTGAATACATTCAGTTTCGCTCAACGGTAAGTTTGTTTTCACAAAATACATCACTTTTCTTTTTTTTATAAGGGGGCAGACTGCACAAGAGCACACATTATAGCAATTCACCAATGAGCAGCTCGTGCACATCACAATTCATCCTCCTCTTATACGATGTCATCTTCTGGAAGTAGAAATGAGCCAACAGCAGGTTAGAAACTCCTGTGAATGGTGACATTGGGCTCTATTGTCCTGAAACACAGTGAGAATGCAAATGGAAGCAAAATCTCTTTGTGCAAACATGACAGCGTGATGAGCAAATGTTTGCAGTTTTGAGACGACATTCACTAGCCAAGCACAGCGAGGTACAGTCTAATGCAGGGGTCGGCAACCCTAGGCACGCGTGCCACAGTTGGCACGTGAAGGGTTAAGTGATGGCACGACCATAGCTGGACTGGCCATCGGGGATTTGGTCGGTGGTCCGATGATTTTTTCTTTGTAACGGTATAAACAATGGAAGGTGGTGGATTGGCCAGATGCTGGTCGGTGTGTAAAAATAACTCAGTTGTTTGGTGGTGGCTGTGGCGGTGCTTCCACAGATTCGGTAACATTAGCAAGTGGTGGAGGCCAGCAGGTGGATGAGAGAAAGGGGAGGCAGGAGGAGAGACCCGAGGCGGCCGCTGGTCCGAGTGTCAGGTGAACTGAACTTCAGGTAAGAAGTTATGACCTGCAGTCTATCTGGGTCAGATATAAACCAAGTTTAGGTGGAGTTTATTTTCGTTATGCTGACTTTTTACAGTCAGTTACAATAACTCGTACTGCTACTCTAGCATGACGGAGTTTCTATACAGCTGGGTGGGTGCTTTGATGTTGCTGATAGTGAACTTTACTAACTAACCTTATGAATAAAATAGAGTTGCCAACCATCCTGTAAAAAGGCAGAATCATCCCGCATTCAGAAAAAATATTACGCATTTGGTGTTGAGCTGAGAAGAGACGCAGTTTGCCCCGGACTTCAGCTAGAATGGAAAAAGACACAAAAGTGGATTTATTCTGTTACACTGCACAGCTGCCTCTTCTTCTCTCATTCTCTCCCCTCTCTCTCCTGTTTCTACTTCAATCATGAAACTGATCAATGATCAGCTGATCGGCTTTTCTCTGTTGTTTGTTTATCGCCCATTTTGTGCCAGAAAGAGGAAACCAGCGGATGTCGCGCTAAACAACAGCAGCACGTTTAAGCTTGATCAGCTGTTGTTAGAATTTATTTAATATTTCTTTCTATGATGTTTGCTGATGTTAGCTGATGTTTGCTGGAGCCACAGCTGTAAAGCTGCTGGTCATGATGTCGGTTTGGATATGTGGTGAGAGGGAAACATGAAGATGAAACCAGGAGATGTCCTTACTGAATCATCAGAGCTGTGATGGAGAAACAGGTTTACCTTTTAGGTGACATGAATGAGTTGAAGGGTTGGGTTGAATAATAACAAACATGCCATATTGGCCCAGTTTATTTTTCTTATCATTGTTGTGAGGAGACCATAAATAGCAGTTGTATTTTCTGTTGTACAGTTCATTTGCTGTCATGGAGTTCTTGTTATGGATAAAAAGTGTCTTTTTTTTCGCTATTCGCTGACAGCTGCCAACATCTGCGAGCAAATATAATTCTATAAAGTGGTTCTATATAGTGTGTAACTGTTCATATAGAGCGTTATTACATTTATTGCTAATGCAATCATATGGCACTCGTCATCAGAAAGGTTGCCTACCCCTGGTCTAATGCAATGAGGAGAAAAAGCTGAGTATATTATTAGCATGAGGCATTCAGCCTCTCATTTTCCAGGTGTCGCCGAGTCCCAGGATCCTTTTCTGTCAGCTGTAAGTAAAGTAAGCAGGATTTAAGTTACGAGTCATCTTCCATCCTCTAAGAGGCTTCTGAGTGAAAAGCACATGTCCATAATTCACCAATAGAGTGTACTTTTTATCGTGTGCTGCCTTCTCATGTGTGAAATTGTTTAAAAAATATGTTTTAACAGCACGTATCATTTGTTCAGGGAACACTGGATAGATCGTTGTGTCGCTGCTCATTATACGCCTCTACTTGAATGCACATGAGCTACAACTGCAAGTATTTATAAAGATAATTGGAAGTGGCAAAATGAAAAATAGCTGTAATAATCATCCTGACATAATTCAGAGTTTGTCTGCTCAGATTTGGACTCATTCATCATTCCTGCTGAATTTGATGGCTACAGGTATGTCAGAAATTACACAGAAAGTATACTGCATTTCACAGACTGTCCAAGTCTTTCCACTCAGCAGCCACAGGGCCAACACACGTGTGGGCAGTTATTTTTAATCCCCTATCTAAATGAATATGGACAGAGCCATAACTTCACATTCTTCTTTTCCTGGCCACCGGGACAAAACCCGGATCACTTCCCAATCCCGATTTGAATCTTACTTTGGCCAAAGTCAGCAAGACTTTTTTTTCACTATTTATGCTTTTATACAACTTTGCACTCACATGATCAGTCTGTCCAGTCCTTTCAAGA
Organism: Maylandia zebra; assembly: GCF_041146795.1. Taxonomy (NCBI): domain Eukaryota; kingdom Metazoa; phylum Chordata; class Actinopteri; order Cichliformes; family Cichlidae; genus Maylandia; species Maylandia zebra. The sequence continues at coordinate 34,429,789 of NC_135182.1, forward strand.
CCAACTACATTTGGCTGCAAGCAGATTTCTGTACCGTCTGCAGGACAGACTGCTGGTGACCACTGCTCTACAGCTGGGAGCGCTCTGACACTGCTGTTACTGTGCGGCACGCTGGCTGTACAGTAGCTGACAGGGAAAACTGCAGAGGTGATGAGGTCAGCTGAAAAGACCATAGGATGTCCTTTAACCTCTTTGGATGAGACTCAAAGCTCTTGATGTCCCTCCAGAGCAAAGAGAATCATCCTGGGCACCACTTGTTCAGCCAACTGCCCTCTGGAAGGAGGAACATTAAAAGCAGAACAACATTAGGAAAGAGCTTCTTTCCATGGGCGGTAAAGACTTTAAATACACTTAAACTTAACGCTGCCAACACTGAGCTTACATCTCAGGTGTAAAAGCTGGTTTGTGAGTGATTGTAGTAACATGTTTCCTCCTTCCTCTTTTCATGATGTCTGTTTTCATCTTGTCTTTATGCACCTTCAAATGTAGTGCTCTGAAATTTCATTGTTTACTATCTGTACAATGACAATAAAGATTAATCTTATCTACATAAATGTAAGAAAAATGGAAGTAGGCCCTGAGTTCTGTTAATGTTTCCTCATGAGCTAATCGACTCTGTCACTCACATTCACAGTGGGTAAAAAGTGACGCTGATTTTGTAAATTTTGGTGGTTTAAGGATTAGCCAGGGATTGGCTAAGAACGAGCCGATGAGCGTGCAGCCAGGCAGATCAACTCCTTCATCACATCACATCGTGTTTCAAAACAACAAGATGGTGAAAACACCGGATAACAAGACTTCACAAACCAGTGAGCGATGCCATAGCAGCTTTGTCCTTCCACCTGTTACACTGTCCATGGACACCTCACAGCTAAAACTGTGGCGGAGATGTGAGTTGGTAAAAAGCTCAGTCAAACTTACTGTATTTTGACACATCAGCATGAGGTAGATGAAAGAAAAAACGATTCAAGGTCATGTATAAGATGCATACAAGCTGACGTGTATGATACTTGAAACATACAGTTTTTGAGACTTCTACATCATCAGTGTGTTGTTGCCCCCAAAAAACTCATATATGCAAATTAGTATTCAAGCTTTTAAAAATGTGTTGATATAGCAACAAACCCAAGCTCTAAACCCAAGTAGGGTAAAATATTTGTTTTCTCAAAAAAACAAACAAAAATGAAATTATGCCAGAGATGACAAAAACGCTGTATTTAGTTATATACATTCTTTTTAAACATGCGTCAGTTTGAGGTAGAGAAAAGACTAATGTTGAACTCAGACAAGTGATTCCAAGCATAGTTATAGCTTTAGCTGGCAGGTGTGCATGTCTGTGACGTCACGCATTTCTGCAGCTGCTGTTTTTACACTTGCAGGAAAATAGAGCCCATTGTCTGTTCGATGAAGCTTGTAGCTATTTAAAGAAAACATCTACTGTATGATCAAATTGAGAGAACATGTCTGCTAGAACCAAGATTCACCAGTGCTCAGTTTGCTTTGAGATTATGGGTTTTTTATCCCTCGTTAGCTATCATGCTGCTCATGCTGTGTTTTCACCTCACCATCCAATCCGTAACGTCTATTTTTGCGTTGCTGTGCGAGTCTAGCTTGGATGTGGCACTCATGTGATATACTGTACAATCAAGGTGATGGCTGGAAAAGATGCTGAAATTTCCATAACGTCAGACGACCGCTGTTAAACATGCTACAGTGTGTTTCCAAGCTAACCTCCAGTGGCTGTGATGCAATAGAGGGCACTGTGGTGTTGCCCTCCCTGAGGAAAAAACTTGTTTTATTTTTTACTTAATTATTTTAGTCCTTTTTTAAACTAGGTGCTCAAAAGCTTTTCACCTCCTGTCATTTGGAAATGTCTGAAGGTAATAAGCCACTATCAGATAAAGGGTCTGGAGTAGCAGCAGTGTTGCCAACTTGTAGCACTTATCAGCCAGCCTGCTTACGCTCCAACAAATGATGTTCGTAAGTAAACAGTCTGCCATCAACAGCTTTTGCTGAAAGTGCCGGCTGTACTGTGATGTGTGGGGCTGTGACTCTGGCTCAGTGTTCATTTTTCACCGTGACCTGTGTGCGCTGTTAAAGGCTCTGTGTGTAGAAGTTTAAAAGTCAGCATTTTGGTGATCGTTGGCAGCAAAAACAGTATAGCAATGACAACAGTTAACATTTCTTCACAATTTACAGTACTGTATAAAAGGTTCACGTTAGTTCTTCTTCTTATGAATGTCCGGGACATTTTTTCCTCTTCTTGTCTGCAGAGTGACACTTTTGGTTTGTCTTTGCATCCCTCTTCAGAGTTTGAATAACACAGGAGTAAACGGTCTGATGTCTGCTACAGCGTTTCCTCCTCATCATCAGCCGTTCCGCTCATATTTAGAACAGGCAGATTTTCCCTCAGTGAGATATCATCCACCCGCTTGGGACCACTGTCCTCAGGCTCCTCGGGTATGGATGGATCCGAGTTACTGATTACGTATCCTGGCAGGGTGGCACGCATGCTGATCGCGGTTGGACCTGTGCTCCGGTAAACGCGGCTGGAAACGAGCGTGGTGGAGCGTGTGGACGGCCCAGCACCAGCCAGGTGGGACTGGCTGCTGGTGCTGTTGTTGTTCAGACCTACGACCACAGATCCATAACGGTAGCGGCCGCACACAACTGGACCCTCCCACTCAAAGGAAAGATTCCACCGTGTCCATGTTTTCTTTATCTCTGTCTGAACCTGTGGGGGTATGGGGAAAAAAGCCAGTAAATACACAAAGCTGAATTGTTTTTTGCAAAGATCAGAGTGCAGAAGAAATATTTTGAGGTGCAGAATACTTTTCTAACCAGTGGTTCCTTGTTCCTGTTTCATTTTGTTTAAAATATCAGAGCAGCCAGACTGCATGCACATCCCCGCTTCAGATCTTATTGTTGCTTACATCCCTGTGTGGAAATTACATATTTTACCACAGCTTTCTGCAGGTAGTCCTGCAAAGACATGCTCTTTAGTTTAACTGGTGATTGCAAATAAGGTGCAGGTGTGAGTGTCAATGTGGCAAGCTGCCTCTCTGTGACCGTCAAGCAAACTGTTGAGGAGGCAAGAGGCATCTCGCTCAGCGCCAGCTGGGATAATCTGTGCAACCCTAACCTGAACAAGCAGCTAATTTAATCATTTAATTGTGTCACTTCCTCCTATATACACCATTTGCAAACACAGAAACCGACTTTTCCCACTCATGAAGGTATTTTGAAAGGATTGATGTCCAGTAAAACTGTGTGACCCTCGCACAGTTGGCACAGGGACACACTTTGTAAAGAAAGCAAAGCCTGAAAAGACAACATTATTTTTATCTCTGATAAGGAAGTTATGTTTTTGCGAGCACTGGCAGACATGTTTTCTGTCTGTAATGATAACATTTGAACGAATTCTGATAAAACTTTGTGAGGGTGTAGACACGTGTGGTGTGTATTGTCAACATATAAAAAGCACTGTAAGAAGTTTTAAAATGTCGTGTCATATTTGACCCTTGACCTTTCCTTCAAGGCCAATAGACCATCTAAAGATCAAAGTGATATCAGTATACAGGGAATGATATATGTTGATTCTAAATATGACAATATTTCATCATGACATTTATGTGCATGCAGTAATGAGCTTTAAGCCTTTGAATACATGAACAATGCTCCTGAATAAGGTTTAATGAATGCTACACACGCACTTTAGCCATGTCAATGAAAATAATAATAATTGTGCATCAATTACATACAAAACAAAACTGACTCGCTTTGTTTTTGGGGGGGGGTTTGCCCTATAACAAACAAAACAAATTCTCCAATCCTAATTACGAGGAAAATAAACTTCTTCCTTGATGCATTCCTAATCGCCATGTCTAATAAGTTGTAGTACGAATGCTATGCACCAAATACAGAAGTGATGAAACAGGTGAGTGTCTGCACCCGGGCATGGCTGAGAATCGTAGTGGAAATGAAGCCCGAGCACATGTATAAAATTTCATGATGACTTAAAACTTCAAAAAGAGGACCCGGCGTACACGTGAGTTTATAAATCTGATGACCAGAGCGTGTATGCAGATCTCTGCCTTCCTACATGTGAATTTACTGTTTTATGGTATCAAACATTTGAGATTGTTTGCTGGACACGGCAGCCTACACTTTCCTATATGCAAGTGGATGAAAAAGATTCAACTGTGCACGCAGCGCGTGGGCTGAATGACTAAAACAGAGCATTAGGAGCAGCTTAAAGCTCCACGGAGCAGCAGAGTAGGGTGTTAATTCCAAGTGTTGGCTGAGACCCTTTTACCTTACATGAGTCATTTGGCTCAGTGTTAATAACAAAATAACAAATTGCTTTATGGCGCTTTTATTCAACAGAATACAAAAACCTTCAGTTTAATTTGGCGTTGTTTGGTTTTCGGTGACTCTGAAAGGCTCCGGAGAATAAAAAGGAGAGCTCCGCAGGATAATGAGGATCACGAAGGGAAAGTGAACGACAGCATAAAAAAAAGAGAGAAGTTTTGTGTAAAGATCAGAGTGTCAGAAATGGAAACTTTAATTCAGCGCTCAGCACTCTCCGTGCAGAATGAGATAATAAAGAGTCAGATAATATGGCAGCACAGATGAAGGGAGAAAAACACGCTTCATCAGCCTGACCACAGATTACATGTACCACCGGAGTAATTAAACCCTTTGTAGGAGATATCAGCAGCTGCATCAGCGCGGCTGGAATTGTTTTCATGTTGTCAGTCTGTTTGCGTGTCTCTTAGTGTGTCATCACGGCAAAAAGTGATCCCAACACCAGCTGTGGGAAGAACTACAACAAAGGCAGCTTTGAGGACTTAGACAGGCGTACAAAAACCTGACACTCTGTGTGTGGACACAACAGTGTGTTGTGAAAGACGCAGACACACAACTCTGCAGCTGTGTTGTTGTGATCGAAATAAAAACTTCAAGTCAGACCCATTAGTACTGAGTTCCCATGTAATTATACAATGACGTAGTAAAAACTGAGTATATCTGAAGCATCAACAACATGTTGACAGGCACAGCAGCCATGCTCTCTAGTTATACTGTCAAAGCACTTCTATCAAGTGTGAATAAATCACTGCCTACTCACCTCTCCATTGCAGTAGCAATAGATAATTGACACAAAGAAGCCCTGAAAAGAAAAATTGAAATACAAGTTATGAACCGTTTCAGACATTTAGTGCGATCATCACATTCTTTACCACTTTGATCTACATGCAATACAAAGAATGGCTATTAAGATGATAGTGATGCTGCAGGTAACCAGTTAATATCACTTTGCTTTAAATACATTTAAAAAATTAAAGTTTTCCACGTAATTTTATGGGATACCTAAAGTGTAAATTGTTTAATTTAATGAAATTGTCACGATAGTGACTGCGACCCAGTGTTTTGCATGTTTTAGTTTTATTCTTTGATTATTGTTATTTTCTCAGTGTTTCCTGGTTTATTTTGAAAGAGTGTTGTGTGTCACTGTGTTTAGTTTGACTTCCCCTGTGACGTCATTGTGCTAATTCTAGTCAGCTGTTTCCTGATCACCTCCTGTGTGTATTTATCAGAATCAGAATCAGAATCAGAATACTTTATTGATCCCTGGGGGAAATTATTTAAGTCCCCTGTCTTCCGTTGTTCATTGTCAGGTCGTCTGTTTTCCTTCTACGTCGCATCGTAGTCGTTTCATTCTACAGTCTTGTCACAGTTTTTTAGTTTTTCCCAGTTTAGGTTTCTGTTTAGTTGTCGCTCCTACATGTTTACCAGCCTTAATAAAGGCTCGCTTTTGGTTTAAAAATGCAGTCCCTCGCTCCAGCGTCTGCTTTTGGGTGCATTAATAAACGTCCCTGGCATACTCCGCCATGACAGGAATCTGGTCACATTAAATGTACTTGAGTAATTGGGATAGATCCAGTTTACACCAAGCACACCACACCAAGCACTTGAATAAACAGACATTTGATTTTATATATTTCAGCTCAAAATTATGGCTTCAATTTTATCGAGGATGTAGAAGATTTTTCTTATTGTAGTGTCTAATTAAAATAAAGAAAGTGTGTCTCTGGCTCCTTCTGTTCTTGTGTTCACTGAACCAGAAAGTTTTTAACGCAGTTATGAATTATGAAGGTGTCTACAGACCATCTGTGTTTGCATGCTCATGTGTGTGTTTGTGTGCACGTTGCGATGCACAACTAGTGAGAGACATCTTGGTAGTAAATCTCTGAAAAGCCAAAACAAACCAAAGTTCTCTGGAGAGATTTTTAGTTTCTGATTTTACTAAACATTTCATCATGACAGTAACTGAAGAAGAATATACTCTGCCAAGCTGTTGAAAAACAGAAACGTTAATAATGTACAGACACCAGCGTCTCTAATTCTGATTTTGGCAGCTTGGATCTGTTCTATAAGAAAACCAGCAGCTCAGCATTGTTTCTGTCAGGTTGACAACGTCTCATTTAAGAAATATTCCCTTGTGGCTCATACTGTAGCAAATCCTCTTAATATGAAAAATTACTCATTTAATCTCTTTACACAATCATTGTCCCTAAAATCAGTATCCAAGGTTACCTATTTCACAGTCTTTGTTCATAAAAATGTTACCAAAGAGTAAAGAGATATATATTCTACAATGATGAGATTCAGGTCCTGCATTTCAAAAATAGCAGAGAAGATAATTACTTGATTTAAAAAAAAAAAGGATTCAGAGAATCAGAGACATTTATCCAATATCAAAAGAAGAAAGAAGCACGTACTTATAACAGAATGGATTGGATTTATATAGCGCTTTTCAAGGCACCCAAAGCGCTTTACAATGCCACTATTCATTCACTCTCACATTCATACACTGGTGGAGGCAGCTACAGTTGTAGCCACAGCTGTCCTGGGGCAGACTGACAGAAGCGAGGCTGCCATATCGCACCATCGGCCCCTCTGGCCAACA